>NW_010972598.1:9207449-9296512 GCF_000737465.1 Haliaeetus leucocephalus | reverse complement strand
ATGTGTAGAGGAGACCCTCCCTTTGAACATCCAGCCCAGCACCGGCAGTCGAGGTGCTAAGAGGAGCTGTGTCTCAGTACCAACCACGTCTGAGGCAGCTCGAGTGCCTTCATATGCTGCCAATATCTCTTTTTCAGTTGGAGTATAGCGGGCCCCTGATCCTCAATACTCCCGACTCCAAAATCCCAGGGGCTGACCTTGGGTTTCTCTGGGTGTTTTCTGCCAGAGGGTCCAGGTAGAGCCATTCCCCCCAGCTGTGGTGTAGAGCATGTTTTTTCACATCTTGTCCTGCTTGGACTGGCCCAAGGGCTACTGCATGAACAATCTCCCATTTAATTTGTTCAAAGGCTTGTTTTTGCTCAGGGCCCCATTTAATATTGTTCTTCTTCTGGGTCACTTGGTCACTTGATAGACAGGGCTTACAATCAGACTGTAATTTGGAATATGCATTCTCCAAAACCCCACAATGCCTAAGGGAGCTTGTGCTTCCTTTTTGCCAGTTGGTGGAGACATAGCTACTATTTTGTTGATCACATCCATTGGGATCTGGTGACGTCCATCTTGCCATTTTATTCCTAAAAACTGGATCTCCTGTGCGGGTCCCTTGACCTTACTTTCTTTTACAGCAAAACCTACTTTCAGAAGGATTTGGACAATTTTCTTCCCTTTCTCAAAAAACTCTTCTGCTGTGTCACCCTGTATGATGATGTCATCAGTCATGCACTGCAGGTGTTCCGGAGTTTCACCCTTTTCCAGTGCAGTCCGGATTAGTCCATGACAAATGGTGGGACTGTGTTTCCATCCCTGGGGCAGTCGATTGCAGGTGTACTGGACGTCCCTCCAAGTAAAAGCGAATTGTGGCCAGCACTCTGCTTCCAGAGGGATTGAGAAAAATGCATTAATGATGTCAGTTGTGGTGTACCACTGGCCTGCCTTTGACTCCAGTTCGTATTGAAGTTCTAGCATGTCCAGCATGGCAGCACTTGGCATGACGTCATTCAGGCAATGATAGTCAACTGTTAGTCTCCACTCTCCGTTAGACTTTTGCACTGGCCGTATGGGGCTGTTAAAGGGTGAGTGAGTTTTGCTGATCGCTCCTTGGCTCTCCAGTTGATGAATCAACTTGTGGATGGGAATCAGGGAGTCTTGGTTGGTGCGATATTGTTGCCGGTGCACCATTGTAGTAGCGATTGGCACTTGTTCTTCAACCCTCATCAACCCCACAACAGAAGGGTCCTCAGAGAGACCAGGCAGGGTAGGCAGCTGATTAATTTCCTTCATCTCCAAGGCAGCTATACCAAAGATCCACTGATACCCCTTTGGGTCCTTAAAATGCCCTCTCCTGAGGTAGTCTATGCCAAGGATGCACAGAGCCAGTCACGATAGGGTGATTCTGCCACTCATTTTCTGTTAGACTCACTTCGGCTTCCAACACAGTTAACTGTTGGGTTTCCCCTGTCACACCAGAAATACAGATGGGTTCTGCCCCTTTATAACTTGATGGCATTAGAGTACGCTGTGCACCGGTGTCCACCAGAGCCTTGTACTCCTGTGGGTCTGACATGCCAGGCCATCGAATCCATACAGTCCAATAAACCCAGTTATCCCCTTCCTCCACCTGGCTGGTGGCAGGGCCCCTCTTGTCCTGGTCATAGTATTGATTACTCACTTCTTGTAAATACAAATCAGAAGTCCCTTTATTAAGATCGGAAGTAAGATCAGCCCTTCCACTCTGTCTGGGAAACTGCCCACTGGAAACTGGAGCAGTAATTTTCCTGGAGGAATCCCCTTTGATTGTTTTTCCTTGCAATTCATGGACCTGTGCCTCTAGGGTCGAGGTGGATTTTCCACCCTCTTCCTCATGTCCTCTCTGTGGTCACGCAGGTAAAACCATAGGGTGGCCCATGGTGTGTACCCACTATATCCTCTCTGTTGAGCAGAGGAATTCTTCCTCCTAATACTCACAATCTGTTTTGTATTGATCCACTTTCAAGCCCTGACAACAAGGGCATGCCAGAGATGGGCAGGGCTGCGTTCATGATGTTCTCAGCTTTGGGAGCTCTCTGATGCCGCTGTGTTTATAGATAATCTGCAAAGAAGATCTACAGTATTTGGATGGGGTGGTTTATTCTCTCTTCGTGTCATACTCTGGAGGTGTCCCAAATGCATGAGACATGATGGTAGATGAAAACCACTGTTTCTCCCCTCTTTTTGGGTGGTTACATTTGTGTTTCTGGGAGCACAGCAGAAAGCCTCACACAGATGCTCAGATACTTATGTCATTAAAAAAGTATTTTGAATACATCCTCAGCTTTTCCTCTTTTTTCCTAAGCAAGGAAGGAACAACAGCTTTAAGAGGAGTCATAATAAAGAATATTTTTTTAAAAGAGTACAAGTGGAAAAAAATGGAAGGTAAAAGCTATTGGAAGAAAGAAGTGAAAGTGCTTAATCACACTCTGGCCTTCCCATGGGGCTGTTTAATTAATTACTGTTTACTCTTGCCACTTCATTTCTACTCAAGATTTTCTTTTGTTAGCTCTAGGCAGGATATGTACCTGAGCGGAAATTTGTGTGCAAGAGACTAAACCTGTAAACATCACTTCCATCCTAACTGGGAGCGCATGTATTATTATAAAACAACTTTAATTATAGGCAACTTAAAAAAGATACCATCACTCCAACAGCAGCTACTGTGTACTGAACAAGATGAAACTCAATCCCTTGCAACCAAAACAAACAGGCCATCACAAGACACTAAGGTTTTGAAATGTGGTGCTTTTACTTAGGAAGGAACTGCCAGAAAATCTGATACCAAAAAAGCATTTTCTGGGTCACTCACCAAACCCAAAAGTTTTTAAAAGGTCTGCGGACTAAATCCCTAGCTTATTGTACAAATAATATGAATCTATTCAAAAGCTGCAGGTGTTTCATGCTTTTCCCTCAGCTCACAAGCCAGAGGGTCTTATCTCAAAGCTTTAATAGCCAAAATCCCAGAACCACAAGGAAGTTTGGGTTCAGTTGCACTTTCTTTCTGTAATTTATTACCCCTCGTTGTGAAAATGCTGACTTGCCCTAGTGACAGAGCAGGTCCCACGCTGCGCCAAGTGCTGGATGGGCAGCAGGAGAAGGATCTCTCCACCCTGTGGGTTTACAATGTAATTTGGAATGGGTGGCAATGGACAAGATCATCAAAACTGGGGGACGAAAGGAGAAATAAGATGAATGAGCCATGGTGTGATCATGTGGGCAACTAATTAGGCAGGTGAGTGTATGGTAAGTGCATACATGCGCTACAAATGCAATGAGCACGGACAGCTCTGATCAAAATCAGGAGTCAGTAGCTGTACTTGGAAATCAGCGGAAGGAACCACAGCAGGGCTTCAGTTTGCCCCGGCCAACTTGTTTCACCAAAGATGCCACCAGCGTGTGCTTGCATTTTGGAGCATGATGACTTCCACAAAGAGACGAAGTGAGCAGAAAGCCCGCTGGACCCATTCTCTGTTGTCTTTCCTACAGCCCTAATGTTGCTAATGGTGTTTGCCTGTAGGGGCAGAGTCCCCGTGAGGTGTTTGAGGTTGCTGTTGATGTGAACAAGGGCGAATCCTGACTGTGCTCATTTACTGGAGGTCAAAATTTGCCCTTGAAGTTAAGACTCCCAAGGCACAGTTTTAAGTGGTCCTTAAAGCTTGCTAGTCTATTAAAAAAACGCTACCGACTGCATTGCGACACATTTTTTATTTAGGTAACTGAACATCAAGATTTAAAAGGCACCAGGGAAATGTGTGGATGCCTGCAAGACTTAGGAAGATCTTTTGGGGCTTTTGCACTGCCCCGTTCAGTTGGCTAATGTGCCTGGCAGGGAACTGACAGTTGAGAACTGGCATTGGGAATAGTTTGTGGTAACAGAGGATGATAAATACATGCTGAATAGTGGCAAGTAAGCCAGTTTCACTCCTAAGCTGAAAGGCTTTGATGGAGATTGGAAGAAACTTGTCAATCCTGTGTAGCACCTTGAATAATGGGTCCAAATCTAATCTTTTTACTACAAGGAATTGAGTGTCCTGTGAGGGCATGGACTAAAATATGATGATGCTGGCATGTGGTTGTTGTGCTATGCTCAAAGTAAGATGCACAGATTTTTTGCCTTGGAAATTACAAATCTGGATGGCAGGATTTGTCCAGGAGCAGAGAGGGACAGCTCAGGGCAGGACCTGGCTGCCAGGGCTTGTCCCTGGCCGTGTCCCAGGGCCAGGCAGGGGCACAGGAGGGCAGAAGAGTGTGCTCAGGGCTGTGATGGGATCTGTAGGAAAAGAATGAGCACATATTGGTTCTGCATGAACCAATTGGTATCAGTGTGAACAGCATCCCTCATTTTAATCTCCAAACCCAATCATTTATGACTATGTTTATTTACTGTCACATTATGTTTTATAGGCCAGGTCTATTTTAAATGCAGCTCCTGCAAATGAATGTACCAGGAATTAATTTAACACTTTATATCTATCTCACTTAATTTCCTTCAGCTTTGCTTAAACAATCTGATAAATTTGCTGCAGTGAAATTGGTGCCTCTCAGAGTGCTGCAACCTCCAGTAACTGGTAGGCATATAAGCCCTGCTGTGGTCAATACTGTTGAGCTTGAACTCTTCCTCCCTCTCAAGTGGGCTTGCAACAAGCCCTTATGTGAGCTAAGCTTTGGTCTTTCTGGTGCCCAGGGATGTCAGGCTGCAGCACAAGACTGGCTATTCTTGAAAGAAAGCAGGCTGCCAGCAAGTTTGACCTTGCTGGATGGGGATGAGGCCATTGCAGAGCAGTGGGATGAAGTGTGGAAATCCCATTGGTAGGGCACACAGACCTGCAGGTTCCCTGGATCTGTCCTCTGCCTCTTTTTCTTCTCTTTCCCTATCTCTTCGTTGTTTTTGTTCTGGAAAGTAAACCACCCCCATTTTTTATTAGAGGAAAGTGGCAGTTGTGTGCACTCTGTAATGGCTGTAGGATAAGCGAAACAATCAACTGAGGGAAAGGTGTGAAGCTGTGAAACACGTTCATTCTCTGAAGCAGTTCCACCACAGATTAATTTTCCTTTCATATCAAATAACCTGCATTTTGATTTCATGCCTTCATATGCAGATGCAAGTACATGCATGCTGTGGGACACACAGGGTCAAATTAGGCACTGGATCCAATCCATTTCTTAGTGGCATTATCCTGAGAATGAGCTTTTCTCACAGGATATAGCAGGAAAACCAGCTATATGTCTGTGTCTTGGTAACAACTGGAACAAGCAAGCCCACGTATCGATCAGTCTAGATCTCACTGATTTTAGTCTCCATGCTGTGTGACTCTATACTTAATTGTGGGTCTATTGACTTGGTGTCAACTACTCAGACGACATGTCTGAATATTGAAAATGAAACCATTCTAAGATACATTTGCTTTTTTTCCTTTTCCTGTTCGGATCCAATTTTTATCTCTGTAACAGCCGCCTCTGCTGATCACACGCCAGTTGCAGTTGCTTTAATGGGCTGTGGGGAAAGGAACTCTAAATGTGCTATTTATCAAGTTGATATTTTCCCTTTAATAAGTTTTTCCGTTACGCTGCAAATCTTATACAGCTCACTGGATTTACCCTTCTTCAATTAGCAATCAAGCCTCTCCATATGCATGAGTGTTGCGAATCAATACCCACTGAGCCAATTGCCCTTTATAGTGATAAGAACAAAATAACTGGCGGAGGAAGAAGTAGTTGTAGGAGTTCATTTTAAAAGATTCATATGCAAGTGGAAGAAGCACATGACTGAAGACTAGCTATCAGTCTATGTGCTGACAGAAATCGGGTAAGCCCACTCTGCAGGGTTTTGGTGCTGGACCAGCCCCCTGCACATACCAGAAGGGCATCTGGGAGCACGCTGAAGGGGGCTGGTGCCATCTGTGCAAACAAGACTTATTGCAGCCCTCGATTCTTCCTGTGACCCTGCTGCAACTGTCGCTACACCTCTTCTGTGGACAAAACACTGCAAGGCTTTCCTCTCCAAAATGTGGCTCTCTTCAAGCTCACGTGTGCTGAACAAACACCCGATTCAAGATTTCATGAGAAAGATTCTTTTGTGTTCAAAACCACATATTTATTTCAGGGTCTTTTTTTCCAGATGATAGATATGAAATTGCCAGTGTTTCTGTCTCCCTGGTCTTTAGAGTCAAAGTCCGTATTCCTCAGTCCCATTTGTTTAACTAGGAAGTACCTTACCTTTTCCAGTCCACTCGTCAGAGAGCAGCAATCCATTTCTCTGAAAGGTTTGAATCTTGTCCTGACTAGTGCCTTGGGCTGCTTATATTAAATGTTTCAGTGTGTTTGATTAGCTCTCCCTATTATGAGTGATGGCAAAGCAGAGTGATCACCTACCTGCCTTTCAGAGTGGGGCTATAATGGAAAACCCCTGGAATTAATGAAACTGCTATGCCTGATCACAGCTGGTCAAGCAGGCTGGTATATTCAACTCTCCTTGTGCTTTTATCACACAGAGTAAGATAAATCATGTAAGGCTTGCGAATTTCTTGGCCGAGTCTGTTGAATATTTAACTCTTGCCAGTGAACTCCCTAACTTTCTCTGGGTTCAGAGCTATTAAAGAGAAGTAAACACACGGGTGTTCAAAGGCTTTCCCTTCCCTCTGCGGCTCTTCCCTTGTTGTTCCTAACTGGAGATGAAAAGAAGAGGGCAAAGATTGCTCTGCCCCAACACGCATTCCAACTAATGAAATAATTATCTTACAATGTGGCTTAGTATGGAGTAATTGTAAAAGCAAGCTGCTTGGCAGCATGTCTCGGGGCAAGCTGCTTCCACGATGTTTCCACTCCTTCCCCCAGGGAGAAGCTCGGCAGGAGGGATGGGATTATGAAACGCTGCGTGTTTTGGAAGTCCCGTCACTGGCTTTGCACAGGGTGGTGCTAGTGTGTGCTTTTCAAGCCCGTAGTTTCTTTCCCAAATTTGCAGAGGCTTGAGGAGTAGCCAGTGCTCCATCTTCTTCAGCTGGTAAAGATCCATTAAAATGCTTAGCCTGTCTCATATATAACATCTCCAAATCCAGTACCGTTTTGGCAGTCTCTGAATGGATGCCTAGGACAGAGATTGAGCTATTCCCTTGTACGCTTTAAAAATGAGTTGCTCCAGAGCAAGGCAGAGAATTGATGGCAAGGCTGCGCAGGGAAGCCTATGCTAGCCCTGCCAGCACATCATATATATCCTCTCGGGACTGACAGTCTAAAAAACGACAGTCTCCAGGCACAATAGCATCACGTTGGACAGAACAGACCAGGAGGCAGCCCAAATGTCGCCTGACTGTTCATCAGACCCATGTACTTGTCCCCTCCTTGGTGTAATCAATGGTCACCTCTGGGTCAGATTTCTGAGTTTAAAGTAACGGGAGACATTTAGTGGGGGGAGAGTGTCCTGATCTTACTGCAGGTAAGGTGAAGGCACATTTATAATGATGAAGAGTGGACTGAGCAGGGACGAGCATGCTGTTAGTTTATGAATTCTGAAAGGCTTATAAATCACGGCACCACAAGCTAGGCAAACTGTTTATTAGACACGCAAATCCCTTAGACAACACTATAAAAGCATAGGATACTTGGCAAATGCTGTGGCTCTTGTCCTGAAGAAGCTTGCAGCTGCAAGTTGTGAGAAAAATGTTTTGCAACTCCAGGGAAAGAATTGTCCCTTAGAAGTGGAAGACTATAATTGTAGGGGGAGGAAATATTAATGTAGCCTGATCTATCAGGAACTCAGGCTCCCAAATTGACTCATGTATTTGAAAAATAGGAGTGGCGTTGAAGCAAAAATTGACAGGTCTGCAGAAAACTTGTCCCTGTTCAGCTCTGTCTCAATGCACAGCTTTGTAAGATGCAAACAAAAAATTAAAAATCAGTATGGTAAGACGCGTGGTGGAGATACATGGTCCAGGGCTTGTCTATATAGAAACTAGCCCTGAGCACCGGGAGGCAGCGGGGGGGGACCTGGCTGAGGGGCTGCGGCTGCTCGGGTGCTTCCAGGGGGACCTGAATGCTGCTGGGTGTGGGACGTTGACAACCCAACCGACAGCTTATTTTCAGCACAAATAGATGTCACCATCATGAAGTATTGTCCATCCGAAGACCTCCATTAAAAAAAAATTAAAAAAATATCTACAATAGCAAAAAATCCAGCTTGTAAGATATAAGTGACCTGTGTGGGGTGGGGGAAAAAGGAGCAGGTCTCAAACCTCCAGCCCTGTGACACGAGCCAGAACCAGTCTGCTCTGTGCTGGGAAGAAATCACGGACTGACAGACGCAATTCCCTATTAGGAGAATGCATCTCTCTGCAGCACCTGATATGGTTTACTCTGAAACCAAAATACACTATTAGATAGGTCATTAATCTCATTCAGTGTGACTGTTCCTGTCCCTCAGCTTCCTGTATATCTGCTCCATTAGTGGGTTTCAAATCTTCTGGAGATAACTGCAAGGAGCAATGTACTAGGTTTAGTGGAACAATAATTTGATATATTATGAAGAATCCCACACTTTTGCGAGGCACACTGGGTGTAAGAGGAGACATCTGCTGTAGTTCTTTCCCCAACACGAAAATTTTAGAAGGCATGTATTGTGTATCAGAGCTTGAAAGTGTACTTTTTAAAAGAATGAAGCTATTATTTAACCTCCCTCTCTTTTTAATTTTTTTTTAAGTTGCAAAAGCTTTTTTTTATAAAGGCCTGGAGCCATTCTGAGATGACAAAGTGTTGGTTGATACAAATAAAAAAAAAAATCAGTTTCCCTCTGCATATATGTTTTTCTACAAAGAAAAAAGATCCATCACTAACAAGTAATGAAAGATGAACCTGAAATGAATCAGTACATTTCTACTGAAGATCCAGATGGGCCGGAAGATCTGTTTAACGTACCCAGCAATGAAAGTGCCCATTGTCTCTACACTCCAATATTGACATAATATCATTTTCTTTATTTTTCCGTGTCCTGGAAATGCCAATGTAAGAGTTAATGTTTAACACTGAGTTTGTATACGATTTCCCCATCTTGACCAGGCTTTGCTTCCTTCTCTTTCTCCAGACTTGATAAGGGCTGCTCAGGTGCTGTTGACCTTATTGGAGAGCCCCCGAGGAAACGTTAGCCCCCATGTCAGTGTAATCATCCCTTTAATCGGTGCTCAGCACAGTAAAAGAACTGTACCACTTCTTTAGACTTCTAAATATGAATTTAGTTTTAGACGCTCATTAATTTCACTCATGCCGTCACTATATCCTTCCATTCCCACCAGCACAGGTCCAGCTCATGAGTGAACCAAGAGAACCAGGCTGGCTGGTGGTTCAGAGCCACCGACAGAGCCTTGGGGCTGCATCTGCTGACCAGCAAGGCTGCTGGATTTTTATGACAAGAAGGTGTAGAAGCCCTGGGTCGTTGTTCAGACAGGGAAGCTGGCCAATTTATCAGGTAAGCGTGGTGTTCAGGCATAGCGCTGCAGGAAAACAGACGAGGCAGCTAAGGTAGACATCTGCCCTGGCAACTCCTCTGGTAGTAAGGGAATGGCGCAAGGTGTTTCATCGCAAAGAGAAGCTCATGCTCATTTTTCCTTCTCTTTCCATTTGGATGCTGAGAAACTTATTCTGTGGTCAACCATAATCCTGTACCCTGGCCAAAACAGTGACCTTGGTCACTGCTAATGCCAAAGAGCTGTACAGAATGATGACTTGCAGCGTAGTAGGGATGTTGTGAACATAGAGTTCAATGATTACGTGGATTCAGTACCAGTTAAAGTACTGAGATCTGATGGCAAATCCAGTCCTTTGAAAAACAAAAGACGCTTCAGAGAAAAACTGAACTGGGAATTTATGCTTTGAATTTAACCAAAGTGCTAAATAAACAGAAAAACCATTTTCTACACATTCTTGTATCTGAAGTAAGAACAGGCTCAACAAACAACTCAATGAGACCAGGGGCAGCTTTTTGACAGGCAACAGCTGAGGACTGCAGAGGTCTGGTCCACCACATTATGTTCAGAGAAAGTTTCAAAATAAATAGGCTCAGCATATTTTTGCTTTAACAAAACTGTTAATTTGCTTTGCTGCAACCATGCTTCTCTTCACCTTTTTTTCTTAAGACACTAAAATGTACACTAGATATGAGGATAGTAAGTAAAAAAATCTCGCTGGTATTCAAAGCAGAATTTTGCCTTAACTGTGTCTGAGCTTTATTTTGCTATGTTGTTCATATAAATGTTTACTGAAAGTACATTTTAGGATCTCAAAACAGATTTGCTTAACTTCTACAAATCTTGTCTTTAAAAAGAAAAAAAAAGGAATTAAAATCAATGCATTAGATTTGTGTTTGTAAACCAGAGCTTAAATTTTCTTCTCTTGAAACTGGAAATTGGTAGAAAATATACATTAAATAAATTTTTAACTCTGCCATTTCAAACATATTAAATTTTGTATGTAGCATAAGTGAACCACCAGGCGCATAAGGGAGCAAATTGTGACTATCCACTGCTGAAAGGAATATATACAGAAAACAATTTGTGAGCAAATGGACCATTCAATTTTTTTAAAACATTAGACCAATTTGTAAAATTGAATGCTTCTCATTACAGTTTCTTCTTGTATTTCCAAAAAGGAGCAAAAGCTAAATTAATCATTTGTGTGATTGTACTTTCGGCTAACTTTCCATTGTTCCTGGTGGAGTAGGACTTTGAATCCCCAGCCATGAATCAGTATCCATTTTACGAGGGATTGTTCAAGTGAGGAGAATCAGTCCTTGCCCACAGTGCTTGGAAGTCTAAGTTTCTGAGAGCCGATGTTGCACAGAGACTGGACAGGGAGCTGGTGTTACCAGACTGGAAACAGGGGTTGAGAAGGTAAGGAAACAATAAAAGAACAATTTCTATTGAAAGCAGGACTCTAGAAGCAGGCATAACTGGACAAGCTACAGTGAGTCACATGTTAACCCATATGCATACATTAACCCAAGGACTGGCTGTCACAGGTCCTGAGGATATTGAAAATGCAGGGAAACATCTGAGATTGGGCTCATGTGACTAACTGGAACCAAGACGTAGTACAAGAAGTTGTCCCCTGAACAAGTTAATCTTGGGGAGGTGTGTGAGGGTGTGGAGCGGATTTGTGGTTGGCTTATGCTTTCTGGGCACATTTAATTTATTCATATAGACATGGCCTTTGGTTCTTTCTGTGGGTGCCTGTCTGAACTGAGTAGTGACTGATGCTTTTCTGTGCATGCTTGGGATTTGGCACGCCTTCCAGATCTGTCACTGCTGCTCCAGAGACCTTGCACACCTCTTCCCCAGCCCCTCATTCCTTTTACTGCACTGGATAGCTAGTAGAATAATTTTTAGTCTCAGAAAAAATTTAGCCTATCCATACAATGGATGAATCTGGGTTGACAGAAGTTTTCTGTTATCAAGTCACCATGGCTGCTGTGTGTGTCCTGAGAAATGAGGGGACCATCTGCTTTTTCAACCCAGAAGGTGTCAGTGACCTCTGTTCAAGAGCCTGAGAAATCTCTGCCTACGACGGGCCACCGTAGTAGTACCTGTCATACCACTGCCCAAGGACCAGCAGACTCTACCAGCATTACTACCTGTACACTGGTTGAGGCTCTTGGAGCCACAGATGGTACCCAGACCTCCTTACTGTCAGAGGCCCAACAGTCAACTTACTTACTTAGACTCAGACAGTTGCTTCAGGTAACAAACATAAGGAGGAAAAATATGCAGCCTATGTTGGTGAGCCAGTGGGAAATAGTATATACATTAGATCGCATGCAGCTGTCAGTGTTTGGGTGTTGTGGGAACATGCACGGCACATTTTGGACATGATGGATCATTGTCCAAGAAAATATTATCAAGCAAGTCGGGCTAATCATGAAAAAAATGCATTTCTACACTCAACTAGTGCATAGTTTGTGTGTCAGCCAACCAGTTCTGTTGTTTCAAGGTGTTTAATATAGCAACAGTGACCACAGTGGCGTTCAGCCCTACCACTCTTTTTCTTCCCCCACCCCCAGTCTTACTTGAAGTGGGCATGAACACAAGTGGGAAGGAAAAAGAGTAGAAAGGGTAGTAGGAAGGAGTGGGGATCTCAAAGCAACCCAAAGATTAAAGATTAGACCGCTGGGAGACCAAGGCATGACATGATAAAAAGACACAGGGGAAGCTCAGAGAAGAGGCTACAGCAGATAAAAGGTGGAGCTGGAAGAAACATAAGGAGATACCGAGGGCAGTCATTGGAGATGTCACACAGAGACCCAGACGGGTGACAACGGCAATCTGAAGGCAACTCACATGAAGCCTGGCTGGAGAGAATGCAAGACCCGGCCTTAGGAGGAGAGAGATGTGAGTGAAGTTCACACAGGGATCAAAGAGGATAAAAGGCATAGCTGAGGGGTAGGAGGAAGATGGAGCGACTGAAGGAGCCTGCAAAATGGTCACCACTCATGAGATGAGAAAACCTGACAAAAACCCGAGATTGGTACTTTTCTTTAATCATTACTGGAGGAAAATAACTGATAAATAGTTTTCGATAGCTTCTTTCATCTAATACACTCTATGGCTTTTACAAATTTTTAGTTGTGGTGGGAAAACATTTGAGTTGGGCAAAGAATTTTTGCACTGAAACTTAGGACAGTTTTTGCCATTATTTTAATGATATATCTTGGAGTGCATGTTGATGACTCCCTTCATTATTCATTCATTGTATTCACTGTATTCATTCACTCAATACATTTCTATGGATCAATTATCTGTAGTCAATATTCATACTCCAGTGCCACCAATGCCAAGATGTTATTGTGAACCTTGGTATTAATTGATTTGCATAAATCTTCAGCTGAAGAAGTCAGATGATTGTAAGATCTTTACCTATCAGTAAAAACCTGCAGTTCTCCCAGCTATGGAGGAAATTTTAAAAAAGACCTGTGAGGGGTTAGAAACAAAAAGAAATTAGAGCTCCAAATACATTGCTTGAAAAATTTTGAGATTTGGAAGCCATTATTCAATGTTTAAGCCAATAGTTAGTATTTAAAACAATATAGATTTTAAAATCTGCTTTTGGACATATATATGTAGTGGGTTTTGCACTTTGTAGTCAGTGAACGTTAGTAGTCATAAAATTTAAGAGCATCAATTTTTATCTGAAAGGTAGCCAAAGATGGGAAAAACAATTTGAGCAAAGGTCAGAATAATGTTCTTGTCTGTTTATGAAAATTCTTTAAAATGTTTATTTAAAAGATATTTGAACTAAAAATGTCATTCAATTACAGCAAAGGGGACTGCAACTGATTTAGGTTGGTCACTCAGAAGTGAGCAACTCAGCTTGATATTAAAATATTAGATAGGGAAACTGAGGGACAGGGTGGATGACGTACATGAGAGTAGGGGAAGTTCTGCAGAAATGAGATACCTAAAAATAAAACTGAATTTGAATCCTGTGGTTCAGGCTCCACTGACATTTACCAATGCAGCCTCCACTGTCAATTTAAAAAAGGAATGGATGAGTAAAATAATCCAGAGAAAAGGGGATCCATCACGCACATTCAGCCCAGCCATGTGAACCTGGCTTTGCTGCTCTCCCTGTCCAGCTGGCTTGCTGTCTGCATGCACAGACTGATTGACGTGCTGCCCGAGCGGTCTGCTGCTGCTTGTGAAGCCATTTCTTAAAGTAATGACTGACCTAATTATGTCACATGGATCTTTACCTTAAATGTATATGGTGACTGTGTAGATGAAATGCATACTGGATATTTTGTAAGCCAGTACCTAAATAACTTCATTTTTTCACATCTCATCCCATCTTCCTTCACAGAGTACAATTAAAGTAGATGTGGATTTATGCAACAAACACTACAGCATGGATTTAGAAAGCAGAGAGTGTTAAACTGATTGCTTTTCACTAGTAGTCACTGAGGAGGTGGATAAAGGGGGTGGAATAGTGATAATGTCGTTATCCAGTTATAATAACTTCTCTGAGGCAGGGTAGAAAGTTCCTAGACAGGTAAAACTGTCTGTGCGGTAATACTAGCAACAAGATATATATTTTGATTGCTGTGTTCATTATGTAGCCTGCTAGGTTTTAGATCAGAGTGATTCATTATTGTGAAGGTGTCAGACATTGCACGGAATCTCTCGAGCTGGAGTCTATTTAGTACCTTCTCTATTACAATGAAAAAGTAACGTATTTTACAGGTGAAATCGCTAGAGACAAACTAATTACCCACCACCCATAGATTAATAAGTTGCGGGGTGAAATTATGATCAGTACCAGAAACAGATTTGCAAATGGGCCTTACGTACTTTCTCTGTACAGAAAGTTGGCTCACGGGCTATAGACAGTAGGTGCAAGCTGTTGTTACACACAGTTTCTGCAGCTCTTGTTCTCCACTCTGTCACAGGCACCTTGGATGTTTCTACAGCAGCTGTAGTCACAGCTTCAAATGCATCGTAGACATGGTTAAATCAAGGCTTAGACTTTCCCCTACGTATCCCTTATTGTGGGGCTTGTGTTGGACCAGTTGTTGCAGAATTGGTTTTAAATGCTGCTCAAAAAGTAATGAACTTTCTTTAAAATGTCAGCGTATTTATTTAGAGTGTTTGAATTTAAAGATACTTAAATGGGTTGTATCAGTATTTTAACAAAGCAAGTTCAGATTTTAATTTCAAAATGGTATTTTTCAACTAAACTTGAGTTATAAGAGATAGACGAGAAGAAATAAAATATTACAAGGTGGTTCAATAGTCTGAAAATGAACTAAGTTTAGTTAAACAGAATGTCTTGGATTGAACTGAACAACTTTTTCTTCTTTTAAAAATCCTCTCAAAGTTTTATGTTGCACTACTGTAAGACAGTCCTCCTACAGATTATTTTTTTTGTTGTTGAGCTCTCAATTAAAAGACCAAAGACTATTTATCCAGCATAGTCTACCTCTGATGTTCCCTAGGCTTTCCACCCTCCCTGACCTTACGTACTTTGTTAAATCTGAAAAGATCACAAGCTGCCAATGGTAAAATGATACAGCTGGAGGCTATAGTCAGCTATTGGTATTACAGACATTGTGATGGTCAACCAATGCATGTGGGGCTCTATGCACAGAAGGAACACAAGCAAAGTCTCTTGAGTATCATACGCTCCTGGGTTTTGTCCTTCCTCTGTATGACAGGTGACAAGACCCATGCAGGGCCACCTTACACCCCCAGAACGTGGAAGGATGTGAAAACACTCAAATTCATGTATTGTGGAAAAGGACTTGAGGGTAAAGGTGCTTCTGTAAGTAAAGAAGAATCAGACAAAACCCAGGAGCTCCACAGAAACTGTTTTGGGGGGGATGAGTTTGTCTCACAGGTTCACGTTAGCATGGGCACAGCTCATCCCACCCGTCAGCCAAGCCAACGGAGAGTCATCAGTACTGCTTGTTTCCTTCTGAGCTTCACAGGTAATTAATTCTTTGCTGGGGCCCTGGGGAGGAATAAATTTTGCCCTGCCGTTTGATTGTAGGGAACAGAAAAGACCTAATTTGAGACCACTGCCTGTGGCAGGAGACGGGGTCTCTTCCCTCGGGTGACGGTTGGCTCAAGTCCGCCTTGCACCCCAAAGGCTGCCCAAGTGGGAGAGAAACTGCGGGCTGGGACGTAACTACTAAATGTTGCTGCACCTCCTAAGCAAGTACAAACCCCACCAAAGCAGAAGGGTTGTTTCTAGCTACCGATTTAGCCTGTCTTCCAGTCTTGTAAGCTGGACTGACTCCTCATGACCTTCTCACAGATTAAAAGCCTGGGAAGGGGGGGGGGCTGGAAGGCTCAGATTATATTTTTCCCATAATTACAATAGATTAGTCCACTCCAAGGAGATAGTTCCTAGCTTTTCCTTTCCATGGTGAATATGTTTGATATGAAAGAACAGAGTTTTTATCCCACGTTTATAATGTAAGATTTAAATGCACTGTTCCAGTGGTTCCAAGTTTATATCATAAATACGCTCAATATACTGTGCCTAGCAACAACCTGGACGTACGTGAATATATTCAAACACCTACCCCCCAAAATGTTATGCCAAAGAGGATTTAAATGTCATGCCTCGTCGTGAAAAAGTGTCAGAACTACCTGAGCTGGTCTTCAGAGGCGGATATATACTCTTTAAAAAATAAAAACAAATGTTGCTGAGTCTGGATGACTGGTACTCTCACACTTAAGGTTAAAAAACCCAAAAGTCTTAGCTGAGGGTTTTTTGAAATTTTTTTTTTACTAATTATACAAGCTACTAACATGTTTCCTGGATGGCAGAGTAGTTCATACCTTCATGAGGTTTATTCTTACTCATGTCAAAGGGGCTAGGTTTTATCTAGGTTTTTCTTTCCCTCTCTGAAGAAGCATCCCAGCTTGGTGAAGCACTTGAGCATGTAACTTAGATCCTTAAGTTGAACTTGATTCCAGTGGAGTTCAGAGACATGCTTAAATTATCTGGTGAACTGGGGACTCTGGAGAAGTGACTTCATAGGGACCAGAAGAAATACCGAGTTGACACAGCAGCAGGACACAATCACTGCCAATAGCCATATAACACTGCGGATGGATGTAGCTGTGTTCGTGTCAGGCAACACAATGAGAAGCTAAATGAGGTGTCAAATATGTATTAGCCTCTCCCGCATTTACATGCTGTAGAGGCGTGTTGATGAAGAGCAGTATATTTTGCCATAACTTTAAAGACTGTTTGCTATCGTGCCCTCACTGCCTGCTCAGTGGCTGAGGGACTGCTGAACTCCTTACAGTTAACTTCCAGCCTTGTTCCACACAGTTAATAAAAATTTGGGAAAACTCAGCAAGAGACTCTGCACCACTTAGAAGTGAACTTGGTTAGAGAAAACCACTACAAATGAAGAGATGTTAGTGAGGGGTTTGGGTTTAGGGTTTTTTGGAGGGTTTTTTTGTGCTTTCTGCTGAGGCAAGATTTTTTTCCTCAGTGTGCACTTTTCATCACATTGTCCAGACTATTTAAAATGAACAGGCAATGGACTTCCCATTTTTCCCTCAGGAGGCTATTCCACAGTCTAATAGATCTGACCCTTCCATTTTTTTTTCCAGCTGACACTGAGCCAATGTTTTCTTTTTGCTACTTCGACCCAGTGCTGCTAGCTATGCCCCACACTGAATAGTCTCTTGGCTGTTTTATGCTCTGAAAAGAATTAAGAGTTTCATTATCTTCTTTCTTTCTCATTTAGCTGTGCTAAATATATTTAACTCCTATCATCACTTTTCATGAGTTGCCTTCAATCCTTTCAGAAGTTTTAATATCATTTCACTGACTTCTCTCCCAAACTGTGTTCCTTAAGTCATTCCCTGTTTCTAAACTTCCTCTCACCTTAAGTGCTGCTAACATCCATCACAGAGTATATGAGCTGTGGCATAGCCCGTGATCACTACGTAAAGACAATAAGTGTCCTCGCTCTGTTGCCTGTTTCTGTATTATTGAGTACTGTGATAAAGAGGAAAGGCACTGTAATACACGGAGCCTAATATACAATTGCTTAGACAGGATCCTGAATTGCTACTCTTAGCATAGACTGTTATTAACATCTCCCACAGTACAAAGACATTTTTACTTATCTTTTCCCTTCCACACCATGCACTTGAGTCACAAAGAAGCCCATTCTTTTCCTTTCCCTTGACATAAGCATTTAAATGTCTTAGTTGTCTGCCTTTTCTCCCATAAACTGGTGAGAAAATGCTAGATAGCTTTTTTTTTGTGCAACTGTAAGCAGTGCTGTATCTGAAAATGGTTGACGTGTTTCTAATAAAAAGAGTTGTGTTGCCCAAGCCTGAAGGTCCCCATCACCAAGCAGCCGGTCTCTGAAGATGGACCAAACTGCCCTAATCTCCACTCTCCTGAAGTGCTGCTCTGTGGATGGCTGCCCACCATGGACTCTGCATTGCTCTGGGTTTGGGAATAATCCCAAAGATTAACAAACCCTTCAGCTTCATGTATGAAGACAGCTGCCTTACTTTAGGCTTTGTAATTGCATTCATCACGCCTTAGGACAAAAAAAATGCTTGTTTGCATCTTCAGTGTGCCTACAGTCCGTCAAAGGGGGCCATATCTGGAGAGACAGAAGTGCTGATTCCAGGCCAAAATGTCTATGCTTCCTAAAAACATCCAGAGTAAGTCCACTGACAAATTAACTTGGCACCCAGAGATCTCAGAGATTTAGACTGCAGCTGAGCAGAGGTGTCGAAGGCCAGCACTTTGGCCATAAACTGTCCCCATTCCCTGCTGAATTTGATGCAAAGCTGCACAAATACTTGCGCTGGGATGGTGCAGGGAGTGGCGCGGAGTAAGAAATCCACAGCTGGAGAATGTCTCTAGAGGGGGTGGCAGATGCCATCTAAGCCTGGTTAAACAGCCCTGTGCTGAAGTGTAGACACTGAAAAGTGGCAGTTTGTGGATGAAGTTTCATGGGTCTTCAGTGCAGGTCCCTCCCTCCTCCTTCTCCTCCTCCTCCCTATTTGTGTTATGGCAGCGCTTAGGAGACACTTGGCATTTTTCATGAGCAGAAAAGGAGGTAGTGTAGCCAGCAATCAAAACCCTAAATCTGAAGCCGCTGCAGAGCTCCGCAGGCTGGCTGCCACCCAGGCTGGGCTGGAGCTGGCGGCGAGGGCTGTAGTGACATACCCTGCACTTCTCTACGGGCAGGGGAGGGATGGAAGGCACCTGCCAGGATCAATGAAGCTGATTTAAAGGCAACGTAATAGTGGTGGTGTTTTGGCACAACACGATCATGATTGCAAAGGAAGGAGGGAGGCAGCATTATTTAATGAGAATAAATTTTTAATACGAGAGGGCAACATTTAAATGAGTCCAAAAATTTCTAGAACTTCTCAGAGACTCAGTGTGTTCAAGGCAGTACATTTCTGCATTTTTAGTGTCTGACCGGCAGAGAATTCAGTGTCCCGTGTCTCTCCCAGCCAAATAAAGTGATTTCTCTTTCCATCAGCAGTACCAGTTCGCAGGGCCGAGCTAGCTTCGTGGCTGTAGGTGCTCTTGTAGCTGTTACCTGTCCCTTTCAGCAGGGCTCTGCAGCAGGAATGACTCTGCACAGGCACAGTCCTACTGCTCTTTGCCTCCAGCCTGCTGTATTAGCCACCCTTCCAACACCCTGATCCTGCTTTTTCTCAAACCTCCTGCAAACAGGCATCCCAGAGGGCTGAAGCCGTTCAGCAGGTCAATACAATAGCAGGGAAAATAAAAGGCCTTACGGGTGTCCGGATCCCCTGATGTGTGATAACGCAATTACCAGCTGATTAAACAGCTGTATATGGCTGAGGTGGGCAGCAGGCGCCTTGTCACCAGCTTCTGGCTGGGCCTCCCCGTGACAGAGCCAGAATTAGGGGTGCTGGGGAGCAGGGAGGTTGCAAAGGTCACTGCCTTTGACCGGACCTTCATCCTTGCCCTTTGCGATTTGCAGGGACACCCTTTTTCGACCTTTCCCTTTGTGCAAATGTCGGAGGGGCAGACGGAGCGGGGAGTGAAAGGGGACGCAGGAGGAGCAGCCTCCCGTGGGCTCTGCTGGGGATGGGGATGGGGGTCTCCGCCAGGAGAGGGGGTCTGGGGGCGTCTGTTGGGACAGGACAGGCTGCAGGGAGTCTCTGGGAGAAAGGCGATGGCGTTGTTGCAAATATTCTGATAAAGAAATCAAAATGTAATCACACAGAAGAGTTAGGTTTGGTTAAGAAGTACAATTGTGAAGCATAATCTATAGGATTGTTAAGTTTGAAACGTAGCCATAGAAACTTTAGGAACTGTGTTACGCGTGACTATAGGAACCTTGATATTGTTGAAGTCTGAAATAGCTAACCATAGAAACCTCACCAGGAAGTTACTGGTTTTTCTATGTTTTGTTTCAAGAAACTAAGGAAACTATCATGGACACCAGTTATGCTGCTTGGAAACCCCTTACCCTTCCCATCTCGATTTGAGTATCAAAGATTCCAATCAGTAGAGCTAAGTGAGATTGACCAATTGTTTTTAAATAAGAATAATGATAAGGTTATATAATCAAAGGACCAATCATTATAAAGGTTAAATTTAAGAGTGAACATAGTATGCGTTTTTATGTAAAGAGCTTATGTTACAATGACCTGACAGAAAAAGTCTATAAAAACTGATGGATTTTGATACTAAGTTGGACACACCTTTGGAGGAGTGATCCCCCGTGTCCCCAGCGCTGCAATAAACGAAGTGCCTGCTTCTTAACTTCACCTTGGTGTGAAGGAGTTTTATTCCGGATTTCGGTAACAGCATCAGGGGTCACCGTTCAGTGCTATAAAACGTGACGCACCAGGAGACAGGGGGAGATGTCTCATGCATTACGTTTGTGTCCTCTGGAAAGAACAGCTCGTTTAAATCAGCAGTGGTCTTCACTGACAACACTTGGAATAGTGGGGTCCTGCGGTAGACCTCCACCCAAATGATTGTAAAAGCGATGGGAGGGTAAAGCCATTCTGCCGGAGAAGCAGTTGTGCCCTATCTTTAGAGGGAAGTGTCGAGCGGAAGGGGCTGAAGCGGAGCGGTGTTGTTCAAGCGTTTGAACCTAAGATAAAAAGATAGGGTTTCCTCAGTGCCTTCAGTATGCCCTTGTACAGCACTTCCCTATATTTACTGTAGGAAATACCTCCAATATCTCAAATAGTGAGGTTATCTGGCTGCAAACACTTATTTAGCCATCTAAGTAACTTGCACCAGGGCAGAAAATAAGTAGTTTAAGTAATGTTGGTGCCTTGGTCCCCAAGGGGCTGGATAAGGTTTGCTGACAGATTCAGTCCCGTGCACCTTTGCATCACTTACTCCTTTGCTCGTGATACCAAGCACCACTGGCATTCACCGAAATCCCTGCTCTGCTCACTTCCTTTCTATGCTGTGAAGTTTTAATGAGTCAACTACTTTTAAGAGAGACCTAACCAACATTGCTTTTGAGTGGCTGCCACCTTCAGCCTTATCACACAGCTTTTGAAATACTGCCTTTTTGTTCCAAACCTCTTTACTACCAGGGCAAAAAGGCGTCAGAAGTGCAGTAGCACCCAAGCGGCTCAAAAAAACGCATCTTTAGCAAAGTGCTTTAGGAAGCGTAGATGGCTTTAACCTGTAACTGGCTGCTGAGCACACAGACTTGGTGTGTAAAACCCTTGATGCCCGGGACGGCTGGTGCAGCGATGGGCAGACACTTTGGCGTAGAGCCCTGGTGAGGGATAAGTGCAGTGTTGACAGATGCCTTTGCAGCAGGAATGTCTCCGCTGGTTGTGCCTCAGACTTGGATTGAAAATGCCTCTCTGTCCTCTTCAAACGTGGGTCTAAAATACCAACCAGGGTTTGGGAGATAGCTACTTTATTATGAGAAATGTCACTCCAGCATAGTGCTAATTGTGGCATTAGATGTATCCTAATGACTCTAATAGCAGCGTTGTCTGATCCGCACTTTTTAATAAGTAGGAAAGGATCCTGCTCAGAGTTCTCTGCAGCAAGACAAGTCGTAATGTCTATTTATTACAAATGTGTACAAAATGTCAATAATGCACTGTATCCACTGGAAAAAAGAGGAGAATCCCTCTGGTCTTACATACAAATTGAGAACAAAGTATTTATCAAAAAATTAATGATTGACCAGTGCTGTTAAATTTATGCCTTTTATTTCGTAAACAAAATGCACAGAGCAGTAAGTAACAGTTTACAGTTCAGGAAGGACACAGCTATCCCCTGTGCTGACAACCACTTATGCTCTATTTAACACAGGGAATTTAAGTGGTGCAGAAAGTACACTTGGCCAGGAATTGCTGTCTGAAAGCCTTTGCAAAGGAAAATGCATTTATTGCCAAAAATTAGTTTTCAGTAGGAAATTTCTTAGTAGTCTTCCAAGTCATAGACCTTCCTCCTGTTCTGTAATTAGACATCAAAGGAAAGCCTGTCATTTAAATTAAAAGATACCGATTGAGATCCTTTGAAACAAGCTGCATGCTGTATATAAATCATTAGTCATATTTCTGTTTATTTTAATCTCATGAATCTACTGTTGAAAGGCATTGTTAAGCATGCAGTCTGACGTTGGAAAGACTCCTATTAACTTTCACAGGCTCTGGGATAGGCTCCAGCGCTTAACAGGTTGTGTAGACAAAATAACACCGGTGATCTGCATTGCTCACATTTGTCCACAGCTAGATCGGACAGGTTATGTTTATTTTGCTTTATATGTGGTGACTGGGTAAAAATGAATGGCCTTTACTATGCAGGAGGTCAGATTAAGCAGCTTAATTAGGGACTCCCGACTTGTAGTCTGTGCATTTATAGATTAGTGTAGGGTAGGCATACGGGCTGGGGGAGTCCGGGGGACCCTTGCAGGGGAGAGATGCTGGTTAGGGCTGGAGGCACACGACACCCCATCAATTCTCTTCTGTGTTCTTCCCCAGCTTTGCAATAGGAAATCCTGAATCAGGGAGGCGTAATGACCGGCTGGGTAATTTATATCGCCCGAGGCATACTTGCTTGTGTAAGAGAGAGTTTGCAGAAAGCAAATGTCACTTCAGATCGAGCAGCAATAGACTGTTTCGGAAAGGAGAGACGCAGGTCTAGCAGTGACATCTTTGGGGATGAGTCCCTGGGCACGCAGGCAAAGGCCACCTCAGTGCCTACGCGGCTGCCTTTCCCACTCCCCAGGAGGAAACCAGCTCAGGTCGGTGGTAAAGGCAGAGATGGCAATTCCGGACCTTTATAGCCTAACCGATGCTATTTTGGGGTTCATTTGCTTAACCTTTGTTGGGACAGGAAGATCAACAGCAAAAATGGTTGAGAAAAAAAACAACCCAACAACATAAAAGAAGGCACAGTGCTTAACTAGTAATCAGGGGTGTGGTAACTGGATGCAGATAAAGTAAAAAATGACAGGCAATGAGTAAGTCCTAGGTATTGTTATCCAGATTATTTTCCTTTTAAAAAGATTGTCTAACAAAGACACTGCTTAAAGTATAATAGCCTACTTTGTTATGACTGCATACATCAGTTAAAAGAATCCCAGCTGCATTACTGAAACCCTTCAGACACCATTTTTTGCTGTTATTAGTATTTGGCATTGAATTGATGTCAATTGTTCACACAGTTCAGCGCTGGGTGTTTGATGTATGCCGTAAAAAAAAGAAAACTATAGAATAGTCTATTCATTACTGACACTCCTACTCAGAAGATGATAACAGAGGTTTTTTCCTGATACTTTGCCCTTCTTTCACCTTGCCACCTAATCAAGATCAACAGAACAAAGTCAAAATTAAAGGTAGCAAAAGGAAAGTTTCTGTTCTGCTTGATTTTTATCTAGTAAGACATCTTAAACTCTTATGAAAAAAGTAAAACAGAACAAATATCAATGTGTTTGCTCAGTCACTCGCAATTACAGAAAGTGGCTCCTAAACACCCTTTAATATTTCCTGATGTTTCCTTGTATTACAGTAGCAGTGGGAGACCAGAGCCCTATTTTTGTTTAGCCCTGAAGAAAAATCAACAAAAAAACAGGGCAAAGTCTGTTTCTACTAGAAATGCTTCTAATACAAACCTCATCCAGCAGGCAACAGATGAATGCAGCAGCAAGCTGCAGGGTATTGACAGCTTATTTGCAGAAATCACATCCCCTTTTTAGACCGTATCCATACTCCTTACAGTCATATTGGCTGACCAGTTGTCAACAGTGGATTCTGCAGAGTGTTTGCTTATTTAAGGATTTCTCCATTTACCAGCACTTTAAAAACAAAAGGATTTCAAAAGCTCACTCTTTATCCTGTCTCTTTGACACATTCTTCTACACCAGACAGATTTGCAGAAAAACGAATACATCGAGTTCCCCATATCTGTGTGCCCACAGAGTAATGCAAACTGGCTATATCTACACTAGAATTGGATTCTCTTGGAGTGTTTTTGATTGTAAAAATAATTAGTTAATTCTGTGAATGTCTTTTTAAATGAAATATTACTTTAGCTAGTTTCTTACCAATCTCACAGTAAAAATCTTTGAAAGAGGAATGCTGCAAGTAATATGCAGTAACTGTCAATTATTTCAACATGCCTTGTTCATCAAAGTCCTGAGATGAAATCTGCCATGGCTGGAGTCTCTGTTTCTGAGGCTGTTAATGATGTTATTCCTGTGCTGAGGATGGGAACCAGGATTCCACCTGTCAGCGCTCATTTGCGATGGTTTATCTGAGGCAGCGAGCAGCCTCCTAGCACTCCCCTGCAAGGATATGCATCAACCACACTTACTGTGCCTATGGTCAACTCTCTGTTTGGGAGCCGCGGGAGAGCTCCCTTTCAGTTCATTCTGACCCTTACTTCCCTTCCCAAGTGAGCATCGTCCAAAACTTCGGCTGGAGAACTCCAGTCAGCCTATGGGCTTTGCTCTTAGACGGTTATTCTGCGTTGAGCTATACTCAGCACATGCTCAAATAACCCAGCGAACTCTGCAAACTAGGCCACTCTGTGATGCTGCCCTGCCCTTGGCTATATTTAATGAGTGTTTGCAGTCTCTGGGTGTTTTATCAGCCGGACTTTTGCCACAGAGCCTGGATTTGAAGGTTGTGACTTTCCAGGCATGAAATCTGGATGAAGTTGCTGTTTTTGAAAAGCCAAGAGCTTTCTTGTGCTTGACAGCCTGAGGCACTTGGGTAGAAGTAAAGGGAGATAGCTTTAAATAATATCTTTGGCCTTGAGTTGTTGCGGAAGAACTTCTTTTACCACCTGTTGTCTCCCCTTGCCACTGCAACGACATAGTGGCACCTCAGGAACCTAATGCTGATTTCTCCCATACAAGACCCAAAGAAGGCTGCCAAGATCAAGGGGTATGCTGATTGCAACCTGGCTTCAATCTGTGACGAGAGTATAACGAATCCGTAACAGTAGGGCAAAGCAGTGCTTGAAGGTGCTGTTGGACCATGGTCGCCTGCCCTGCACATTGCACTTGGAGATGCCCAGAGATGGGAGGTACCGCAGTTGTTCTTCCATCTCTTTGCCTCTTTTTTTCATGTCAGGCCCTCAGATAGGCTGGCATTTATTCTCCTTTGGTGACTTAAGGCCCACAGAGCATGGGTATGCTCTCTTCTGTGATGGGATCCTTATCCTGAGCAGGCCTTTAGGCACTGTTACAGTAAAGGCAGTTTTGCTCTTTCCTATGTAGCAAGGCAAGTAAGGGAGGGCAAATGGAGTGGCTCCTTCCTGAAGGAGGTCAGATGATGATTAGCAGTGACATTCACCCCATGAGCACATGCGAGAGACCAAGGGCTTGATGCGTCTCTCCCATCTGGCTGAGCTTCCCTACATCCATGCATGCGTGTATCTCGTGTTATGCTTAGTATGAGTTGGAAAAAAAAGGAGGTCGAAATACATCAAAAATTATACAATTACACTTTGGGATTTGAACTGGGCTTATGCCTCCAAATATCTATTCAACCCTAGGCTTAGCTTGCCAGCTGCTTTCCAACCTGCAATTCAGGTTCCCATTTGGTGCCAGGGTGGCTCTGCAAGAGCTGAGACTCGTTGTAAATGATGGCCTTTATATTTCATTCTGCATCTGCACAAAGAGAAGTCAAAAGGCGCAGCACAGAAGCGCAAAAAATGAGATGGTCTTTTGTACTTTCAGAGGGAGTGGAAGTTGAAACGATTTGCAACAAGAGGTGACTCACTGGGATTTTCAGAACTGGTCCGCATGGATGGGTGCAAACAGGTCCAAGTGCCTTTGCTTTGACTATGTCTGGTTCGGAAACCATGGAGCTGCGCTAATGCTGTGCTCGAGTTGACTTGCCTTGCCGAGAAGCGAATACAGTTGTGTGGCTTTCAAACCAAAGCTGGCTCACGGCCAAGCAGCCTGGAGCACGGGCAGAGTGAGCTCATGTCTGCCTGCATCCACCCATGGAGACGGGGCGTAGAGGTTGTGTTTAACGTAACTGCAAGGATACCGCTTCTATATATCCCAGGCCTTAACAAGCATCACGCTTATGAACCAGGGCTTTGGGTTTGCCTTGACCAGAACAAGTGATGTGTGGGATGTTCCAGGGAACATCAGCTGAAGGCAGTGGAGGAAAAAAGGATGCTTGAATTTCTGAATCACTTTGAAAACCTGGGGTAAACTCCTTTTTAAGTATGGCTTATTGGATGACAGTGCTACCTAGCAGCAGATATAATCTTGCTGAAGTTTTAAATGTTCTGATTTTTTCCAGAATTAACTCTAAATGAGTTTCAAATTTGTTTTGTTTTCTTCTAGTACCTTCTGCTTTTGTTTCTCTATCTCATGCCAAAGCTGAGGGTTCTAACTGGAGTTTCAAACATTTCAAAATCTGTCACTTAAGTCTTTGTAAAATCAATCTGCTTAGACAGAGCCTACTTATATATACCCAGACAGCAATTCCAGCTTCCTATACTTCTAGCATTACAAAAAAGAAATTCAAAGGAATAATTACTTTCTATATTATGTTAGCTTTAATAAAGCAGCCAAAGAACAAATTGGCATCTGTTTCCTAGAATTTTTTCCGTTATTTAGCCATCATCTCTTTTGAAATCATGAACTTCCTCTCAAAATACTAAAGTGTGATTAGGTTGTGAAATCTGAATCCAATTAAAGAAGATCCTGTGCTTGAAGCATGCATCACTGTCATGAGGCCACCAATCAGACTTCCAAAAAATGAATGTTTAAAAAATGGTATCAATTTACTGTCAAATTTTCACCTAATTAGCTGGAGTACATTAGCCTTGTAAATATACAGATACCTCTTAAAACCCCTCCTAAGTGGGAAAATGAAGTTGATTTAAAAAGAGAAAAACAGTAAGTTTACAATTTCATAAAGAATTGTCCTTTAAAATTCCCAAGGCATTATTAAAGCAATAGCATTGCCTCAGTTTGTATACAAGTACCTAAAAAATTTTCCTCTTACCGGGTAAGGAGTGTCAGACTACTCCCGTGGAGAGTCACACCAAGATGCAAAGATGGCTTAGGGGTGGGATGCTACTGCCTGCATGAGGGTTCTGAAATTCAGAATAAACTGAAAAGTGGGGAGTCCTGGTTTTGAAGGATTTCTGAGATGCTTTGGTCCAGATGAGGAGTCAATGAATTTTTATCACAAAGGCTCCCTGAGACGTCCCTTCTTTCAAGGTAGGTTTTCACCCTTGCTATCAGATCTTCTCCTAGTTGCTCAAAATTTCTGAGTCTGCAATCTGGTGAATTGAATGGTGGCTTCTCATGGTCACAAGGTAAAAGACATTAAAGAGCATACAGACAGTGTCACGTCTCCAGCTATTCTTATCTCAGGAACTTCCCAGGTTTGATTCCCAGCACCCTCCTGAGCTGGTCATCCCACAGACTCCTAGGAACCAGGGAACCTGGTCCACTATAGAGGCATATTCTCCTTTAGTTCTTCCTTAATAGTTATTTGCCTGTCTTAAGTTTTCATCACAGGTATTGTTTAAAGTTAGGTTTAAGTGATAATGTCATATTCTGCTCTGGTTTTGTGTACGTACCATAATGTCTACACCTAACACTAGTTAGAGAGAGATATATATATATGCGTATATACTTATGGATATAAATATATGTTATGAAGTACTAATTTAAAAATGCCATTAAATAAAGTTCCTTGAACAACCTATTACCAAGGTGTTTTTTTTTTTAAAAAAAAGAAGAAACCAAATAACATTCAAGTCAAGACTCAAACTAAACAGAGCCAAAGATGTCAGAATTTGAAATCTTATCCTGAATATATGCTTCTCCGAGAGTATACAGCTGGGGAGGCTCATAGAATGCCAACTAAAATTATTGCCATTTGTATAATGCAATATTGAATACATTTACATTACAGATGATTACTACTGTTACAGAATGCAAGTAATCATGTTAAGTTCAATAACATCCAGTAGCACAGTCCTGTATAAGGGAGGATTTTAATTGCCTTAGAAGAATGAATCCATTGATTTTCCAGGTTTGCTTGCCAGTATTAAGAAATCAAAGTTTTATAAGACTCTCAGCATATCCTTTTTCTTACATCGATTTGCTCTTTTCTGTAAGCCAGGAAGATGTGAAACATTTTTAAACCCCTTTCTTTCCATATTCCCATTAGTGAATAAAAAATTAACTTTGTGGATTAAATTTACAGACATGAGGCAAAGTAATATAGCACATCTCATTTTAGAGGACGGGTACTTCAGTTCAAAGTGTCTCCTTCCTGACTGGATTCAACAAGTTTACAAAGTAACGGAGCATTTGTGTTCAAAGTCTCTTCTCTTAGGAGTACCATGTCTCTAAGGGTACTTGATGGTGTTTGGAAGAAATGTGATTTCAAAGAGCAAAATTTCAGCAAAAGTGATCTGGCAGAAAGAGATTGCAATGGCTTTGCACATGAAACAGCCAGAAAATGTCATCAAGAGACAAAACCAGGATATTATCCGTGGGTTCATGTATACTGATGCATCAGAAAAATCTTCCTGTCACAGTATAAAACACCTACAAATTAAACACAGTGCCTCTTTCTAGAGGCTGTGCTTAGGCAAATGAAAGCAATTAGAATATATATTAAAAATTTTATACTCTTTGTAGACAAGAAGATCCCATTTTTCTACACACAGAATGTGATAAGATGCTGAAATGAACAGCAGCAAGTTAAAATTTTGTGGCATCTCCGGTCACTGATTAAATTCTCATCTGAAAGGTGTTGGGTCAGCAGTAAATGGGGCCATTTTCAACCCTGGGAGAACCAATGTCATCCTCACATTAAAAAAGAAGAGCAGGCAAAGAAACAGTGCAGACATCAGCTGAGGAAGGCTTACTAGAACTAAAGAAAGAATGGCTCATTTATAATGCATGAAGCCCCTTGGCCTTCATTAAAAGGTAAGTATGCTCTTTTGGATACTGCCTTACCTCACCCCGGTGTCTAGAAGTCCTTGGTTTTGGAAAATGTCCAGATGAAAGCCATAATGATATGTAAGAGTAAAAGGGAATGTGATAATGGCTTTGAGGTTGTGACTTGCTCAGCCTACAGGACGTGTAACAGGAATCCAGCTGGGATATACAAGGACCCGTGAGGGAAGTGAGCACTAAAATGTCCTAAATGTCACTAAAATGAGCACTAAAGTTACATCGGGTGCTGCCGCCGCAAAGCCCACCGTGCGTGTGTGCGTGCGGTCAGCGGTGAAGGTGACCGAGGATGGAGGAACCTGCTCCGACAGGGAAACAAAACCAGAAAAGAGATGGTCCTCGGACGGTCTCTGCTTAGGGGTGTGCAAAGAGGGGCTGTGTTAAAAAGCAATTGTTGGCTGTTACGGGTGTCCCTGCAGAAGCGTTTTGAGGTGAAAAACCCCTGGGGAAAGTCTGTCTAGTCAGTCGGCTTTGCTGCCTGACTGGTCATTGCAAGGTAAAGGGCAGACGAAAAGAAAATGTGGAAGCTCACTCTTTTGAGCCAAATCTGCAACTCCTTATTCAGGAAAAGCCAAAGGAGGTCAAAACTGAATCTGTCTAAGATTCAGGGAAGGATGTCATGATTCAGGGCCTGACCCAAAGCCAGCTGAAGCCTGTGGGTTTTGGACTGGGTGTGCTGCTGTAAGCAACAAAGAGGATGTTACCATGTCCATTAGGGTTGCGGGAACTTTGAATATCAGACTGGAAGAAACGCCTTAGCTCATCACTTCCCATCCTGTTTCTATCATAGTCAGCCATGAAATATAATCCCATTTATAATTGCCTCAAAGGAGTTTTTATGCTTCTTTGGTAACTTCATTGCTATGTACAATATGAAATCAGCTGAGCTATGCTGAGAGGCGATGGAGAGGCAGTTAAGCTCAATTAGAGAAAAAGGTACTAGATGTAACTGTCAGACAGTTACAAAGCCTGTGGTTAAAGTAGAAGGTGTTCAACTGGTTATTGAGAATAATTTTTCAGCTTCCAATTGACCGTGCATGGACATCGCATCAAATGCATAGGATTTTCTGGGAATTCCCATACATGACAAAAGGGTCATGCAAGTTAGGAGTTAAATTCTTATACTGACAATCTGAAACTAATGTGTCTGGAAATACAATCATCTACGAATGCAGAGAATGTTGTAAAAGAAGCTGTTCAGCTTCTAAAAACCCCAAATATTAAAATCAATTGCTAAACTGCAGGCCTGGAGAGTGGTGAATTTAAAATTGAAATTTGTGTAGTTGGAGCAGTAATAGACTGATGAGCCTTCAGTGGGAGGTGTGCTATTTTAAGTAGCTGTTATAAAACCACCTAGATGAAAATTAGATGATTACAGAAATGGCGCTGATTTATGCCAAAGGAAAACCTTACTTCCAAGTATAAGGAATCATTAAAGTGTCAACAAATTAGTTGGTAAAGAAGCACTGGCAGCTATAATTATTCAGATTTTTCTTAAAGTCCCTCAAAGAGGCTATTAAAGAAAACCAGGCACCTAGAAGGTGAAAGGTAATGTTCTGCTGTGCAGTGGAAATGGGCTGGGAGACAGCAAATACAAAGGATAAAGAGCCAGCTTTCATCTAGAAATGAGGTTAATAGTGAAGTGTTTGCGATATATCTGCTGGGACTGAGGCTGTTTATTTATAATCCGATGGCAGGGCAAAGTAACAAAATTTGCAGATGATGCTAAGTGATTTAGATCAGTCAGGGATTAAGACATGCAGACATGACAGAACTAAGCCATCAGGCAATGTATTCTGAGTTTGATTCTTGTTCTGATTTTCTTTCTCTTTTTTTTTGCTATAAGCAAAAGCAAAGTCATAAGCATTAAAAGAAATAATGAAATTCCTTGCAGCACCAGACTGTGTTCTAAATGAAGTGATAACAGTTTCAGAGCAAGATTGGCAAGTTATTACAGATGGTCCAGAAGAAACTTCTGCTTAATACCAATGAAAGCAAAAGGGTTTTGATGGTATTAAGAAAGGGGCAGCAAGAATGGGGCAGAATGCTATAAGGCTGTCATATCTCAGTCCTCATCACCCCCTCATTTTTAATAATGTTTACAGTTGTAGTCAGCCAGGCCTCATCAAAATGTAGCCAGGGAAGAAAATCGGTTCTTCCTAAAGGGCAACAGATATGATCTCCAACATGGAAATCTTTCCAGATACTAAGAAAGATCAATGAAGACATTAATAAGAGGGAACAGAAGCTGAGAGGCTCATCAGAAATAAAAGAATGCTCATCAATTTTTAGTACAGCTTTAAAATAAGAAAGAGAAGAATCTGCTAAAAACTAACATTTCTGAAATAGAAAAATAGCTATTCATGCACAGTATGTAATGAACTTGCAGAATCTGCTGCAGAAAATATTGTTAAAGCAAATAGTTCAGGAAGACTGTCAAACTGAAAAATAAGTGTACCATCAATACTCAGAATAGATGGATGAAAATTTGGAAAGAACTGCTTTTTTACAACACTGCTGACTCTGAGACATGAGCTAACCACCATGCTAACCCCCATACAGGGTTAGGAAAATTACTTCCACTGTAAAGCTTTTTCATATCCTTGTACAATACATAGTTACAGCTGCAGTGGGGATACATTTTGTCATCTACCTTTATTGCACTTTTTTTCTCCTCCATTAAAAGAATCAGAGGCCTGTGGCACCCTCCCGCCTTGGAGATCTATATTTTTATTTAATTATTTCGGAAATACTGCAAGGCAGCAATTGACCCTCATCGATGTTCAAAAGCTCTGCTTTAAATATGCCGTCTGAATGGCAGTCAAGCTGTCATCTGTTTCCCTGGCAGAGGTAATTTTGGAACGACTGGATGGTACTTAATCTGGGAACATTATTTCTACTGTGTTACTAGCATCAGTAACTTAGAATTAAATGAGAAGGAAAAGAAATATAGAGTAGCTCCAAAGAGAAATAGAAGAGTGTATGTGTTCTGAAGACACAAAATTAATATAAAGGTCAACAGGATGAAGATGAGATGTTTGGAAATTAAGAAACACCTCGTATTAAAGGATAATCACAAATGCCCTTTGACAATCCAGTAAGCTGTTCTTTCTGCCTTCCTTCCCCTTCTTTATTTTTCTTCCACTGCTGCCTGATGTTTTGTGTGCACATTCAGATGCCAATCATATTTCTGTAGATCTTACATACAAAATAAATGCCATTGTTGACACCCTCAAATGCATTTATCTGTCCATTATCTCTGTTTGAACCTGCTGTTGACTTACAGAAACTGAATCTAAACTCCCATTTTCTTAACATAATAGACCGACTGTAAGGATATACCTTTATCAGCATGTATGGAGAAATTTAAAATTAAAGTGTCACTTATTATTTCTGTACAGACTGCATTGCATTTTACAATCCAACCTGGGTGCCTTTGGAGAGATTTTGAGAGGAATGAGAACATACAGTACCGGTCCAGGTATTTCTTGTGGTGGGCTTCCTTTTGGAGACCCTTTCTCCGCTCTTCTGGGTGGAGAGGCTGGTGCATCCCCACAGGAGAGGCTGCTCCGGGTGGCATCACTCCACTTACCAGCCTCCATCCCAGCTCTGCAGCCGGGCGAGACCCCGGACAAAACCCACTCCTGGCGTGAGTGGGGGCACTCCCAGGTCCCCGCAGGATTTTGCCCCCTCTCCCTGCTCTCCCTGCCGCAGCAGAGCCGGAGCTCGGCTGAGCCGGGCTCTGTTTCCTCTGCTCCCCCTCCCCGCCACCCCAAATTCGCAGCCCCTGGGCTGAACAGTGCTCGTTATCACAGAAGGACTCACAGAGGCTGCCAGGCAGCCCCGATGTGCAAAAAATCAATGCAGCCCTCCCTGCTAATTAAAGGCTGCCTGGCGGGCGCTGGCCCCACCAGTCCAGGCTGGTTATTGCCCCAGCTTTCCCTGTGCCCCCCTTGCAGAGACAGGCACCTGGGGTGATCCGTGTGCGAGGCTGATAGGAAATTATTAGTGGATTCAGCCCTGTTCGAAGTGGAAAACACACTTGTTAGCCTGCCACCCCTTATTGGGATGACAGGAGTCCTCTCCCTTGACAGAAAAGCTTTGTGCTTTTGAAGCAACTGACCCCAGTTTATTTACAAACAGCCACCTATTTCTCTGTGATTTCTCTTCCCTGCTGGTCCAGGCAAGCCCACCCTCCACCAAATGTAGCAGGAAGCATCCCGTGCTGCATCTGCTGCTTTTGAAGGTCATGCGATGGCTCTGCAGAAGAAGAATCAGTCAGGTGCTCTTTGTTTCACCCTAGTGTCATCCACTCTCATTTCTGGAGGTGGAAGCTATGTGTAGGGATGGGGACTGTAATTTCCATTTTGCAGGCAGAGACCCGAGGTGAATGTCCCAAGGTGGTACGGCCTGTGGAAGCCAAGGTTGCAAATGCCTTGCAAAGGTCAGGCTCAGCTCTGGCATTCCTGGTGAGCTACCTGGGTTCGAGTGGGAGAGAGGGGTCAAGGATGGACCCTGGGCTCATGCTGCTGAGCCGGAGCTGTGTCACCTTCCCCATCCCTTGGCATTCGGAGCAGGAGAAGAAGAAGCCCTTGTATGCCAGTTGTAGGATGGCTAGAACTTGCCTAGCTCACTGAAGCTGAGGGATTTCCATCAGGGACTGTGTGAAGATTTATTACTTTGTGCTTTTTATCATGATTTTTAATTAATACAGTGCAGTATCAGTACCATTTTAAGGTATTTATAAACTGGAATGAGCATTTATAACCTGAACGAGGGGGATTTATAAACTGAGGTGCATACTGGTCTGCTCTGAACATACAGTAATGAAGGCAGGTGTGGAGAAGACGTAGAGGTTTACACCGAGATAAACAGCTCTGACTAAATAACCTGGTAAATAAAGGAATGTTCCTGGTGCCTGGGTGCAGGCGGTCACACATGGCCATATCCCTCTCCCTTCCTAGGGCAGGTCAGGGCACATCTCACCTCTCCCTCTTCTTTCCCTTCTCCCCAGCACACCTTCCCCACGCCAAGGAACCCGCCTGTGCCGGGGTGCAAGGGGATCCATCCCCAGATCTGAATGGCTCATGGCACAGGATCCCATGGCACAGCCCAGCAAGCCCCTTGCCCTCAATCGAGTTAAAGTGATTGCAATTCAAGAGGACCCCCCAATAGGCACAATGCACTCCTTTTCCACTCATTAGGGTGGTTTTCCCTGCTTTCTGAAATCTAAATGGAGAGCAGACTGCAGGATTCCGAATGGAAACATGGTTTAGAGATGTTGTGCTGGGACAGCACGATAGACGTTTCCCCTCACAAGCCCTGGCTCTCCCAGGCTGCCTCCCAGACCCCAGGCTCCAGAGAAAAGTGAGCTCTGTCCTCAGGGAGCAAGGCCAGAATACAGTTCTGAGTGCCCTCCTAATGCCATTTTGATTTATCTGCTGAGCAACCATCAGACTCCGTTCAGCTGAAGCCAGCTTTATGGGTATTTATAAGCAGGCTTTTAAAAACAAAAGGTTTTTCTTTAAATGGCTATTACTGAACTTTTAAAAGTCTATAAGGCCCTTTGAAGCTACCAAACGGCACAGGATAATATCATCATCCAGTCAATCTTGCGTGCAGATTCACTGTGTTTTTCAAATCTGCTCATTCCTCATTACACCTATTTAGATGCAAGAGAGCCAGCCAGGTTCAGGTGTCATCGACAGAGGCATCACCAGGGAATCTGGGTGTGAGGAGGAGCAGGATCCATCTCCCAGACTTCAGCAGGGGTTTAATTTTTTACTGACCATTAAAGGAGGTAGGGTCATATTCTGAACTGTGGTAAATTAGGACAGTTCTGTATATTTCCGAGCAATTATGACAATTTCTATCACCTACCTGGTTTTATACTAGCTGAAGGTGTAAGGTGGGGCTGTAATTCAATAAAAACAACATGAATTTTGCTGTTGAGGTCAATGGGATCCCACCTTCAAGAATTTAAAGCAGTCAAGTAGCACGGAATTGATTTCAATGTGCCATTTTCTTCTTCCTAAGGACATTTTGTTTCTTTGAGGTTATATTTGAAGTGTTAGAAGAAACCTGCAGGCAGCAGAAAAATTGAAGTTTGGAGTTTGGTGTATTTTGACCTCGTTCATGATGACAGAAAAGTCACTGTGGGGAAAATCGGTAGAATTCTGCAACCCACAGGAGAACTAGATCACTTTTTCCGAGTTAAAGGCATCAGGCACATGGGTCTGGCTCTTCTGGCAACAGTTCCAGGGAGAAGACTCCCGACTGGACTACCATCACAGGGAATCAGAGTTCTTTCCTAAAATACCAGAGATTACAATTTCCTTTTGTATTAGAGACTGGCTCTGGAGAGAATTAAACTGAACCTAGCTGATCAATACACAAAGCTTAAGCAACCATGTTTTCTTCTGGGTGGGGGAAATTCTTCGATCCATCATTGTTCGGCTTCATTCTTCAGTGAATTAACATCTCAAATGACTATTCAGGTCACACAGGGTCAAGTCGCTAAGGCAGAAGCAGCTTTGCCTCTTGAGGACTATCAGGCAGCAGGGAAGGTAAATAAAGGGTTTTGTTTAATGTTTAAAAGAGCATACTAATGGACAATTAGCCAGGGGATCTGGGAGTAGTTTTTAAATCCACAAAAAAGCAAATCTTCAAACACTGAGCAAACGCGGCCATCCAAGAGCTGTGGTTTGGGTTAACAGGGCAGTACACACCTTGGAAAGGCAGCCTTGGTGGTGACGGTGAGCCCTGATGGTAAGGGCCTCTGATGAGAAATTGGGAAAAAGGCTGCAGGTGTCTGGAAGAGAGCAGATAACCTTAAGCAAAGTGAGTTTGCAGGGCGAGGAAACACCTACACTAAAGTATTTGCCCCAAACATCAGACTTTGCCTGACTTGCATCTTTAGACCACCGTGGCTGCGGTTACTGTTTGTAATATAGATGATGTGGGAAGAAACACCGAGGCAGCTGATGCAATGAATTCAGTACAGTCACGCAGTACTGTGGGTGCTGTTAAGCCCTTCAGAGAGACTAGATCGTATTTTAAAGAACATGACTCATAGGTATTTCATTTCTTATTTACAGTGGGTTGAGAAACAATCGACACGGTTATGCTGCATGTTGGTCACAACATCCCTGCTGTGAATAAATAAATTGAAAAGAAAGAAACGTAATTTTAAAGAAACACCTTATTTCTGAGGTGTTTCAGTGAAACTTTGCCTCTGGAAACGAGGTTAGGGAGTAAAATAGAACTGGCTTTTCACTGTGTCCAAATTTAAACAGTGCGCTCACTACTGAAATGAAAAGCAGAACGAAAAAAAGAAAAAGATGGCACATGCACTTGAAAAAAACAGCTATATTCCAAGTTACTCATTTTTAGTTTTAAGTTTTTTTGTACAGGCCAGTCTATTGGAGTTTGTAGCTCTGTTGCAGAAACATATCCTGATTTTGAAATGAGCTTCCCCAACTTTGTAGGAAGCTTCGTTTAAAAGAAATCTTTTCATGATGCCATTGCCTCCTGAGTCACCATCAGTGAGTGGAACAATTGTTCCTCACTTTTGAGGAGTAGTATTTTGCCTTGGTTTCCTAGTCAAATGATTGATGGTTTCTAAGTCTCCAAGCCACAGCTGAAGTCCTCACACATGGGAGATTGCTGAAGAACCCCTGGACAGAGATGGCGAAGTATAAACATATCAGGGATTTAAAAAAAGTAAAGTAACCAGTAATGAACTAAATTATAGATTTGGTGTCATAAGTATCAGATAATTTCTCAATTTTCTGATCTGCAAGTGGGTTACTTGTTTCTCTCATGAAATTGGGTAACAAGATGAAAATAAGAGGATAAATAACGTTTTCTCAGCTGGGAGACTGAAACAACCCAAATAGTCAAGATTACTGTTGTGAACCTTCCAATGAAACTTACGTTAAAAAATAAATTCAATAAAGGACTAAAGTAGTCTTAAAACTGATCTGAGACAAAGCTCCTTCCAAATTGGGTTTGGCAGGTATCTGAGATATTCATTTGACCATCAGTCTGTTAAAAGAAGTCTGAAAAGAAGTCTTAAACATCTTCTGGTGATACTATCATGTCAATGAATTATGCGGCTGCTTTGGAAAGCAGGGCATTCAGTGTTGCCCGTCAGTGATAGTAGCTGCTAATTAGCAATTTTACTTCCTCCCAGGTTGCCATTTCCTAAGTCATACTCATCAACTTTTGCGTCCCAGTACCCTGCTATATTGTAGAGTGTGGTAACAAGTTAACATTTTCCAGACATTGGGTCAATTCTTTGTACACAGCTTTCTGTACACAACTAGACCCAACCGAATTCCTAGCCCAAATTAGATTGGGACAAGGTGTCAATAAAATAAAGTCTTCTCAGCCAGCTACAGAAATGCAACCAACAGGCATTTCCTGAGAAGTTCAAATTTATCAGATTGAGTAAATAAACCAGTTTCCAGGAGAGGATAGCTCACACTCTTCATTGACAAGTCCTGGAGTTGTGTGTGCGTTGTATTTCTGTACCTAAAAGGGGCTGCAAGTACATTCCTATTATGTCCATGTCAAACCTGACCAAATGCCTAATTAAATCAAGATGAAGCCCTTACTAACCTTTATTAAAAACATAAATGTTCAACAGGAAAGTTGTAGCACATGTTGAGGACATTATTTGAGCACATCTTATTACATTCTTTTCTTCCAGATTTACAAATAAAAGATCATGATTATTCTTGTACCTTCTACAGTATTGTCCTGGTTTGGGCTGGGATAGGGTTAATTTTCTTCCTAGTAGCTGGTAGAGTGTTATGGTTTGGATTTAGTATCAGAAGAATGTTGATAACACACTGATGTTTTCAGTTGTTGCTAAGTAGTGTTTAGACCAAGTCAAGGATTTTTCAGCTTCTCGTGCCCAGCCAGCAAGAAGGCTGGAGGGGCACAAGGAGTTGGGAGGGGACACAGCCAGGACAGCTGACCCAAACTGGCCAAAGGGGTATTTTATACTATGTCACGTCATGCCCAGTATATAAACTGGGGACAGGTGGCTGGGAGGGGCAGATCACTGCTCGGGAACTAACTGGGCATCGGTCAGCGAGTGGTGAGCAATTGCATTATGCATCGCTTGTTCTGTATATTCCAATCCTTTTATTATTATTATTGTCATTGTATTCTTGTTATTGTTATCATTATTATTTTCTTCCTTTCTGTCCTATTAAACTGTTTTTTATCTCAACTCATGAGTTTTACCTTTTTCCTTCAGATTCTCTCCCCCACCCCACTGGGTGGGGGGGAAGTGAGTGAGCGGCTGCGTGGTGCTTAGTTGCTGGTTGGGGTTAAACCACGACAAGATACTACAGTAGAAACTGGATGTGTTTAGTCCTCTCCAGGCACAGCCCACATGGTCTGTGAACGCTCAAGTGTTTCCTATCTAGGAACATCTTTGGGATCTGAGGATAAAAAAGAGAGAATCAGAAACTAAATACTCTTATTGCTGAAAGGAATTCAATTCTCACTGAAGAGATTATTCAGTACTATAAAACATCTGAAACTGCTTCATCTAAAACCCTTTGTAGATATCTGTGGTTTTACCGGATCTGTGTCTGATGCTGGAATTAATTTCTGGTTTGTTAAAATACCTGTGAAATCAGGCTCTTTCTTGAATCTGAAGCCATGTTTTCAAAGGAATAAAGTTTTTAAAAATGTTTCTTCTGCAAGTATTTCAGTAGCGATACCTGTTATGAATTGTGCTGGAAGTTGTAACTGACCTTAAAACGAGGTCATGGCTGCAACGACATCTGTACTTAAGGGGCTGTATCGCACGAGACGGCAACACAACAGCCACGGCCAGTCCCGCAGCCCTTCTTGGCAGCCCGCAAAATGGGCAAAGAGCAAAACGCGGCTCTGAAATGTTTATAGGTACGACAGATCGATTGACCTCTGACAGACACACAGCTTGGGACAGCCTCAGTGCTCCCGTCCCGTCTCCCTTCCTCGCCCTCCTCCAGGGCTGTGTCCCTCCCGGTCGGGAGCGCCCGAGTCCCCGGGACTCCATCACCTCAGTCCATACATCCTTAAGAGGGTCTGGGGTTAGTTTTCGGCTGTGCCAACCAACACTTGTTCCCAGGCACAGTTCAGGCGTTGGTGTAGGGCCGGGGTCGGCAGTGCGGCTCAGGGCAGGGGACAGCAGTAGCTGTGCCCCAGGTAACTTCTGATTTTCTCTGCTTCACCTTTGTTTGGTGGGAAGAGCGATGGGCTCGTGCTGCTGTCATGAACTTCTCAGCTGCCACTGCAGTGACAGGGTGTGATGCATCCTCTCTTGTCTAACACTTAATTTTTTATAATCCACTCCAATTGCCACTTAATTAGAACAAAACTGAACGGTAACATTGGTAGGAGCAGAGCAGATGTTTGGAAAGAGGTTTTTCTCCGAATGAGTGGGGCTGTCTCAGACAGTCTCAACACACCATTTTTCATTCTCTCTGGGTTTTGGTATGGTGGTAGCCAGGTGCAAATGGATGCCCCACACCTGTAGAGCTCCTAACCCTCTCTCATGACCCACAAGAGCCTTTTCTAGGCTGAAAACTCATTTTTATTCCAAGGGTGACTTGGAGCTCCTGAGGGAAACCAGAACACCCCTGTGTTCACTGCTGTGCCCTGGAAACAGAGGCAGCATCTTGTGAAAAGAGTAGTCAGCTTAAATTGAAGCCAGTAGGTGAATAACAACAGAGAAGCAAACCCAAGTAATTTCTGGTGAATTTAGTAAACAAGATCAGCAAGCCAGTGGCTATATTATTGTTAAGGTTTACGTAGACTTTTCAGGAAAATTAACTCAGTGTCAGATGCTCAAAGACCAGCAAAAGACAGTTTAAAGTAAAGTTTCAAAGAACTAGCGGTTAAACTATTACAAATAGTTAAAATTAAAAGAAGGTTCAGTGCCTTTGTAGCCTTGGAAAATTCTTATTTCTCTCCTGGAATGTTATAGGATACAGAAACTGTTTGGACTATAAGGAATGCTATAATTAAAGCTGAGGTGACAAACGAGTTATAAACTGGAAGTGAGGGTTTCCAGCACACACAACACCTTGGGCCAAGGGCTTAGCTGGCTTACGAGCATGCAACTCAGTTAAAAGCTTTATCACTCTTTTACACCTGATAATTTACCTTTTTATGTAGCTATGTACTTTACACATTCAAAGAGTACTTGAGAGTTAAGGAAGTTTGGAGGGTTTTCAGTTCCATCATTATCTTGCTTCGTTTACACTTCCTCCCTTTATTCCTGAGCTGATCCGAGTGTCTGCTTTCTATCTTGCAGGGCTATTTTCTCAAAAGACATCACTAACTTCAGTTATTTTTGCCCACAGTACAACCTGTGAGCTGGCATTATCCCTATTGCATATGGGCAGGACGAGGGACAAACGTATCAAAATAGTCTGCCTGGAGTCATCGGGGAAACCTGCCGCAGACCCAGCAGCAAACTTGAAGCCCCAGGCACAGGGGTGAGCCAGAGAGGGTTAGTATTTGTAAATAAGAGCCTCCAACCACAGGCTCTGAGGATGAGGAAGGATCCAGGCTGAAACACTTGGCTACGGACACATCAGACCAGCTCTCTGCTCTGCAGGCTTTCTGAAGTGACGCCTGGCCACTCAGTTAGGTCTCCTACAGCCACCTCTCTGGTACGATGTGTAGGGGAAGGCTGTGCAGGTCAGTGGCTACTGCCCGTCCCATAACTGCTGCAAAACCAAATGCTATGGAATAGCTGCATTATACCAGTAACAGTGGTGCAAGTCCACAGCTCACCTGAGTCCTCATCCCTCCCACGCTCAGAAGAGAGAAGAAAAACTGTTTTTAGGGCTGTCAGTCTAGAATCTCTCATAAGAAAAACTCTCTACCCCCCAAATCTTGAGACGAAGCCTTTTTTTTTTACTGAATCATTTTAAAATTAATCACAACTGAGAATACTACGCAACTTAGAAGCCCTGCGTACCTGTTACTCACAGAAGACAGGTTAATATTTCAGTACTCTGCATCAAGAACAACCGTGGAGTAGTGTATAAAACAGGCAAACCCTCATTTTTCCAAAGATACAGCTGCTGACTAGCACGACAGAAGTAGACTCATCCTCTGATATTTGGATTTGTGTCAAAAAGAGGTGATCAGTAGAATCACTATTTCAGATGATAAAACTCCCTTAAGCTGTTGGATTTTACGGAAGTTTTTGTTCTTCTTTTCTCCTACTGAAGAAGCACATCTGCCTAGTGACAACTAGGAATGAAGCTGTGGTCTGAAGCAGTAGTCGTGCCACCTGGGTGAGGTGACTCGGGCAGTTACTAGTTATCTGCTTCCCGACCACAAGCTTGTGTCTCTACCAGGTCAGGACCGGGTTGGGTAACCTTGTCCCATAGCTTGGGTTTTACTTACTGTCAGTAGTATTAGGCAGGACTTGGATGGTTAGGGAAGAGGCTTGTAGGGAAGCATGTTACTCGTTATGAGGCTTTGCCTTTTGTATAATATGTTTGTTTAATCCTAAGGGATACAGCCTGTCGCTGAAAAATCTAATATATGAGATTCGACTTTAAAAATACAGCAGTGTTCTGTAAATTCCAGCCAGGTGTATTTGGCTACATTTCATTCACTGTTCCCTATGAGAATTCTCTTTCATATTTTCTGCAAGCAAAAAAGTGAGGGATAGTTTACTGTATTGCTGTAATGTAATGCAATGTAATTGATGTCTGGGAAAGCTTGAGTGAATTTTATCATCACAAATCAGGAAACGTTTCTCAGAACGCAGACTTCACTGCAAGGAAAATGTTATCGAAAAAACCAAAAAAGCTCACAAAGCAAAGTTTAAACCTGCAGCTGGCCTGATGGAAGGAGGTTACTGAGACATGCCTTGAACACTCTTTTCGATGTGCACTGGGCATCAGTTGATGGTGTTTAATTGCTCCTTCTGCTACCACAATGTTTGTTTTCTGGATGATTATCACACATTTTTTTGTGTTTTAGATCTATTTACCTTCACAGTCTGCTGACAAGGTGCTAGAAAATAGTATACCTGTTCCTTTTTGTTCAAAGGTGTATTCTTTTCTAGGCAACTTCTTTGATAGCTGACAGTTTCTGCCCAGAACTCGATGTAGATGGTGCGTGAAGAATCAACTGCTGACTGCTGGACTGGTATTTATTTTTAGAGTTTACCACATGAACATGTCCATGATTCACAGTTAGGGATTTTCAAAAAGCAAGACTTTTCATTCTGAAAAACAAGGTGAGTCAGATGCTGATGTGAGAAAACTGATTAAAACATAGTCTGAATAAGAAAACGAAAGGGCAAACCACATCAGTTTGATAGTTGGTCTCTTGCAAGACTGAATTGCTACTAGTCAGTTACTACCTGTGCAAATATATGGTTTTCTCCCCATATTTACATGCTAGATTTTATTCTTACATGAAGGAACTCTTAAGCTCCAAAGCAAGACTGGAGCCTGAGGATACATGCCTCTGAATACACATGGCAATAAGAATGAGGTTGAGCTCTTTTACTGGAGCAGTTCAATACCTGCACTCCCGTTTCATGCTGCCAGCAAAGAAGAAAGTTTACAATACAGACTGGAATCAAACTTGCACCTCTTGATCTTGGTCCACATTGACCATCCAGCCCAGCCAGGCTTTTCCCTTTCCAGCTCCTCGGCATGCAGAAGTTGAAGCGAGGGATCGCCTCCATCCCTAGGCAAGCACCTTCCCCAAGGAGATCCCTAGCTGCGGCTCAGATAAGCCAATCCTACCAGAGACCTGCTGTGATGAAACGGGGAGTTTTTAGTCCTCCACTCCCTTCTCCTTGGCTCTTCATCTCACACAATGTCATAAATTCAGAGGTTGAGGGATACTGTTGTAGAGTTGCTTGCGCTACAGATATGCACCAAAACCCTACAAAGAACAAGCAGAAATGTACGTGGAGGGACTCTGCTTCCCACATGCACGGACAGGGATTTGTCCTCCACTCAGGGTTACAGAAGAAAGCAACCTCTGTGGCCTTTTGTGTCTGGGATTGAACAATTTAAATAGCAACACTTAGCAAAGAAAGAGGCAAACAGCTCTTTGTCACTGGAGTTTCATTTTCAGAAATGAAGGCACTATGCTAAAGTGCTGGCGTGAAATGCTGCTTACGTTGCCTGGCCCTTGTGTGCCTTCTCTTTGCTCGGCACTGGGCAGCCTCCCTGCTTTGTTCTAAGAAACACTGAAAATAGAGCCCTGCAGCTCTTCTCGGTTCACGCAGAGCCCGGGGTCTGCTCTAACAATTTAACACTATGAACAGTTGAATTACGTTACGCAGGAATGTCCCCTGGCACTGTTTAATTTACTAGCATAGGCATAACCCAAGTGTCTCTTTGAGGCCAGACCGTGAAAGATCTCATAGCTGTAAGGGGTAAGATCCAAGCGGGCTGGAGTGCGCACGGGTGGGAGGGGATGCCCTCTGCCACTCCTGGGCACGGACAGTGTTCTTTCCACTGCAGAAAAGGGATGGCTAGAGCTTTCGACACACACATGAGGTGCCATGTCTTGTGGTGTCTCCTCTCCTTTTCTTTTTCACCCTTTGTAAATGGAAACCTTTCTTGAAGCTGGTGGCTCTCTCCAGGAAGACTCATAAGGATGGCTGAAGAGAAATGTGCCTGAGGATCCTTTTTTCTGGTTCCTGATAATGGCAAAATTCCCACTGATGTGAACAAATTTCTACTGTTATAGATTTACTGTACATTCTTAATCCCAACTGTCCCGAGGCAAGAACATCCTCAAATACTTGCATGTTCTCCATTTCCTAACAAACAATCCTTATTCTGATTTAAAAGAAAAATCTGTAAGAAATTACTTTTTGAACCAACTCTGCTGAAGAGAACGTTTTTCCCAGCTTTCATGCAGATCCAAGTTCTGAAAGCACTACGCTAGTGTTTTAATAATACTCAGCTCTCACTTTCATCAATCTCCTCTCCGGCACAAAAGCTCATCTGCAAGCTATTAGTGTCCCACCTTCGGAGCTCAGATCAGCACATCTGTTGCTTATAAGTGGGGTTTGATATCAGTGAGACATGACTCCATCATCCACCAGATTTATCATTTTAAGGGGGAGAAAACCTGCCCAGCTGGAAAGCATACATGTCCCTTAAGTAAATAGACCTCTGTTTGAATTTCCTATTGGTCTGGAGACAAATGAAATAAAAATCATGGGCTTTAATTGCCAATAAATCTCCATGCACTGCTGTTGTCAAGATGGGCAGGTATAAATTCAATGCTTCCGAAAGGGGTATACTGGAAACAAAACATTTTTTCTTTCATCTTTTCAGTCATTATTTGGATCTCTCCTGCAATTGGATTCAATATTAAAGTATATTACAGTTTGGTTTAGAGTTCATTTCATACTTAAGAATACAGAGGTGATATTTCTGGGTAATGTATTTAGGCATGTTCTTCTGCCTTATTTTGCATTATGCCAATTCTTTGTCATAGAATTGGTTTTGGTGAGAATACTTGGTGTTCACAGGTCAGAATCTGCCCATCAGGGAATGTTTTTAGAAGTGAGTGAATCTGCATTGATGGTACTTGCAACAACTTTTGTTCCCTTTCCACTTACAGGAATAGGTTATGTTTGTTACGACAGCAGATGGTCACCAAAAAAACACAGTGCCAAGTACTTCTTCAGGTGACTAGTGCCAAGACTTTATTCAAGAAAGCAAGTAGAACCCCCAGTTTCACAGTCCTGGCAGTCTTGATAACAGATAGACAAGAACATACCCGCTCATGAAAAATGCGACCACAACCTCTCAGTCCTTCCAAGACTTTCAGAAGTGTTGCAAGCACTTGTGCAGGCACACTTGACAGAAGCTGACTAGCTGAATTCTTTTGTTTATAAAAGCGCTTGGTATTTTGTGGCCAAATGTCAGCTTGCTCCATGCAGGCTTCAACTTGGCACATGAGCTGAGCCTGGCTAGAGATGCCCAGTCTCCCAGCAAGGCTTTCCAGTTCTGGCTCACTGTGCTACCAGGGTTTCAAAGCTTCTGCTCAGCTGGGAGCCCTGGCAGCCCTCACTCCTCCTGCCTGCAGAAAATGCTCTAGGTGATAGCCTCAAAAAAATCTGGCAGCAAAATTTACTCAGCTTCAACAGCCGGACAACAGTGAAAATCACTGAAGAGCTTGCTTGCAAATTATTGGCTGAACTTGTTCTGCATGAAAAGGTACTCAAGTAATGTTTTATGGATTTCCATATACAAGCAATAGAGGCTGTTTTCAGACAGTTTGTTAGAGGAAGAAGCTACAATTGTTAAAGCAGTTATTGCAAATGCAGCATTAGCAGTACAATAAAGCTACCTTAGTTCTTTCAGAACTGGTGAAGTCAAGAGAAATGGAGACAAAAGTAGGAAAAGAGCTAATTTGGGCATATGGTGAAGATGTATGGCTTTCTTACAGTCAAAATCTCCCCGTGCTTTAGGGAAGGATTACTCTGAGGTGCAGGAATATGCAGTACATAGCTTGTATGTGCACCCATGAACCCCCAAATCCTCCATTTCTTCTCTGCTTCAGTGACTGGAAGACAGATAAAATGGATACTCATTTTCAGACTTCAGTGGTGTCTGTTCCAGGGACTGACTGACTAGAGACCAAAGAAAGTCCGTGGCAACACATTTCTCTCATCTGCTTGCCCTGATGTGTAAGAGTGTGCACTCAAGAGTTCTTTATTATGTCTAGTGTGCTAACCAGCTTAAGAAAAATATATTTTGCCCTTGCAAACCTTGCCTTGTTTATAAACAGAGGTATAGAGGGAAAAATAAATTGTGAGAATTACAAGTATAACTACTGAGCTGTGCCGTAGCATAAGTACCCAATAGAGACCTGTCACAGCCTTGTGGGAGCTGAGTTAGCACAATGTCTTCTTTCATTCATGGAAAGACATAAACTTAGGTACCTCAGTTATTGCTGTTCAGTAATTGATTAGTTTGCAATATAAAATAAGTGCAGCTCCTGGGATGCTTTGTTCTGACTGCTCCCATCATGCTTTCACTTTCCTTCTATTTTCACTATAATATGTTCCTTTTACTTGCCATTACAGATGAATGAAAGCTCAGTTATCAGCACAGGAGTTACCTCTGGTGAAGGAAACGCGTACTCAGAATAGAAGTATTGTGCCACCAGCTGCGTTAAATTGCTGCCTCTAAGCTATTGCGGGACAATTCAAGCCTGTTGTAAAATAGATAGCAGGAAGGCATGCGTGTTGCCAAGGAAACCCTTGGCTGCAAGTTATTGTATAAATAACACCGGGGTGGGGAAGATGTGGCTCACAGAAGAGTGGGGAAAAATTAAGAAGTGCCTGGCATGTCTCTCTGCCTGGGGGGGGGTCGGAAGCAGAAGCAGCGAAATAGATTTACCACTTCAAGTAGTTGACCTTTCTTCAGCTGGGAAAAGCACGGAAAGTAGGTCCGTCATTCAGAAGTGATCGGGGAAGCAAATAGAGGCTGGAGGGTAGAAATACGACCATGATGGGCAAGTCCATGCACTGTGGGGTGGAGAAGCAAGAGTGACCCCTGCACCTTCTCATACTCACTACGGGAAGAGAAGCTGGTGTAAACCGCTGCTGGGTTTGCCCAGAGCTATGCAAGAGAAGTGGCCGATGAGGTCTGCGATAAGGGTTGTAGTGGCAACTAGGGAAGTAAGGGAAATAAGGAAGAGGGGAGCCAGCACAGTAATACATGTAAACTTGGGGACCGATTCAAAACCAAAACCAATAAATTTATGCTCTCCAAAGACTATCTACGTATAGCTTCTCTAAGCTGTGTGGACAAGTTGTCAGTAGAATTCAAAGCAAAATAGTGGGCAATGAATTCAACTCACTGCAGCAAGTCACACATATGCCATGACAACATGAATGTGTGCCGAAAGCTTGTCTCCCTCTAGACCTTACAGATAGTGTCTATAATTCATCAGTGGCTTCAACAGTTATTAGTGAAGTGGTCACATTAGCTTTCATCCTTTTTACATGCTTTACTGCTTTGCAGCTGGAACCCAAGCGCTGCGGTGCCGCGAGAAGTACAGCTGGGGTAGTGGGGTCTAGCAGAGAAGGCAAAGGGCTTACAGCTCAGGAGAAGGGCTGATTTCTTCCCTGCCAGTGACGGGAATAGGTCATTTCACCTCCTCATACCTTACATGCCTCATTCGGTAAAATGGGATAACATTGCTTTATCTGTAAAGCAGTTTGAGCTATGGGTCAGAGGAGGGCTCTATAAGAGGTGACAGTATTACTAGCTTCAGGCATTTATGTAAAGAGCAAATCAGTGCACATGCATGAGTACTCCAGAGCAGATGAGGAGCCGAAGTACCCACCGGGCTACGGCACCTGGCACGCTCCAGCACGTGCCTTCACAGCGATCAGAAAGATGGTGCTGACCTGGACTCCTTCTTTCTGACTGCAGATGGTTACAGCAAAGCCAGAGGGAATGGGAGGCAGCAAGCACTTGACACTTGGGATCACTGCTGTTAGCCTTAGGTAACTAGCTTCTCCTGTACTTTCTTATATCATAAGAGTTCCCAGGTGTAATTGCCCATTTAGCATCTTTGTGTGAGGGTTGCTAGTCCCTTTGGAAGCATTACAGAGCTAGACCGTAGCTTGAAAAAACCTCTTCTGACTGTGGAAGGGCTACTGAGATCCACCCTAGACAACTTGCAGGATTGGACCCATGGTTCCCACCTTTGCAGATAAATGCAAATATTGCGAAACTAAGGCCAGGCATTGGGAAACATCTGCCAAATGGTTCAAACCATGATAGAAAACATCTGTGTTGAGTGGTCCAAAATACAATCTCCCATTCAGGAACTTCATCGGGTCTCCTCAGAGTCCATGGCAAACGGATGAGCCCTTAAGGTATTTCACTTTTGGAAGCTGCCATGCACTACCCAGTGCTGTCATGTTTAGTGCTTATACAACAGCATTGCCTTGAACTAGAAGTCACAGTTGCTGGATTTATGACACAATTTCATGAACCGGGCAAGCTTCAGAACACATTTTAAAGTGACTTGTGGAGAAAAATAATCTCTGATTCTTGATTTATTAAATGAGTGAATTACAAATTAACTTAGTATCTTTCTGCAATAAGTTGTTTTAATTTTTCAATTAAGCTGAAAATCATTCATCCAATTTTACCTTAATGAATGAACACTTCCAGTCAGTATTTGTTTTAGAAGAAAGATTTCAGAGCGAGTTATTTTTTCCAAAAGAGATAAAGAGATGGTGGCTTTTTTCCATTTTCAACATGCCATTACTCTCAGAGGTATAAGATGGAGAATGTAAGATGAAATAGATACAGTAATTAAAAGTATAAGTCATTGCCAGAAGATCTTGGAGGATTCCTTCCCTTTCCAGACTATCTACCCCTATTTTCACAGAATACTTACGGCTAGGTGACACTATACTATTCCAGCCACGTCTCTGGAATGTTAATAAATACATATTTTGTTCCATTTCATTTCAGTCCTCAATACTGTCAGATTCTGTACAGTATTAAGTTGAACTTCACTTAGAAATTCTGTATTCTTTAATGTTAGACTGAACTGTTCCCTTAATCCAGTTCCATTTTCCTGTCTCTATACAGGTAATAAATATCAGTTTTACAGGAAGACTCCTTTTGTCTAGTAATTTATAGACATATGGGATTTTAAGCTTTGGTGAGTTTAGGATTCCTCAGATGAAAAAATAGTAGAATAATTCTCAATGGAGAAGCTGGTAGGTCTGATGTATTTTCTGAGCACTGACAAATCAAGGACTTTTTTCATTTTTAGTATGATGAAAAGAAACAAGTTTTTCTTGCAGTTTTTGCGGATTCCTGCTGGTGAAGAGCAATAGGAAGACTTTGGCCCTGGTCCCTCCTCCCGGGGCATTTAGCATTGATTGTGGTACACAGGAATGAAGACCCAGGTGAAGAGTGCAATAAGAACACCTACACATGAAGAGGGCAACTGTTTCATATTGGCTTTGTCTTGTGTTTAGTTGTTTCTAGAGGCTACGTGCTCTGATAGGGGCCAAATATCAAATAAAATGCTGCTAGTGGGATTCATGGAGTGACATCAGTTATTCATTACATGTTTTCATTTTCTCATGATAATCTGCATGCTGAAAAACACCTTCCTGAAGTTAAAAAAATCCAGATAATCCTTGTGGGCAAGACGGAAAGCAGAATGATTAGCTATGCAAACAGGGCCCTAACGAATACTTAAGGACTCTCATTATCAAAGAACATCGCAAAACTGGAATAGATCAGCGCTGTGGTGCGCCGACTGCCAGAGCTCTTCTCCGCCAAAGAGGCATAGTCAAATTCGTCTTTTCTTTGTGTAGTCAATCTTTGTATCATTTCTGAAAAGCATTCTCAAGTGCATCTCTCGAAATGATTTCAGGCAGCTGCCCCAGCTTTCCCTTGCCTACCAGGGGTTGTGCTGGCACATTAGCCTCCTTGCCTTCAGAAGAAGTGAAAGGCCAAAAGTCCACAGAATAAACTGCAGATGAGGCAGACTAATTGGTCTCAAAATCGAAACATATGGCTTCTTTCAGGATCTTGACTTTTTAAATACTTGTTTAAAGTAAACATTTGCAATTCCTCATGAAAGGCACTTTCCTCCCTGAATCCTCTTGACCCTCAGTGACCTTTCTTACCAATTGCACATTGCTTTACCCTTGGGGATGATTAAATCTTGAGAGGCTTTTTTTCCTTTTCTTCTTTTATTCCTCACATTCGTCTCCGAGGACTAGCTTAAGAACCAGCCTGAAGAAAGCTAACCTGGGTCAGAAGGACAGAAACAGGGCAGATGCCCACCTGAGCATCCCACGCCGGTGACTGGGGCCGGAGGGGAAGGAAGCTGCCGTTCACACATGTCCTCACTGCACTTTGTATTCCAAAAAATGGACCACAAAAAATAATCACTGATCACTGACTCACCAAAGCTAAGTTTTCAAGCTCATCTTTGAACCGAAAGGCAGCTGGAATGCCTTGTGTCCCCCGGGGAGAGGGGGAGCGCGGCGAGGGAAAGGCGGCCTGAGGCAAAGTCGTCACTGAGACAAGACATTTCAAACCTATGGCCTGTGGGTGTTGTCTCCTCTGGCAGAAAAAGCCTGACAAAAGTGATTGACTCCAGGCTGTAATGGCTGGCGAAGGCAGGCGAACCCTCCCGGTTTGTCTCCAGGGTGTCAGGACATGAAAGCTGACTGACGTCTCTCTGAAGTCACTTTATTCATAACTTGTGTTCTGGGCTCGAAGGCGCTCCCAAGCCCTGGTGTAATTGTGAGGCACCATCAGAGCTTCTGCCAGGGCCTGATGCTTGCTAACCGCACCGGGACCAGTTGTTGTCCGAGTCCCGGCAACGATTGTTCCAGCCTTTCTTTTCACTCTTGTTTGCTCGGGAGCTAGGAAGATTAGTTCTTGTAAAGCACTTCATTTTCAAAAGCTCCGCTGCCTAACGTCTCTGTCTGTCGAGTTAGATGTCAGCCTGCTCCTCCCGTCCTCGATGCATGAACCCATTCTCGATGCACGAACCCATCCTCGATGCACGAACCCATCCTCGATGCATGAACCCATCCTCGATGCACGAGCAGAAAGGCGGCTGCAGGGCTGCGACACAACGGGGCAGGCAGCACCCACCGCCCTGAGAGATGCGGGAGCATCCCTGCATCCCTGCATCCCTGCATCCCCGTATGCAGGCGAGCGAGAGTCATGGGGGCAACCAGACCCGGTGATGCCACGCACAGATAGGCATGTGGAAAAGCAGGGTGGTGAACTGGGTGGACACAGCCACTGTCGCTGGAGAGATCTGCATTTGCAGCCAGCTCGGGCACTGTGGTGCTGCGTACCTGGCACCCATGGAAATTTCCATCCCTGTACCTCCCCGTACGCTGTACGGAGAGAGATGGGCTGTCTATATTGCTCCTGCCATTGCAGCACACAGGTTTACCTGAGCTGGCTTCAACCTGCCTGCTGAGTACCTTTATGCAGACTAAATAGGTATCTTGTCTAAATGAAGGGTATTTTGCTGGTTTTCATCTTCTGCTGAGCATTGTAGCTTGACTGCTATTGCTCCCCATGGTCTTCCAGAGATTTCTGTACAGGAGCTTGAAGTCCTGCCCTGAGACCCCAGCAAGATGGCAAGGACCTGCAAAGCTAGGCAGGAAGATTAGTCAAGAATATATACTGTGCCTAGATATGGGCACAGACTACACGGGGGAGGCACCTGCTTCCACCAGCGATTCCTCAACGCACAGCTCCAGTGAAGGATTCAAAAGGAAAAGAGACATCCCTGTTACTGGGTGAGGGCTCTCCTTCACAAGGACCTGAGCTGTGCAGGAATTCCCCATTCCACCTACTTTGAATTAAGACCTCGAGTCCAGATTTCACAGGGAGTACCCTCACTTCTGCATTGCTGGATGCCCTGTCCTCCTGGTTGAGCCTGTTTCCAGTTTGTGTAACTCAAGATTCAGGGAAGGTACTTGGCTTGTCCTGTTGCATCTCTGCTATGTGCTTTAACCTCTGTGCTATGAAGTCACAGTTGTCTGATCTCATTAATGTTTATTTATTCTTGAGGAGTGGACTTACTTGAAAGGAAGAGCTCACCTCTGATGCCCACAGCCTAAATGTTGCATCTCCCACCAGATCCGGCTGCTGGCCCCTTTCTGAGTAAGGTAAAATAGGGCTTTAACTCTGGGTCTCCTATCTTGCAGAAGAGTGCCCTGAGCTAGGGAGGGAAAACAGTGAAAACAGCTTTTTTGTTATTAGGAGCCATCTGAGAAGATGAAGTAGAGCATGTCCTTCACGCAACAGATAGGGGAACGCAGCGTCTGAGCATCCCTCCAGGCCTTAGGCATTTGTCTGGTCTCTGCACAGCTTGGCGGTGACAGAACGTAACTTGTCCATGTCTATGGACAAAGTCTTGGGTGTTCAGGGGCATTCAGGTGTCAACTGGTCATGCAGCATCTGAGCAGATGTCTAAAGCCAGATCCAACAGAGACGTCAATTTAAGGCACCGAAGTGACTTTTTTTGTGGACCTGCTCTTTCACAGCGGTGAGCAGGTGTGTTTTTCTGATAGAAACATATGCTCATTTCTGTTTTCTCTCATTCTGAAGTGATCCTGTTTGTCAGTCCTGGATTAGCAAGACACTCTTATGTGAAAAATCACATTTGTAGATGAAGGGATAGTCTTATACAACATCGCTGACACTGGGAGAGTTTAAATGCATGTGTTACTTGAAATGGATTCAGTCTTCAGAAAAAATGCTATTTAGATGCTCATGTGTTTAATCAAGGAATAGTTAGGAGATAGTTCAGTGAGGAATGTCTTATCATAGGATTTAGAGCTAGAGATTGGATCCATATTTATCAGACTCCTTCAGGATGTGCTCCAGTGCCTCATTTCACCTCCATCTGTAAAATGAGGGATTCTTTCCCAGCTGTGCCCTAGGTACAACTGTATCAGAGGCCCAGGTGGGATATAACCAACCTGATACCAGACAGGATTTTAGCTGATCTTAAACGCAAGAATCAATGCCAGCTAGGCTGAACAAGACTCTTGAAGTACGAGCATGACCAAACGTGAGGGCTTGCTGTGGCTTCACTGAACATCTTTATAAGCTTATTTGTCGGTTTCTCTCATATGCAAGGTCTCAAATCTGGTGCATATGGCCATACAAACTGGCTAATGTATGTCAAAAGTGTTCAACTTCATGTGCCAGCAGGCTGCACAGCCATTTTATAGGAAACATTTCTTCACGGAGCTGAATGTACACATGCCTATGCTTATCAATTATCTTTGCTGATGAAGTTATCCCTTCAATTATTCTTTTCCTTAAAGGATCCAGCATTTTATCTCACATTAACATAGCTCCTGGAACTAGGTGGGGAAGTTTCTCTCCTGCTTGCTGGTAATGAGGCCCCACAGCTCTCATTTTCAGTGCAGGTGAGATGGAGATACGCACAAACTTGTCTCTGACTATATCTAGGCTGTGGGTCTGTCTTAGTCCTTTATCTATACCTTGGTCTGTCTGGAGTGTGCCATAACTCCTTGCAGCCTGCATGCCTGGGTTTCCCGCTCAGACATTTGGGAAAATTGTGCCTGCCCAAGCCCTTTTTAGCAAGAAGCCTGGGTGAGGCTGGAGCATCCAGGGAGAAAGCCGCTGAAGAGCTACGCAGCAGCAAGAGCATCCCAGAGCTCCACAGGGCAGTACAAGAGAGAGGAGTTATTCCGAAGGTTTTTATAGAAAAAGACTACAGTTGCAATCTGAATGGAGGTTGCGTTATTCATTCAGATATCGAGGCTGCCACTGTACCTGTTGGATGAAGAAGTTGTAAAAGTAAATGACTGCCTTGGAAGTAACACACTAAAGATGTGCAAAGAGGTTTCTTCATCTAAGTTATCTCTTTAGGTGCAGATAAGAAATTCCTTCTTCCCCACTCCCACTGCAAACCTCATCAGGAACCCTCAGCGAAAACAACTCTCCCAGTCTCCCAAGAGCTGAGGCAACTCCCTGCACTCCACTTGCTAGCAGTATAAATAAATATATTTATACACATATTCTTAAATCAGTATGGTTCAGCTGATGTTGACCGAGGAGAGCACCCATCTCTGGGGCTGTCCCTGTGTCGGCAGGCTGCCCTGTGGCCGTACCACCTTTAAGAGAATTCTTTCTAATCGCAGAGGACCAGGCTGGGAGGGGGCCGTCCTGACCATTGTCAGACACATACACACAATTTCCCTGACATAATTTGGCAATACAATATAAACGAAAGACACACTTCATGGAAAAGGCATGAGGCACACCCTGACCCAGTTGCTCTGCACACTCACCACCCAGCATACGAAAAGGCTGCATAGCTAGACTATTTCCATTAGCTGAAGTAAACACCACTTGAGAAAAGTAGGAGGGAGGCATACCTCCTATTGAAATATCTGAGTCCTTTCTGAAATGGAGATCTTTCAAATGTTTACTGTCTTCTTCCTAAGACCCTGTTTCTCTTGCTGGGGGAATGTACCTCGTGGAGAAGACAAAAAGCAAAGTTATGTTTATAACCTGAGACTATTTTATCTTAGTGGTAAAAAACCTTCTTGTTCAGTTTTAAAATTGATCCTGTTAGAGTTTTCCCTTTGTCTCAGCTTTGTCCCTCTTAAAAGAACTGGAAAGTGAAACATGTTTTGGCTATTCCAATAATCAGGGAATCTACATATGAAGAAGACTGGTACTTCTTCTCGGAAGAGTGTGTCACCCACAGCTCAAGGGCTGATTCCTGGGCTGAGGAGGAGACGTCTAGGAGCTGTCATCTCACCTTTCATTGCCCTTTGAAATTCCAGCCCCTGCTGCTATCTGCACCACGGACTGCAGCCCATAAACCTCTGTGCAGAATGGGATTAGCAGGAATGTTCACCACCTCTCACATTTTATTTTTTTTTAAATGAAGGTGGGAAGAACACGCACAGGATCCCGAGCCCAGGCCAGGTAAAACCGATGCAGACCCAATGATCTCGCCCCTTACTGACAAAGCAAGCAGCGCAGAGAGCCTGGCTTTTCTGCACCAGCTCTAAGGGCAGGTGTGCTTAGCTCCACGCTCTGCAGGGCTCTGGCTTGAGCCTTTGCCCAGACCAAGGGACAGTGGAGAAAGGGACCTGTGGGTGCTCCCCAGGCTCCGAGCGGGGCTCCGCTCCCAGCCGGCAGATCCTGGATGCTTTTTCCAGCCAACAGGCTCTGTTGTCCTTTTAACTGACGGGTCCGCTCCCGCGATACTCGCATGCTTTACTTGGTTGACAGATAGGAAACATCCGTTTCTGGATGACTGAATATACCAAGCTCTGCTTTGATATACTGGCCATCTGCAGCCAACGTTATCCCTAGTTATGCACAAATGGAGCAGCTGCCTCCTGCCACGGCCTGAGCTGACCCCAGGTTCCCTCGGCTTGTCTGTGCTATGCTCTCAGCCCATACCAACAGCCCTGAGCCGAAAGGAACACAAAAAGGTGTATTTACAAGGGGTCTTTTCTGGGAGGTGGAAGCCTGCCTAAACCCGAAGCTGCAGAGGTGCAGATAGGATGCTGCCGAGGGCACCCTGAATCTTCCACGTCCCTGCTGAATGGCAGATTATTAAACTTGGGCCTGGAGCTATATTAATGCAACTGTGCAGCATCAGTCTGGCTTATAGTGTGGACACAACGAATCTTCTCCTGTTGGCCAAACACCACGAACATGCCTCAGGGCATTTCCTTTCTAAACCAGGAAGGATAATACCTCTGCCAAGATTGGGATGTTGCACAGCAAAGTTTGCAAGGCTCTCAGATGTGATTGGGGGCCACACAGATATCAGCAATAATATTTCAGATAGGTAGATTACAAGGTGGTGACTGACTTTGTGAGCTTCTAGCTTACTTTGACTATTCTCTAAATTAGAAGAATAAAAGAGCTTTGCTGCTGAAAGTTTGCAAAAACATTCATTGCTCAACTAAAGATCTATCTTGTTACAGCTAAGGGAAAGCAGTTGAAACTGTAGAATGACTGATTTCACTAGGACAAGCACAAGCTGTTGCTGTGTGCAACTGGCAGCAAAATTCAGCAGTGTGAAGGGATCAATGGGAGAAGATGTGAATATAAAGCAGATAAAATCTAGATCACTAAGGCTGTGTACTGCAAATTCACGCACATGAAATATGTGATGCAATGAACAGGCAACTGAGAATTTCAGCCGTAATTTGATAAGCCTTGAGTGGTTCTAAATGAAGTGGAATAGAAGAACAGAGCGAACAATTTGCAATCACATTCAGATGAGTTTCTCTTAATATATATACACTTTAAAAAGCATGAGTGTTATTATGTAGAAAGAGAAGAACAGAGGGTGATTTTATGCTGTCTGCAGTGATGTGAAGAATAATTTTGGCCGAGCATGTTAATTACTCGCTATTGTTTTAAATTTGCCTCTGACCTATCTGTTCATTGTTGCAACCTCAGCAACGTAACATGTCCTGCTTTGGTTTTTTGCAGGTTTACATAGCACAAAAAAGCAGCACACTGCAAAGTGACCTCTGCAAATAGCTTTGCAAATTAATGTTCCACATCTCTGCCTGCAATTAGACACTAGTAACCACAAATTAACCTGTCAGGGCAGTTTCATACTTTGCAAAACTCAGATAGTTGCAAAAGTGATGTGTCCAGGCAATAAACGTGTTTCTGGCATTCACAGGCGGTTGCAGCTGCTGAGACAGGCAGCTGTTCTCAAAAATTTGGTCATAAATGAGAAAAGCATGGCTTGCTTAGTTGCTGCAACAAATGTTAACTTAGTTGAATGTAGTAGCTATAGTTCAAAGGTGAATTAAACAGACCAGGAGAGGGGCACATGGCTTGGGGCCATATGGCTAAACTCTGCTACCCTTAAACAGGTTGTCCAGGTCTAAATTATCTTTTTGGAACAGCCCCTGGCCCGTGCTGTCTCCACAAAACGTGTCCATCACTTTTCCGGGAGAGGCTGGTCACCATGAGACCAAACCTAACTGGGAAGCCTGATACACGTGCCACTGCCTGAGCCGGTGCCCTGGTCCTGTGGGGCTCACTGGTGTAAATGCAGACACCGGTGACATGGGATGATGCAATAGCAAATCACGGCTGCATCACACGGCTCCAGCAATGTGAGGTGTCAGTGGTGTCAGGAAACCTGAGCCTGTCCTATAAAGCTGTCTGTTATAGAGCAGCACGGGGGATACGAGGGAAATATCTGAATGCCCTTCCTCCCTTCCTTGCCGCTGACTTGCTTTGAAGGGGAGGAAGAGGAAGAAAAGGCACCGCATCTCCGAACAACTGAAATACTGACCTTGCATAGGTTTACACACAATCTTAACTTGGTATATTAGGGTGTAGTCTGACTTGACCTCAAATGTGATCTTAGAAACACTTTAGCAGCTGTGTAAGAGTTTATTATCGATGCAGGAAAGTCTCCTTCCTTGTGTTCTTTAAAAGATAATCATGCTATTGACCCATGCTGGTTTTTATAAGACTTTCACAGTCGTTTTTTTTCAAAGAAATCTGAGAGACTGACCAAATCTTAGAAATAATCCCCTTAAGCCTTTAAACAAAAGGCCAATATTGACCCAAGGACATGTATGTAAAAACCAGGTAAGTAATGGTGAGGGGGTATCCAGGGTGGAACAGCTTTGTGTGGAAGTAGCAGGGCAAAACACGGCACTGCCCTAGGGGATGAGAGGATGATGCTGGCTGCAATAGCCAGGGACTGAACTTTGAATCCAGGGAAGACTGCCCCGCTCTTGTGCTCCTGTGAGCTTGCGCTGTAAGTAACTTCAAAATCCACACACAAATTTTTACTGGCATGAGGTCTTAGACTGCCCAGTCTTTGCTCCTCTGCATCTTCTCTGTACAGAGAGGGAAAGAAATAAGAAAGAATGCTCCTTCTTTGAAAGCTTTAGTGTTGTCATAGGAAAGATATATTATCCAGTGTATATAGTCAGTCTCACACTGGTCTGGTAGGTTGATTTGAGATGTGGAGAACTAATACCACAGTGGTTTAAATGAAGGGTAGAAGAAGGCAACTGCAATTTCTGCTCACTAAACATTTGTAGCAGAAGGGGGGGAAAAAAGGAAAGTAAGTAAATATAAAACACTTGAACTCCCAAGAAGGAGAATGAAAGAAGTGTCACCACAGGACGTAGCTGCTGTGCTCTCTCCCAGCAAGTTCTCTGGGTGCTGATCATAGACTTTTCAGGGTCTGAGGCCATTACTGAAGGTAGCCTGAATATATCAGGAACATTTCTCATTTTTATAATCTCTTAATAACAGGTTACACTCTCAAGGGTATGCCAGGGACGTAAACTTCAGCTATAAATTGTAGGAACTGCATGGGTGTTTTCTTGTGCCCTGAGCACCTAAATACTCCCAAGGAGGAAGATGAGAGCCATCCATGGTCAGCGAGGGCAGAATTATTTGCTTCTGCGTGGGTCAGCTTAGAAAGCATTATTAAAAACAAGGATAAATTCCGGCATTTTAATTGTAGGTCTTCCTGAGGGCAAGAGCCTTTCAAAACCCACAGACAACTCCATTAATGAGACAGGACGCAAAGGAAGCACCGTACTGCTGTAAAACGCACTGCACGCTCCCTCCGAGTGACCAACCTGTCTGAAAACCAGCTGAGTCTAGCCCCATTTAAGTACAGTCAAAACAATCATCTGCCCAAAGACAATTACTGCCTTAAGCAAGAAAACTATGTCAAAGCCAGAGAAAAGAGCTTATATGGAGCCTGGCAGAGCCTCAAGTCTGCAGTCAGGATCAAGGGACAGTACAAATGCCAAGAGAGAGCAGAGAAGTGAGTTTACCTTGCGCATTACAACAGTACTTTGTCTGGCCCATACTTGCATTTAACAAGTTCTTTCCTCACCGTAAATGACAATGACACTTTTTTCTTCACTGGAAAATGCCTGCTTATCAAAACGGAATTTCTGTTCTAACAAACACGCTCATTTTAGCTAAATCTCTTCGGGACTTCAGTTACAGAAAAGCACTTCCAGCTCAAATGGAGTAGGGAGGAGAAACACTGCAGAAGAGCCTAGTGCCCGGGAGTGACAGGGCTCACCTCGGCCGAGAGCAGAGTGGTTCAGTGGATTAAATTAACCGAAACCAACAATTACTGGTCTTTGCCCTGGGCTCGAGTACCCTCTGGAGCAGGATGTGGCTGGACAGGAGGAGCCAGGAGGAGAGGCAACACACAACACCAGAGCGCAAGGTTACCTGCTTGACCAAGCAAACCTCATTGTTTAATTTATTTCAGGAATGACAAAATAAATTGGAAAAGGGGCAGCCCATGCCATGGGTAGGTTCCAGGTTGCAGGGAAGGCAGGGACCCAGCAGCAGCACGCCTGCTCTCTGTCTTTCTCAGATACCACTTCTTCACAGTCAGTATTTCATTAGCAAATGAGAGCAGCCTTGTGTAGCCTTCTCCAAAACATTTGGCTCCAGGGGTAACCTTAGACAGTTGAGTTTCAGGAGGAGGACTGCAGCCAGGGAATGCAAAATAAGTGAGGTTATTTGTTTACTGAAGAAAAGCATCTGATCTGAGAGGAATTTCAGAAAGAGGAGCCTTAGGCACAAAGCTCAGGACAGCCTAGCACAGATGTCTTGCTACACTAGATTAAAAACAAAAAGAAAGAAGTAAAAAAGAGAAGAGTGTGAATTTAGTATTATATCAATCAACTAAAATAATTTATTCTAAATTCGGGAGCCCTATCTAGCATAACAATCATAATGATCTTTTAATAGGCTTGGTCAAAACCCATATTCTGCCTTTCTGGTCCTTACCTAATTCCCTTCAACTACCTAATGGCTTCTTCTCGAAAGGTGTGACAACATCTTCCCTTCCTACTTCAAAAACTGCTTTTTGTTTATTAGTTAATAATTTACTAGGAGCCTCAGGTAGTTCTCCTTCGTAAAAAATGCATGGGCAATCCCAGCTGCGAAGTCAGCCCTGGCACTGTTACACCCCCACATCAATGTGAAATTACCTTAAAACTATTCAACATAAGGTAAAGAGCCTGGCCGCTGCATCCCTGCTCCATCAGCACTGTTATTAAATATCTGCCTCCATTTGGAGGCACCCTAAAGCGCCTGAAACACTCATGGTACTTTTGCACCAGGAGATGGAAGGCAGGTCTAAAACTGCTTGGAGCATCTCTGCTTTTGCAGCTTCTGCTCAGAGGATCCACGCTGTTTGTAGGAGAAGCAGACCTTGGTGTTATCTACTGTCAAAGCACGCGGGAACGCAAGTGGACGTGCCCTTGCCAGGTCATGGGGATGAGAGATGGGGCCGGACTGTTGTATTCTCTACCCCCAGAAAGGGAGGGCTGAAGCCCAGGTGAGCATCCTGTGGGGTAAGGTCTTGAGGGTCTTCACTGTCGGGGGTAAAAAAGGCCATTTTGCAGAGCAGGTTTCCAGCCACACTTACCTGGCAGTGCCGGTGCACCCCGAGGTGCTTAAATCCCAGCGGGAACACACAAAAATGGTTTCCCATGTAAAAATCCATGTCAGTGATGGGCTGAGGAGGGGCAGCGTAAATCTGTTGGACAGCGGAAAAGAAACAGGTGAGGAGAGGTCAGGACTGGTAAGGAAATGGGTAAAGATGGTCATAGGTAAGGACTGGATAGGTCAGGCCTATTTTCATGTGAGAGCTGAGGATTTGCTGCTGCCATTTAAGCATTAGTTCTTTTGAAGGCCAAGTCCTCTGCTCCCCAAAATTGGCATACTGATACTGATTTAGTTGTTTATTTGCATGTCTTTTCCTGAGGCAGATCAAGCATTTTCTTTTCAAGCTGAAATTTCATTTAATGATAGAATTATTGGCTTGGGTAAGTTCTACTGAAACATAATCACAAAGGATATTCTTCATGGAGTACTTTTTGTAGGAAGCCTGACTATTAATATCGTGTACTATGCACCACTGAAAGGCCAATTACTGGGGATTATGTAAGAAAAATCTTATTTACTTGATTTATGTTTTCAAAGAGTAGAGGCAAAACATAATAAACGAAGACAAATTCACATGCAACTTTACTGAGACAAAGATTTTGGTATGAAATACACAGTTTGAACACTCTAAACATTCTATTTTTCTTCATAATTACATCAAATACTTCCTCCCCTGTGTCTACTCCATAGGGAGAACAAACTTTGTGTAAATAAACAAAATTTAGTTTGTGTCTATAAACTTGCCTTACATATACAAATACTTTGAAAACTATGAATAATTTTATACAAATTTTGCATGGGTCGTTGCATAGTGAGTATTAAAATGCAGAACTCATACATGTGTATATATGTGCATATAACCATTCCAAGCTAAAAAATGAGTGATGGCTGTGGCCCAGGATGGGCAGCATATCTGGAGGAGAGTTTACGTGTTTAATAAAAACTTTTCTCTGTCAAGTTGATTTAAAAACTGCAGCTGCTGTTTGAAGCTGCTGTATTTCTTGGAAACTCATTATAATCCCAACAGGGTGTTCTATATTTGAACAACAGCAGTGCATTCTAAAATTTTTTTGCTCACATGATTTTCTGTGACTATTACACAGAACACAACAGATTTTTGATAGAATTTGGAACCCATAAAAAGGGACAGATGTCTTAAAGAACTTTGCAGGTTGCACGCAGAACATTTTTTAATTTCCTTAATAAACTATATTTCTGTGCAATACTCCCGTGACAGCCAGATTTTTTAATGGTCTCGGTAGAGCATTAGATGAGTTACACCTGTCTCCTAGATGACATGTAAACCCTGAACCAGATTCGCAAAGGTTCTTTTATGAAAATTAATGTTTTTGTAGCTATTCCTTTTGTGGGTTATTATGAAAGAAAAGAAATGGTGTGACTGTTTTTTGATTTTGACAACATTTTTTAAATTAAAAGATGTCTTTCCTCTTCTACTCTTTTCTTTCCCACCTTTGTACCATATACCTTTTTTACTAGGTGTAATATACTAATTGATATGTTCATGAAATTTTCCTGGTACTTCTTCTGCTCAGTCTTGTTGCTTATGCCTTTTCCCTTTATTTACACCCGCAGTACACACACTCATTTTATTTCACGGGACAAGTGTAATGCAGTGAAAGGAAAAGAAAATGAAGCCTACTACTCTCTGTCAAATCCCTCCCCAGCCCCACTCAGGCCCAGACATCTGATACAAATTTAAGCTTTCACAAAATAAGAGGCTTTTAAAGATAGAATTACAGTTGGTATAATCTTTTTTTTTTTTGCCATACACAAGGTCCAATAGATCCTGTCGCCATAGCTGATAGAAATGAGAAGCCATAATGCTGCCCATGAACTAGTAACGTACCTAGAACTGTTCTGACAGATGTGGCCTTCAACTGCATTTTTAATGTACTCAAATAAGCTACACATAATTAGGACTAACTTTGCTATCCCCAGATAGATTAATGATTAGTATGTGGGGGCTTTAATATTGCTTAGAGAAGGATCAAGTGACCCTAATTGCATCCAGCTTGTCCATTTAAGTGCTTGATTTTTTCTGAAGGAGTTGTTTGTATAAATAACACATCTTGGTGAAGGGAAGCTGATCTTGTTCTGGTTAAGTTTCTTTTAAACGTGGTGTAAATTACAATTTCAGGTTTTTTGTAGAACTGTACTTCAAAACATTTCACATTAAAACTAATAGAGACAAGGAGGCAATGCATGGAAAAGTAGGAAATGAGGTTCTGAAACCTTATTTATATGCATCAGAATAATTACTCCAGCATGTAGAAGTGTTTCTTTCTCTTTGAGCTAAATATTTTCTTTCCCAATTCACTGTTAAAGCAAACAGAATATGTATGTTTTTGATCTTATTGTTGATTAAGAAAACCCTCCTAAAACCCTGAACCAGACCTCAGAAGCATCATTGTGCAGCGACAAAAGCTTTTTATTGCTAATTGTAAAAGCAGGGCAGTCTCCAGCAGAGAGTTGCTGGGTTGCTGCCTGATGCCTTGACAGATAACAGACAATCAGTGCGACACTCCAAGATTCCCGCTGGAAAAACAAAAGATGCTTAATTTACGAACAACAACCAGGCATCCACTTAGCCATACCATTATGCGCTGGAGAAGACTCTGCGCCAGGCAGACATACAATGAGCTTGCTGCAAAGTAGGGAAAGAGTTGGGTTTGTCTGAGAGTGGGCAAATAACGGCGGAATGGCCATGACACTCATTAAAACCCCCAACTCTTCTGTCCCAGCTCAGTTGGGGCTGTCTAGTGTTGGCACAGCAGGTCTCAGCGTAGAGGTGAACTGTGTCCACTTGGAGATTCAGACTTATTTTGAGGGATTTTCTATCCCTCTGCATGGCAAAATGGGATTGTAGGGGATTTCAGTCCTCAACCACACCGGCATGGGAGGGCGGCAGCAAGTAAAGCTAACAGAGGAATCCATAGGTGAGGTGAGAGCCATTGGGACACTGGGGACCCAGAACAAAGGTCCAAAGATTAATGGGGTTTCTGCAGCTTCCCGGTAGTTTCTTACAGACAAGCTGCAGCTGGACTCTTTTTCCTTTGACTTTAAATCTCTCAGCAAATGCACCGCAGGAGTGTGAGTATGAAATACAGAACTGTGTCACCAGCAAAGGGCAAGTTTTCCTGAAGCAGCGAGGCGGATCTAAGTTTGTTATGTTTGCTTACCCCATTAACTGCCCCTTTTCACCCTTCATCAAATCCTTGTTGTTGTTGTTGTTGTTGTTATTACTACATGGATGCTGACCGGGATGGCATGAACGTGCGGAGGCAGAAGCAGGCAAAGGGGGTCTCTGCCCCACAGCACCTACCCCGTGTGATGGAAGGGCTGGGGCAGATGCCAGGGAAATGTATGAGAAAAGCTGAGGATGCCAAAAATTCAGCAAACAGCTGAGGGCGGCTGGGATCTACAGGTCTTTCAGAGCAGGAGCTGGTGCCTTCGTAGTACATGAGAAACGCTGGGCAGGGCAGAGCTACCGGAGCAGCCCCGAAAATGCAGAGTCTCTGCGCACAGCAGTTTGGCTGCTGTCATTTGTTTTATTAGGTCTTTTGCTTTTAATGTCACTCCAGCCTCTCCAAATGCTTTTGTCTCAGTGAATGCTGTGGCTGGGTGTGGAGACGTTTGCCTTGTGGAGTTATTTGTAGCTACAGAGCGTGGGAAGAGGAAGAGATGGATAAAGGGCATATAAAACCTGGCTGGTTACAGGAAAGACTTGCTCCCGCACCTGCTGACTGTGCAATTAAAGCCACACATCGTCTGCCAGTGCCTCATGGAGGCTGGCACATCCAAATCTTGTAACGAAACCAAAGGTGGGCTCATCCAGACGTGGGAAAGGGGCTGCGTGGGGAAACAAACCTGGCAGCCCCTCGGCGTGAAATCACACCCGCTGGGAAATCTCAGGAGGAGAAGAACAGGGGTTCGACCAACAGACAGCCAAAAAGCCGTATGAGGAATAATATTGTGATGCTGAATTACGGACTGGGCTGAGGTTTGGTTATCCCAGGCACTCTGCATCTGGTATGATGGCAAAGCTGACCCACAAACTGCTCCTCCCCGACAGTCCCACGCAAGCGCGTGCATCTTTACTGCAATTTAGGTGCTCTGCAGGATACTCGAGAGAAATGGCAGGTTTTGGACAGTCCTTAGAGCGGAGCTGAGACACAAGCAGTGACCTTTTGACCATGTTTGGTGGTTTTTAACACTGTGCTGGAATGTACACTGAACAAAGAGAGCAGTTTCTATGAAAACAGGTGCATTTGAACTGGTCAACCAAATACAGACTGCTGAACAAAATGGAAATGCTACTGAGATTCCTGCCAGACCCCCTGGGTGGGGAGCTTTCAGTTAAGACCAGAGGAAGCTATCTCTTGCATAAGATACAGTTAAGTCCTGTGGCACCCTATAGCTGAATGACCTGCCATCAAAAGCTACCCTTCTCCTCTGGCATGCAGGAAAATTGTCCCTTCCCATTCATATGTACGCTAAGGGCTCATGGAGCTTGCAGGAACTTGCTCTGAAGTTTGTTGTTATTTTTTCTTTTTTAACTCTCCAACAATATCTGAATTACATTCCAGAGCTGAAACAATCACAGTAGTGCAACTGTCAAAACTATTCGGCAATTCCCCTTACGAGTTACGAAAGTGCACATCTTACTGAAGGAAGAAGAATGCATGTTACCTTTACTGAGCCCACCCAATGGAGTGTCCTGCTGGGAAAATCCCTGTCTCTGGGGCCAGAAGCTTTTCCCCTTTAAATTCCTTTTCAAAGTCTGCTTTTTTGTTTTTACTGTAAATTACCTAGAAAATCACAGGGCTTCAAAAATTGAGTATGTGTGCATGCCTGAGTCGATACAGTATATTTACTTATACATTTAGTACCACCAAATGAAATGAGATGAGGCACTTCATGTTTATAGTCCTTTTTTCACAGGGATGTTTGTGATAGGAGTTCTGGGTTCGTTACATGAAATTGTGTGTTTAGGTAAATCTACAGAGGTTTGATGGCTTGGTCCTTCTTATCCTGCACCTGGTAATTCGGACTACTGCAAACAGTATGAAAACAGGTCAGAAATATGCAGGAATTAGAACAGTCATACTTGTGGAGAGGTCCCTGTGAAACAGGCACTTTTTCTGTTGATAGAGTAGATCTAGGAATAGCAGGCATCCAGGCTACCAAAGACATGCTCTCTGTTTCCACTGAACAGTTTTATACAAGTAGAGAATGAAGCTTTGGTCATGCCTTGGATTTTGGTTTTGAATAACTTTGACAGAGCTGGAGAATTTATTTTTTACTGGTGTTTTTTTTGGGGAGTGGTGGTGGTGGCATTTGTTTTGGTTTTTTTTTACCCTGAGTTAAAGATTGTTTGGTCATTTAACTCATTTAACTGTCATTCAGGGAGAAAGTCTCTTTTACCTTTTTTTTTTCTCTATGGAAAGAATGGAAGTTTTCTTTCCTTTCCCTTTGAAACAGTGTAAAGTCGTATGAAAAACAGCCATTTTAAAAATCAGCTGAACTTTTCAAAGCCTGTGAAAACCAGTTATGTGCAAATTCCCTTTGATTTGATTTAAGTGACTACATTAAGTGCACAGGAATGGTAATCTGGCCTTTTTGATTCTTAAACAGAACAGTAAACCAATTCTTAAACAGATTATTGAACAGAACAGTAACTAAAGCCCCAAAGAAAGAGGGACACAGCGTTACATGCTAATGTCTAAACAGGTAGATGCTGCAGCTTTTCAGACGTTATTAGATATTACTGAGTTTTTGCAAGTCCATTCAAGCTTCGGTGTCCTCTGGAGTAAAAAATAATTCTTCACCTCTGCAGAAGAAGACAAAGAAGAAAGAAAACTACAGGTCTAAGGGATTTTTAATGTAACAATTTTTGATTGATAGATTCCTGTTTTATTTCTTTATTCTCAGATTAATCCAGGATTTGGGTATAATTTCAACAATGTCACAGCTCTGTGCTGTGTATGTGCTCTGGCTTGCCCTTACTTGTACCATCTGTACGCTTATGTGCTGTGCCTACCCTGAAACTTATTCCCAGCATTGCCAGTACTGTCTAAAATAACTCCTTTATAAAAAACCACAACGTAATAATTCCATTTCTTCTAACAATTCTTTAGATATCTCGGTGACAGCTATATACAATCAAAAGCAGCTACCCACACCCTCAGAAATCAAATGTGTCTGATCTGATGTTACTTATTCAAAAGTCAGGTATCGCTGAACTGAGTCACTTTGGCTCCTTACAGTCAGCACTTCCCGAAAACGATTCAGCCCACCGATCTGGGAGACCTGCTTTGGAATGAGGTAATTTCCCGGCTGGCGGCAGTGCTACTAGCACTCTACTGGCAATACAAGGTGCCTAAGAGACTGGTTTAGCCCAGATTCCTAAATTTTAGATGCCTTAAGACAGACGTAACAAATTCCATCCTAAATCCATTGATATTTGCCTTTAAGGCATTGGAAGAGACTTTTTCCTCTAGCTTGCTGGGAAATTTTAAATTTGCTTTGTGATCTAAGGATCACTCTCCCCTTAAAACCGAAATACAGTATAGGAAGCAGAATAAAAGTTAATAGAGTCTAAAGCTCAAAAGGATTACAGAAGGATTTAGTCTGACCTCCTGCACATTACAAGCCACAGACTACAGATGAGATGATAGAGAAAGATATTTGTTTTTTTCAGAATGACAACATGGAAAGTGTTACTTTCATAGCAAAAAAGGGCTTCTAATGAAATAATGGAAAAATTTCCATTGAAGACAAATTCCTAGCAAGATACAACTTCACTTTATAATCTTCTTCCTAATGTTTAACTAGAAAAAGCGTTATATTCTTCTAGAGATTTGGTTTGATCTAGCTTGAACTCACAAATGCTTACTGAATTGCTACAGGTGAGTTTAAAATGCAGAGAGAGTTTTTTCTCTGAGTCTCTTCAGAAATCCAGTTTGTTTTAGGGAAGACTTAATGATTTGTTTGCTTCTTTAAACATAGTTTTATAACTTCTCAGATGAATATTCAAAGCAAACTGCAGTCATTATCCAGAGTGTTTTATTAAAGGAAGAACAGAATGTCTGCTAATTCAGGAAGCCAAGTAAACCGTAGATAGGAGGCTCTGTATCTCAGAGAAAGACCTTTAGCTTTACAGGAACAAGATGCTTTTCCTACAGGTGTTTGATCCTACGGGTGTTTGAGTAAATGAGAGCAATTAAATAGCATTGTGCAGGCCGGCAGGCCCAACATACAATGGCTGTATTGTATATTACAAGAGATACTTTATTTATTGTATTCATGCTGTGGATTTCTTTGAGTAATATGTGTCTAGTGAAGACAGTAATTATTCTAGCTGCTTTCCTTATAGTCTTGCGTAAGTCTGTATACTTACAGTATATACTTTTTTATATATAGTATAGTCTTTATAGTCTGGATACAGACTTGGCCTTCTTACACCTGGAAAGCTGATGTGAACTGAATCCATAGGGAGATGCAAACAGTGGCCCTTTGTTGCAAACCACATTATCACATTGAGTTTTGTTATAAACCACAACTTTATTAAGGGCAATTTGTGCTCACACTGGTCTTGGAATATGCAAAAACCAGTGCTCTCCATCAGGGAATCAGGCAGTGTAACTTCAGGCTTAGAAAGAGGCAGCTCAGGGAGCAAAGTCTGCTGTAATAAAGGAAACTGCAGGTCAGGTCTCTGCTTCCCAGCATGTGTTAGGACAGACGGACACCAAAAGGCACGGAGCCCGGCTTCTGCCGGGCACGCGCTTACCTCTGCAGGATGGGGTGGCCGCGTTGGAAAAGTCAGGGAAAGCATCCTGCAAAGGGGCAAGTGGGAGAAATCAGCTCTGTAATTATAGTGTCTAATTATAGGTGATGGTATAGAGAAAAGTTTCTATGAAAAAAGCCATACTTGGTTTCTATTCATTCTAACGGCTGCCTGCAGAGCTCTCAACACACACCAACCGCACAGGGCTTGATCCTCCTCTAATTTGTAAAGGTGAAAATCATGTATACTTGTGTCGAGGATCTGAACCGGTGTGGTGAGGAGACCGAGGGGTGTCGAGCGGGGTCATTCAGCCCGGCATAACGTGGGCCGACGCGCGACCCGACATGGCTGGTGTCTGCTTTGCCTGGCTGCACCTGGAAAAAAGAGAGTGGAGGGTCTGTTTGTTGCCTTTTGGGTTTTGATTTCTAGCCCAGGCTGCATCCCACTCTGCAGTAGCTTCCCTTGCTGTCTAGGGCAGTTAACCCCAAATCACGGACCCCAGAGACCTACGAACGGACACGCGCCATGGGAGTACATTTCTGCGGGCTGGCTGTGGGAAGATGCCCCAACATTTCCTCGTCACGAGTTCTCTGCACGCTCTGAGGTTCGTCTTTATAACTTGACGAGCCTTCTGAGAAAATGAGGGGTTCCTCTGGAGGAAGGTCCAGGACACGGCAGCCGGGGAAGCGACGGAGGTTGGCTGGAGGGGACGGGGGGCAGGAGCAGCCCCCATCCTGGGAGGTGACCCCCAGGGACCCGGCACCGTGGGCTGGGCTTGGGAGGGTGCCTTCAGCTGCAAACACGTGGGATACCTGGCTTCTAACCCCGTTTCCGTGGCACACATGCCTCCCTGAGAACCACACCGGTGTTCCTTTGTGGGGGAGGCTGCTGTCATGATACACTAACCACAGTGCTAGAAAATTATTAACCCTCCTATAATAACAGAGCTTTCAAGTGTCCCTTTTTATCACACTCCCTGCCTATCTCGCAGCCTGTTTCAGTCCTCTGGACTTATTTAACACCATCTGTGGAGAGCTTTTCCCCTTGATTTGCAGTAACTCAGCATCAGACTGTGAAATTGTTTTTTTCTCATCTTGGCTGTCCTGGAATTCTTCCTGTTTCTGGCTTTATAGATTCCTTGTTCTGAAGCCCTCTTCATCTTGGGCACCTAGGAGACAATATGTGGTTTTTCAGCCTTTTTTGATTTGTGAGCTCCTAAAAATTTGAAATGAAAGTTCATACTGTGGTACAGTGTCGTTAAGCCTGCTGGCATTAGGCTTACTATTCATAGTTACCTTTCTCTGACCTCCTAGAAGCAGCCCATGCTCTATAAATACTGGTCATAAAGCTGCGGTTGTAGGCATACAAGTATTATATCAATTCCAGTGCCCCTGTGACAACAAAGGAGACCCAGGATGCAAACACAATCAAAACCACAGAATCTAAATGTAGCATGAAGAGCTAGAAAAGCCATTCTACAATCATACTCATTTTATTAGAGGTAATTTGTATGTCCAATATATGCCTACTTTTTTGGGGGAGATGGAGAAAAAGGGGCAGAATTTTCTAACACATAGCTATGAGTACACTTCAGATGATTCAGAATTCAGGTGCAAATCAGGTAAGCACATATGAAGCTTCCCTGAACATCTTGGTTTAACAAAATGTATCATGGACTTATTTTCAAGCAATTCAGCCCACTCCAAAGTTAGATTTGATAGAACCATCCCCAAACTCACTAGCTTCAGTAGGTGTAATTAAAACAAAAAAGGAAAATGTTCACAGTACTAATTTTAATCAGCAGCATCTCGTTCTCAGTACCTCTCCAGTACTGAGACCTATTTTCTTTGGAAAATAGTCAGAGTCAGTGACAAGATACAGTGTAGTCCAGAACCTTTTTTGCTTTGCTTCCAAAGCAATGTCTGCAGACATAATCACATCCACCCATCCACTGAACTGCCTCTTCCCAAATATCTGTATATACATCTAATGATATGAAGACGTATGGCAAATTTGCATTCTAAGAAATAGCTTCATAAACCTCAGTCCTTATGGAATATAGAGAGTTCTACACTAAGGTGAAATTCTCAGCAATCAGAGTGCACAGTGTAGCTGATAAGCACCCTGTTCTTCCACTAATGCCCCAGTGAAATAGCGATATTGGGGACACAAGAGATATTGATTTGGTTACACACAGAAGGATGGTGAGCAGCAGTTAGTGAGCACGCTTAGGATATATTCAGGACAATCTCCTTCCCTCTGCAAATAATTTCTATTCAGGTAGCCCTTTGCCACAAATTGCATCTGAGATAAGGACTCTGTTTAATTCCAATGATCTCAGCATAGGAGACTTTGGGTGTGCCCTAGCCATTAACTTCCTCCACTTCCTTGCCTTTGAATTGGTTAAAAAATGGTTTCTGCATTGCATGTTTGAGATACATCCTTACTGCAACTGTCTCTGCTCTTGTTCTTTCGCATGTCCAAGTGCATCAAGGGAGGGTCAAGCCAGATAACCCTCCTAATGAACAGCATAAAAATGAACTTCTGCTTCTTTTCTTTTGATTTTATTCTTTAGGGAATGTTAAGTAGAAAATAGGAAAAAAAATGCATAAAAAGCCATACTACTGGCATTTTCTGCCAAATTCTCTGTACCCAGACAGTGGTCAAACTCAGAGACTGTTTTCATAATTGAACTTCTTGGCTTTCATTAGTGAGTGAACTAATGCTCTTAGAAGATTTAAGATTTTGTTTGTGTTTTAGCATTGCAGTGGCCCAGACAAAGTCTTGAACTTTTATATGTTAAATAGTAAAGCTCTCATTGATGCTACAACTCATCATGTGGGTGCAAGTTTCATTTCTGGATGCCCACTAAGGGATATTTCCTGTTGTCTCAAGAGTCAATATATCCATATCATTCCATCTGGGAAAATGCAGAAGAGTTTGGTAGAGTCTTACATGTAATAACACATTGAATGAGTTAGAACCTTTAGCTTTTTAGACTTGGTTTTGGGATGCTAGGAATGGCGAGAACATATTGCATGTAAATAAATGTAGGAGTGAAGGTTTGCAGTAATGCGTATTTCTCAGAGCAACTTGTTAGCCTGACGCCTCTATCTTGGATGCTGAAGACTAGGCACCCAGAGTGATTTGACAGAGCTTTTGAGCACATCCAGCTGCCCAGGTCTCCTGCTGAAACTGAGATTCTTCATTTGGGGCTTGTAAGTCTGCAGTCTGGGTTCAACATTGCCTGGTCAGCGCTGCCTGGTCCATTTGATCTGTAAGCTTTCTCCTCTCTTGGTTTGTAGCTTTACAGGATCACCAGACTGCTAATACTCTTTCAGTTTGTGTTTTGAAAACCAGCATAAACATGAAATGCCATCTCTGTGCACAGCCCTAACCATCTCCCTTGCTCCGCCACTAACACAGATGTGACATGGCAGCAGGATTCTCCACCGGCAAACCAGCCATAAACACAGTTACTTCCACAGCCTGCAGCCCAGTCAAGAATGAAAGCGAAGTCTGAAATCCTCCTTATTTTCCATCTGTGATGCTAATCATCCCACTTGCTGACATCTTGAGAACAGCATAAGGGGACAAATGAATCTGTGGGGTAGCTCCTGTGACTTCCCAGGAATTATGTCATGGGTGAATTTGATGCACTGCATCCCTAGTTACAAATGGTGAGCCAGGAAAAGAAAGGAAAAACACTGGAATGCTTGAAAAAAATCAATACAAGCTAACAATAGTCTCCAGTCTTCATTATAATGATAACATACAGAATTAACAGAATTGATGGTGGCTGGACTTCTGCTCATTTCAGCTGCTATTCTGCTGACGTTCTGCATTGCAGTATAATTAGACATACTGCGGTGGTGTTAAACCTGAGAAGTACAAACATCAAAAAAGAGCCCTTAGCTGAGCATTTTCCTGGTGATCTCTCTTCACCCATAGCTGACGAATCACAGTAGCTGTCTGTGCAGAGTAGCAGCTAATGGTGGAATCCCAGGTCTCCTTCACATCCATATAAGATACAGGAGACTCTGCCTAAATGCTGTATTGGTGTCTTTGAATGTATTTCTCACAGGCGAGTTTCAGATGTAGGATTCCTTGTTTTCCAGATTAACATATGTTCTTTACGTGGTCATTCAAGCTGCTCGTCCCAGGGCAGCTTCTTGGGGAGCATGTTCAGCGAGGGGGTTTGAGTTCATGGTTAGGGAGCAATAGGTATTACAGCTCCCTGCAGCAGCCGCAGGCTTTGCTGTGCTGTGGAGGGCAGAGGGCTGCTCTAGTTAAAAGCTGAGCTACTCTTTTCCACTGAGCACAGCTGGGGTGATCCCTTCACCCTCAGGATGCTTGAGGAGAGCTCAAAAGGGGCTTGAAAATGAAAGCTGCTGCTATTGCTTTAGAGTAGCAATTGGGCAGTCCCTCCCTGGCACGCTGTTGTCTTGTTCCCCATCAGAGACGGCCGTCACAGATGCTTTCTTTTGCCGCACGCTTCCTTTGAGCTATCTTTGCCTAACTGGGGATTTTGCACTTGGTAGCCTGGAAGGACTCTGGGCTGGGGCACTCCCTGACCTTGCAGCTCAGCAGCGATCAGCCTGCGGCTTTGGGTGCAGGTGGCCTGGGACTATTTCAAGCGCAGCCCCCAAATCCCAGCGCTGCCCAACCTGCGCGGCAGCGGGGCTGGCTTGGCGTCCTCGCGGCGATAAAGAAACTAGCAAAGGCTGCTGGGGCTGGAGCTGGCAGAGCCCTCTGGTGCCAGGGCCAGCCTGCCTCGTCCTGCGGGTATGACTCCCTTCCCAAAAAGCCGCTGCTGTCGCCTGCCTTTCAGCTGCTCTGGGGCACCTCTCGCCTTCAGCTCTCCCAGCTTCGGAGCTTTGGACCAGGATGGGTAAGCAAACACTTAAAAAGTCCACTGGACTCAAGTTTGCCAGCATGAGAATTACCCGTAGCTGGTTTTGAGACTTGCTACGTGATAACGGCCTTTCTTTTGAGGAGTGCCTTGCCTGACCAGAAGTCACTTCAAACGAAGGTCTGGTCTGAAGGATGGTATCTCCAACAAAACATCAGTTCTCCGACTTTATCCCATGGTTTGGATACCGGGTGTGGACTTGAACAGCTAAGATTGTGTCAAGGCCAAGAAGGCTGGTAATTATCCAGTTCCAAAATTATTAGAGCAATAAAAGGATTATTGAAGTTTTAAAAATCATAGTTCTGATCTATTCCGCAAATTGCTCTTAAAGCTTCCTTAATTCCCTTTCCATTCTCTCTTTTGTTCCTTTCTTTTCTTTCCTTTGTGGTTTAGGAGCAATTTGCTCCTACACCGAAGTGTAAATGTCTGCCTTTGACAGAAGGAAACTGCTGATCTGGTGCATAGATTTCAGCAGTGGATGGTTTTGATTCAGGAGAGCTGGGAAGGACGATGACAGATGTTAGCTCCTGCAACAGAGACGCTGCATAAAGCTGTTCTGAAACAGCCGTCAGATCTATACACTTGCTAATCAAGTCACAGTGAAAGTGCTAAACTTCTCACTCCTAAAGTGTATCAGGTTTGGTGCTAGACTCCTAATTGAATCGCCGACTGACATTTTTTGCGTTCTCTTAGGCCTTTATAGTACAAGACGCTGCAAGGTAAAAACATTTTGTGGATTCCTTCTGGAAGGGAAAATAGACAGTGAACATGTCTATTTTGTATTGCCTTGACCACGAGTAAAGCTGGGCATCCCTTATTTTCACTATGAGGCTTCATATGGAGCTGAAAGCTGGTTTTGTGATGTTTAGTATATACATATAAAAGAATGGTGCATCAGAGTATTTATTGATATTTGTTGATTTTAAAAATGTTTCAGATCAGTTTGCTTAGGAGGCGGGTACTCCTGGGTGCTGTCAGCAGAGCTAGCCCATAGTCTCTGATGGACAGAGCACCGACAGGCATGACACTCGTACCTGGTTGTTACCAAAATTCTCAGTGTATATGCCAACAGAACATCCTAATTTTTACCAGTGTACTGAACTACAACCTTATTTTTGGTGCCAGTATAGCTGGACTATCGAGTCTCCTGCCCTGCTTTGCACTGTCCTACTTCTTCCCCCCAGAGCTCCGGTTCCAAGGCAGTTTCTGCTCCAGCAGAGGAAAGCAGGGTTTCCAAAGAGGAAAGCAGGGTTTCCAAAGGGGAAAGCAAGGTTTCCAAAAGGGCAGTGCTAGGGAGAAGGTCCAATGTCCTGGAGTAAGGAGGGGTGGCAGCACCCGTTCAGCCCTCCCCAGAAAGTCACAGCTCCATAGCGTCACTGCACATGGTGATACCTCAACATTTAACAGCAGGTTCCCCGCACTGCTGGGGTTCTCCAGCACCACGGATTTCCCCTGGATCAAGTGTGGGCACATAATCATGTATTTCTGTCAAATCAGCCATGGCATAGGATGATGATGTTTGTGCCAGCTTTATGCTTTTATGTTGGCTTTATGTGGGCTCTGGGAGGAGAGACGTTATCTGACCTGGCAGAAAGTGTGAGCTGTAGAGGCAGTGATACCTCACCTGGCATAAAACCTGTCAGTACAAAATTAAGTCATCATTTTTCTCTATTTGAATTGGCAGTGCGAGTTCATTCTGGATCAGCACTTTCATCATGTGTCTGGCAACATTTCTGACGGAGTATTAACAGCCCTAAAGCGGGATTTACTGAGTTGTGGGATCACAAACTTATTGTTTGAGCTCACTCTGATAAAAAGGCAGGGAGCTACTGGGTGGCGGTTTTTACTAGGTTTCAGAATGCTCCTACACAGAGCAGTTTTCTAGCAAGGAACAATTTCCTCCCCCATGAAAAAAACACCCTCAGAATTCCTATCTAACCAATAAACCCCACCCCAATACAGAAAATCCATGGATTAGAGGTTCATATGTAACTTTTGACACACTCCCCCAAATGAAACCTTTTGTGTAAATGGGAAAAGGAATCCTTTTGTGGTGTAGAAAGTCAACAAGGCATAAATCACTATTTTGTTTGCTCTGTTGCTAAACATGCTGAACAAGAAACCACCACCAGACCTGTGAAATTCTCTCATTAATCCTACCAGAGTGATTACATCCAATACTCTTGGGACCAAGAAAAAACGTTTAAACATATTCCACTGGCTAAAATGTAGTAGTTTCCTAGTAAGGATGGTGTTATGCAGTAGCTCAAATACTTGAATTAAATGACTTTACGTAACTTTTACTTTTCTCTACTTCATTTTCCAAAAATGATTTGAAAATAGAGGGGTTTAAAAACATAACGTAGCTTCCAAAGAATAGAAGGCACTGGCTAAAAGTTTAGTCTTTCAATACTTCTGTTTGCTAACGAATGCTTGGAGTAAACAAGCACTCTTTTACCCACAGTTTCTGCAAAGCGCTTGCCTTTTGTTTCAGACCCAGTACACTCGGCTGAATGAGGTAATGCCTACATCTCCTAGGCCAGGAATGTATTCAGATTGGGCACTGAAACAGGGTAGGAGGATAATACCTGCTCTTTGGTAAACACAGAGTGAACTTCGGCTCAGCTTCCAGATTGCTGTGCTTGGAGGAGAGAATTAGGACTGCTTGTCTGAACACAAAAAAATCACTTCATCGGTTTAGCAACCAATTCAATGCTTCACATAGGTGCCCTCAAATGCATTAAACCCACATTATGTATACATAAAAACATGTTTTAAATTAAGAGTGTCTTGTGACAAAATTGCATCAATTTAAGTGAGTCAGTTAAACACTACCCTGTCCTAAACACAAATACTGTTTTTAAATTCACTCATTTAGAAGCAGGTGCTGAAGCAGGTCTCCTGAGGTAGAGGCTGAAAGGACCCTGGTTCTGACTGAGCTGTAGCAACCCTCTGAAAAATAAAAAAAACACCTCTCTGCACAGCGATCATGAAAACACAGACTTGTTTTGCCAAAGAAAGCTCCTCTGCATTCCTGATGTGACGTTAAGAGTTCTGAATAATTTTCTTTAGACATCAGACAAGGACAATTTTCAGAAGTACATTAAATAGTATTTATTGGGTTTGCAATTTCAGGGGCAAAGCTATAATCTCAGTCCCAGCTATTCACACACTGTGGCACATGTTCTTTCACCCATTCAACAAATGAACAATAACATGGAACATCATAAAGAGGCAGTTTGAAAAAAAATCCCTATACTCTCAGTTTTGAAAACAGGAAACAGACTGAAGTATTGTTCTCATTCACAAATACATTTACCTTCTTGATTAAACATAGTATGTTTTTATGGAAGAACAGACTCATCCTCCAGATGTTTTGGAGAAGGTATGGGATGGCTGATCTGAAAGAAAGTAAAACTATGGAGAGCACTGAGAGCGCTTTTCCGTACGAGCACAGTGACAGCTGGACGGTTAATGCAGGCTACAGGCTGCAAATAATTCCTCAGAAGAGGGAGGGATGCTACCAAATATGCAGTTGGGAAGAGCCTCTCTTCTTGGGAAGCCTTTGTGTCTGGGACTGATTCTGTGGGTGCATCTGGTCAACAAACCATCAAGAGCCTGCCTGTAAAATCTTATGGCAGAGGTTGTTTTCATTTTCACCATGGCGACCCTTCTGCATAGTAAAAAAAGGCAGCACACAATATACACAGATCCATATTTACAGAATAAATGGCAAAAGAGGAAATTAGATACAGTGACACTTATGTCCAGGCATTAACAAACAAGATCCCTTGTGTTGATTCAGGGGTTATTATTCACAGTTCCTTTAAGCAAGTCCTTTTCTCTGCACACGGGTTCTCTTGTTTTGCTAATGAGAGCCAGCAGGATGTCTCACTGTAAGAAACAGATGCTTGCTCTCCCTTAAACCATGGTCATGACCTTCAGAGAGGCAGGTTGGAATCTCCTAATCTTCTTCTTCAGTGCTTTTGAAGCTTTGATGCGACAGATTTTGGGCACCGGGGGAAGAGGCTTGGAAGAGGCCTGGACAGTCCCTGATTGTCTGACCGAACCTTCGGGCCAAATCAGCTCACTTTCATCCCCCTCGTCATAGTCAAGGGCAAGGCTGCTGCTGTTACTGCTGCCATCCGAATCGCTTTCACTGGACTCGCTGTCCCCGAAACGGTTAGCTGTGAAATCGCTGACCTCCCCTTCGCTGGTCTCTGCTATGGTGGAGTGAAAGAGGGAAGCGCACTCTGCAGAGTACTCGGAGTGGTCTGACTCGCTTTTGGCATAAGCTCCGTGGCGCTGGCTCTTGGGGCGAGCCCTCACGCTGACAGTGCGCAAGACACCAGCTCTCCTTGCTGGCTGCCTCGGTGCTCCTGGGCCAAAGCTGCTCGAGAGGCTGGCCAGGTGGGCCTTGGCAGAGATCTCCACTGTGGACTGCCACTTGCGCTGCTTCTTCTTGTTGGCTGTATCTGCGCAAGCTGCTTCGAGGGAATACAGTGCATTGGCAGAGGTTCTGTAAAGCTCTGGCCCGGGTGGCACTGTGGGGAGCCTTACCTGCACTGGGAACAGGCTAGACTCTGAGCACGACCTGCCGGTCACGTCACCAGAATAGGAAGGTCTCCGCACGAGGCTCTTCGCTCCATGTGGTTTTTGGGGCTGATTCCACTCCGCAGGCAGCCTAGCAGCCCCATGGGACCCTCTCGCCTTCTCCACGCAAAAGGCTTGCCTCCCAGGCCGTAGAGCCTTTTCACTGTTCCTCCTCTTTATCTTCACCGCCTTTGTTTTGGAGCTGGCAAACCTGACCCGGACTTGGTGGGATTCTGCTGGGACAAACTGAGCATGAACAAATTCGCCCCGTGCCGCTCGCTCATGACCCCCAGCGTTAGCCAATTTGGCATTGCCGCACCTTTTGAGGGGCAGCTTTCTGGGTGGGATGGCTTTAGCATTCCAGGTGCCCGGGCTGGAGTCCTCCTGGCACAGCTGCGAGCAGGATGAACTGGACTCCACACTGCTCTCCGTCACTTCTGCCAGAGGAGAGCCCCTTGCTGCTGCCTTGGCAGGATAGCAACTATTCACAGCTGATGGCTCTGCGTCAGACCGAGTGGATGGCTGTTCTTCATTCACACAGCGCACAGTCTCCTGCTGCTTGGCACATTCCCCCTCTGGCACCTCCCTCTGCAGCTTCCCTTCAGCTTTGTTACTTTCCAGAGAACTCACTTGTTTTTCCAGCTGGCTACTGCTGCTGTTAATTTTCACTCCACCCGCGCTAGGGGTTATAATGAGTCTCTGGTGCATTGTGGCTGGCTGGCTCTTTGTTGAAACCCACTCACTGGCATCAGCCCGATTGTTCCCTTTGCATCTCGTCAGCTGCAGTAATTTATTGATGTAACCCCCTGGCTTGGCCTCAGCGGTTGGCCTAGTCCGAATCAAGTTGGGACCTGCTGCAATAGGCACGGGTTTGCTGGGAGGAGCCTGGAGGTCTGCTTCTGGGGATGTCCCCACCAGGGAGAAAAGGGGACTTTGTAAAGCCACCGCATGAAGGGGGCTTGGGTAAGGATACACGTCGATGCCATTCTTGGAGACCAAGTCGTTCTGGAATTTGGGGTCCATGCTGAGCAAGGGCATGTCTCCGGCATGGCACAGAGGCAACATGGATTTGGGATCTGTCTCTTTCTGAAATCTAGCGTCTGCTGGAATGAGTCTTTCCAAGTCACCTACACAGTGGATGAAAATAAATAACCTAATTAAATCACAGACAATTACATTCAAACTGGCTTATGCCAGAAGTGCCATTTCAGAGGGATGTGCTAGCTTTTACTAAGATCAGTGGCATGAATGAAGAAAATAGTCTCAGTCCTCCAAGATCTCTGAATTACTCCAAGGCTTTTATTCACCTGAGCATAATGGAGATTAGAATGGCTTTTAATGCCAATAATAAAACTCATGCTCTTGCAGGGAATTTAAACCGTGCTACTTGGATGAAAGTAAATCCGTGCATATATAAAAATGTTCCAGAATGTCACAGAACAAGAGGAACCCAACCAACTAAACAAAAATAAGGGATCATTTTTATTTCTTAACAGAGATAAAAAGTGAATCCAACAACTAGAAAGCCTGAAGCTGAATGTCACCTAGAATTATCCAATACAACAGATACAGTTTTCGAACACTTTCCCCCCAGGATAGGATAAGGACTTCCTCTGGATATATAACTATAACTCAGAAATTAATGAAATTTCCAGCATGCAGAGCCAATGGTATTTTTTTTTTAAGTAGTTAAATATGAATTCCAGCTTTTCCTCCAATCCTTTTATATCACGTGTCTTGGAAAAATCCATAGCACTCAACCACCTGCTTTAAGAGGACTTCAGCAGACTCTAGGTTATAGTGTTTCTTAACCTCTTAAATGCTGGAAGCTGTAGTTTTTTATTCTTTTGCATCTTGGTTTAGTAAGGCATTAGTAAACAGAAACGCTCAACGTGCATGGGAGAGCCATTAAGACTCACATGTCCCACAGGCCAGAGTGACATGATTCTACTTTTCCTTAACCCCAAATCCAATGAAACCTCCTAACCAGATCTCTCATTTCATTTGATAACATTACCAGTCTCATCACAAGTAAGTAACTTCTTAGAGTATTTAATTCCAGAACGAAATATTGAGAGGTTTTATTAAAAGGCAGAAAATCAGGAATGCCATAATTCTTTGTGTGGATTTTATAAAAATCAACCTTAAGGACATAAAAGAATGGACTAAAAAATCTTTACTTTGAGAGAGAAAAAAAATCTAAGGGTAACTACTCAGGCAGATGGGAGGCTCAGACCCTGAAGATGGCATTTGTGGCCACCAATTCAGATCTCTTAAATTTCAGAGTACTGTCAAGGTTGCTCTAAGTTACACTTGACTGCTGCACCTTCCTCTCAGGAGCATCTCCTGTGCACTGAGAGGACAGGCTGTGTTCTTGTGTGAAGCAAGACTGTTCCATCCAGAGAAGTCATCCCATAGAGTGCTACAGTGCTGTGTTACCTCTGGTACCAAGAGTACTGGAACCATCTGCAGCTAGCTTGGATTTCTCTGTACAACAGTGCAGTCTTCAGTGCCAACAAATCCTCAGGGAACTGATTTCCTGGCTGCTTCATGCTACCAGGAAACCCAACCATCAAATCCAACCACATATTTCACTTACAGTGACTCTTTCTGTCCTGTGACAGGAAGCTTTTGAAAGACTTCGAAATTTGGCATTGTCTGCAGCGTCCTACCTAAGGCACTTACAGACCTGCTACAGCAAAGGTTGGGATGATGATTTCTCAAACAACGTATTTTCATAATGAAAATTCTTTAGGAAATTGTTGGCAGCGTGTAGTGGTGCTCTCTTGTGCAAACAGACCAGGCAGGTGTCAAAAGAATGCTGTGCTTGTGGTGTCTCAGCAAGCTTTCCGCTTGCCACTGAAAGAAAAGGCAATTGGTTTGTACCTGCAGCTACCTGTGGGGACAAGCTAAGGAGAGGAAAAGAGACATTTCTTCCCCTCTCCAAATGATGATTTTCTGAAGTAACATCTTGCCTCACTTCCTGCAATGTAGTCAACTTTGCGAGCATTGTTTCTTCAAGGCTACACCCACTACTACCCCACTACTTATGCTTCTCACACTGGAGGAAGTAAGAGGCTGCAGCCAGGAAGAAGGGAGGTGGTGGTGGTGGAAAAAGGAAGGAGGACTGAAGGAGGTCTGTAGCCTCATTCCTGCACCCCTACTTAACATCAGCTATCCCTTTTTCTGCTAGTCTGTCTCCATATCCAAAAACCCATCAAGCCCTGGGGGTCTTAGCAAAATGTTGCAAGGCAGGAAAGTTTCTGATAAAACAAGAAGTCTGTCATCTGAACATGGAAGCCACAGATCATTAAGCTCAGCTCCATCCCCAGCCTCTGAGAAGCCTTGAGAAGACTTTGCTTTTATGCTGTTATTTAGCACCATCGCTTCAGGTGTGTCTGCACAGATAGGTACAGAACAGGCGGTCTTTGCTTCTGCTCCAAGCAAGATAGAGGTGAGCTAGCTCAGGTCAAGAAACTGTGGGAATGACTCCAGAGTAACACGGTACTTGAAATGATGTTCCCTACGGCTTCCCTGTTTCTGTAATGGAACTGTCACACATGTGGCTGGGTCACCATATGAACTAACACAAAGCTGCTCTGAGGCCATGGAAGGACCCAAAATAAGAAGTGATACGATGTCACTTCACAGACGGCTAAACAAGAGATTTGGAATATTAATGGACTTGTCCATTTTGTCTAAAGGTATGATGCAAAGTCATGGTTGATCCACTATTAGGCTTGTGACTGGTTCCTAGACAGTCAATTAACTTTTGGTGTCTTGTATCCCTAACTGTACGTAACAAATTATGAAAAAGAGTGTTGTCTGAGTCCACATTGATTTGAATAAATACGGCAAGGTATATGTAAGTATTACCATACTCATTTTACAACAGATTGAGAAAACAGGCACTAAGTCTGGAAGCGTCTTTTTCTCCTTAGATTTCTGTAAAATCATTCTCAGTAAAATGCAGCACCTCTAATTTTGAACTCCCCTTGCATTTTTCATACATCCCTGCATCTTCACACAAGGTGTTTCAAATACTGCAATTTTTCTGATTTCCCAAGTAGGTAAATTAAAAAAAGTATCTCAACATTCATTACAATTTTATCTCATGCACTTAAATATTCTTCCAAATAGAAATGCATATGTCCTCGTACTTGTTATTGTTTAATAGTATCTGAGTATGGAGACAAGTGAAAGTTGAACAGGAAACGGTTTGGCTCTGTGGTTTTGATTAATTCTCACTTTGTATATGGAAAATGAGTGCTATGTATTGATTACACATTGGTATATTAGGTCCTAAAAGTAATAACCAGGATTCTGCCCTTCTCTTGAATGAGTATCCAGTTCTGCAGTCGATTACCTGTGGAAACTGGCCTCGGTCGGGACCTGGCAGGAGTCCCAGAAACATCTGTGCTAGCCGTAATCCGACATCCATCACTGACATAGGTTCCCTGCTGTTGGAAGCTGGTGGTGTGCACAGTAGTTTCGTCTGCAGACTTGGGTCGGTAATCAAACACACTGAGCCTTGCTTTAGGGTGTTGAGAGCCGGGCAAGAGACTGGTGTGGGAGGAGGAGATGGACTCACTGTACACAGAGGTACAAGAATTGGAGAGCGAGCAAGAACCACCGTCGCTCAGGTCATAGAAGCCTGCAGTGTTAAAATAAATAGGAAGATATTTCTTATTTACAGTAACTAAACATGCTCTGTAGAAGAAAAATGCAAAGAATAAAATAAATCTTCTTTGTTATGTGCCACAGGCCTAAATTTATGATCACTTATTTGGGTAACTTTAGCAGAGGTATACTCTAATTCAACCACCTTTTATTGGGCTTCTGCATATTTACTTAGGCCCTGAGCCAGCTTGGCACTCACATGCATGCTCAGTTCTGAGGCTGGGATGGGGTGAAGTGCAGCACCATCACGCCCAGTTCTTCACTGGAGAACATCTTTGGGGACTATTATGCAACTGGTGTAAACCAGGGCCATCTTATGCTGTTGTAACTTGTGCTAGCTGCATACAAGCACAGCTTGGATGGGAAAGTAGAGTAAAACTAGCCTGTGATCAGAGCTGCCAAGTCTGTGATAGCTGGAATGTCTAAGGGCAGAGAACGGAGGCTATCTTCCCTCTCCAGGTCTTGCGATCATTGCCAATTAATTATGGAAGTATTAAAAAAGGCTCGTATAAATTCAAGATAGGAATTTTTCTTATTCCTCTCTATATAAAGCAAACAGAAAAGGAAGCTGTTTCCTTTTGAACTGCGTGCATGGGCCTAAGCATGCACCTCCTGAATTTAGACACTCAACAGAAACTTGCACTTTGTATATCCACTCTGAGTACCAGGCTGCAAATCCATATGCTGTAAATAAAAAACCTCTTTCCTTGCCTCACTAAAGACTTAATTCTGTTTAAAAAGCAATATTCCCATTGTCCCAGACTAGATAACAGAAACTGGTTTTAACAGACATCCTAGCTATAAAAGTCTGTAGTACAGCGCTCTCTGTGAACCAGACCAGAAACCTGAAACTCAATCTCTTTCTGTCCATGAGAGCATTAGTCAACAAACTGTTGGGGTGTTCTTTCTCAGTGTCTTTTAATAGAGCTGTTTCATTTTTATGTAAATGATCAAACATTCATTTGGCCAGAGCACTGCCAAATCTTCAAAGCCTTAGCAAGGTTCAGGACACTTCTTGGATTCAAGCAGAGCACTGACATGGACGTTGGTCTCGTTCACTTCTCGTAAGTACTCTAGCCACTTTGCCAATGGTCATTCTGCACTGGACAAGGTAATTAATTAATAAATCTGTCTCCTCCTCCTTCCATTTGTGGCTAAAATGTCCATTTAAAAATAAAAAAAAAATCCAGAAAAAAATACTGTTTGAGTGAATAAGCATTTTCTAACTAAATCAGGAAAATTCCCACCAGCTCTGTGAGTGTGCTCTGCACCAGATGACTACTCTCCACCTCAGCCAAGGGGCACTGTTTCTGACCAAACAATACAGAGAGTTTTGCTTAGCAGCTGACACCCTTCAGTTCTCCTAGCACCACAACCCTGGGAATAAACGACCAAGTGCACGTTACCTGAGCTGGGCCGGCTGTCACTATCCAAGTATTCACTGGAGGTCTTGCTGACGTCCAATTTCAGCTCACTTATTCGCTGATCTAGCTGATCCAGGTGGCTTTTCAAGCCGACATCCTGTCTCCTCAAACGAGACTAATTCACAAGTCGAGGGAAGAAGGAGGAAATGAAGAATAATCATAGTTAGAATCTCAGCAGCAATGCAGGAATTCAGGCCATCTGTGCTGGACAGATTCTGCTCTCATGAAGTGTTCTGCTTAGCTAAGGACTGTTGCAATTGGCTCTCTGTAACGAGACTGACAAGTACAAAACATTCTGGTTTTCAGTATATATTGTCTTTTGCCCAGCTGAACATGTTCTCAAAACTTTTCATACCGAATATACCTATTTTAAAACTTCAGGTTTTTTGTTACACCTATGGCAGGAACTGTGCCTTTAAAGTGGATGGCAATGTTTTAACTAATTAACATGCTAATATATGCACTGCATTTTGCCATACACTGCCTCTGAGCAGAGGATGAGATAAACGTTATGGATTGTCTGCATGAACTGTAAGATGCCGCTTGATGAAAGGAAACCGCTGTATGTAAAGGTACCTTATTGCCACACAAAGTAAAGGCAGCATACTCATTTCTGTAAAACCCTTGGCTTTGATGACACGTCTTTATAGTTGAAAGGCTACGCTGCATGAATTGCGACACCTACTTTGCTGAAAGTTTTCCTTGCATGTCTCGTGGCTAGATATTTCCACACATCTTATGCAAGGAGAAGGTGGTATTCGAATACTGCTGTGAAAATGACTGTTTAAAATAAACGGGGTCTCAAGCTTGTGAATAATCCTTCAGAAGCCAGCAACAAGGTCCTCTGCCTACTGCAATCACTGACCAGGCTGATCTCAGCTAACAGCTCCCGCAGTTGCTCCCCCAGGGTTCGTGCCGTCAGCTTGGCGAGGCAGATGGCCAGGCGTTAGGTACCGGCCAAACAACCATGGCTGGTTTCCGTCACAAACTTCTCACGTGGCACTTGGCAAATTATCTAGGCCCAGTCCTTATTTAGGCACCTTCTAATTATATCACACTTCACCATCCATCCAACAGCACTTTACAGAAAGGTGGTCTCTTGAAGTTGGTTGTAAAGTTGTGCTCACAGACCTCAAGGGGCTGGGTTTCCACTCAGTAATGGCGAGAAAAACATACTAAGATTCTTCTTTATGTGTACATTTCAGATTTAAAAATACAAGTGGCAGTTCCAGCAGCATTTCCAGCCCCAAATAGGAAAAAAATGTAATCTAGGTCCCTTGAGCTAATTAAAGTATCTGCAAAATTAAATGACATGCAGAAAATCAAAATCAGTATGTACACATTTTTACCTCCAGCTTCCTTGTGTTCAGATAATTCAGCTTTTAATATTTGCATTTTTAGGTTTCTCCTTAGCTATAAATACTAAAAGCAAGGAAAGCTAAGGTCCTAAGGCAATCAGTAGATGATTAGATACTGGGATTCACGGAAAAAAGACAGATGTCCCGAGTCTCATAAGACAACTGTAACGGCTGGTGATGCTGCTGAGATGAATGAAAAAAGTATTTCTAGTGTGCTTGTATGGGGAACTGGAGGAACACATAAGACACAAGAAATAAAGCCCCTTTTTGTCAACGTCACGCATCTAGGAAGGCTTAAGTTCAAGAGGCTCACTACTGCTTCCTAGGAAAACCCATGGCGATTTTCCCTCTTCCTCTTTCATATAAACAAAAAGGAAGGGAAGAACTGGATAATAAAGGAGATTTTCTATCCCATCTGAATGATGAATGCATGACCTCCTCAGTACTTCTTTATTTCCTTTATGGGGAAAAAGCAGAAACATGCCGTGCCTCCTTCAATCCCACCTACTCAGGAAATCACAAAGTTTTGTTTTCTCGGCTGGAATTAATTGCTTAATGATTAATGTTTTGCCAGCCAATCCCTCAGTCTGTGGTTTCTGATTAATGACAGAGAGGCCACAAGGCTCTCAGGTATTCAAAGATTATTTATTATACCTCCAGGTTCTGTCTGCGCTTTCACAGCATTTTAACCAACACACGATTTACATCATCGTTTTTAACCCTTTTATGGTGTCTCACACCACTGGGTTTTCATGTTTCCGGCAGACTTCGTAGCTTTGATCTTTCAGTTAACTCCTTCTGCACTCCAAGGCGAGTAGCATTCCTCAGACCATTTGGATAAGGATTACTTTTCCGGTGTGTTTGCTTGAGGTTGTTATTGCTCTAATAACCACACTAAGCAGCACCCAGAACAATAAACCCTAAACACACTCTTTCTCAGTTCACAACATTAATTTTACATAAGACTAAACCTTGCAGATGAAACCATCTGTTTGCTTTGGGCAATGCAGCTGTGAAGACTTCTGTACGCTACACAATGCAGGACCAGACTTTCCAAATCAACTTGTACTATCAATGGCCTACAGTTTTGGGGAGCCAAATGTGGGATCTCGTCATAACACTCACTTTTCAGAAGGAAGAACACTCTCTGAAAAGCAGGTTCCTTTAAGTCAATGCAAATCGGTACCCCACATCAAGGCACCAAAACCCACTGGTCATACTTGACTATTCTTCTCAGCTATTAACCTCTTCAGTTAAAGGGGGTTTGACATTTATTGGTTGTAGATTAGCACCTGATAATTTTATTAATCCAACTGGATTTTGGAATGGACAAAAGATAGCATTAATCTCATCTAGCTGTGCACATCTAAAATCTATTCACCCTTGGGTCTTTTTGTAACTGATGGTGCAAAGCAGCCAGTTTCAGAGGAGAATTAATCTCACCTATCCCAGACCCTTATTCTACAGTGAGGTGAATTCCTTCTGGAAGCACCTCTTCCTCAGTTGAAAAAAAACTTTAAGTTAGTTTAATATTTAAAAATTAAAAAAATCCCTGGTTGATGAGATGTTTTCTTCTATTTAAAACTATCTAAAGGTGGTGGGGGGGAAATCTGTGCAAAATGCAGGGTACCAAGTGTTGTTTTTTTTATTTTCTCTTCAGTATAATGTGTCCCTTCTCACATTCTTATAACATCACGAGCCACCTGAAAGCTTGCAAAACAAAATCATTGGATTCAAAACAAATCAATCAATTTTTATAAATTTGTTCTCTGAGGAAACAGCTGAGAAAATACTGGATGCTGCAGCCTTAGATATCCATCTACTTTGACAGTGAAAGTGTCACAGATTTCTTTCTTTGTATTAGCCTGAATTTGCACCTCTTCTTTTCCCTCTATGTCACCATGATATCATTTGGCCAAGGGACTAGTTTAGCACCTTTGGGATCACTGACAGTAGATGGCATCACTTAACTCTGCTTCTCTTCTGCTACAGACTTGATCCTGCCTGCACCGTGCAGCTGCCAGACAAACCCCTGGCCACCAAAAAAAGCCACTGGCCCGGGCAAAAAAGGACGTGACTGCTAAGGGCAGCAGAAAGCCTGCAGCCTTGCTGCCTACAGCAGACTGCTGTAAAGGCCAGCTGCTGGCTGTCCCTGGTACCTGTTGTTGGGGAAGAGACTGGGGTACTGGAGTGGCATCCAGACGTAGTCCCTACAGCATTTGATGGCTCTGGCTCTGCTCCACTCATTCCCACTAGAGGCACTTGACTCCTTAAGGGCACTGCCTCTGCTCTTCTGTTCTCACCTCACCATTACAGAAGAAGCCTGGCTTGACTCTTATCTGCCTCGTTTCCATCGCTGAGATGCCTTGAGCCAGCTCCAGCTGATACACCTTCCCCATTCTATATTGCAAGGACCAAACTTCTAATGAATTAAACCATGTCCACGCTAAAGCCCAGGGCTACAGCCCTACCTGAAACTTGGATCAAGATACACTGCAAGGCAAAGCTGCATTTACATTGTTAATGAGTTTCTCAGTCTGAAAGCTTATAGAGCAGCAATAACATATGCGATCGTCCATGGGCCAAGAACAAGAACGATGAAGAGGTAACAATCCCTGAGCAATGCTGTGCTTTGCATTTTCTGTTGTTTTAGTTTTAACTTAATTTCTTGTGATCATGAATTTTCAAGGGTTTTGAGTGCAATAAGCTGCTCATGAGTCACTGAGAAACAGTTTTCAGCCTGTGGTCGCCGAGTTCACAGGATCTGTGGACTACTTCTAACAGGACTGCGAAAAGCCTGTTTTCAACTGGGTTTACTTTGCTATTGAGCAGCTTTGAGATATGCACCTCTACTCAAATATATGTCTGCAATTTGCAGGGGAAGAAACCAATAAAGGTACCAGGTACGCCACTCTGAAAAGCTTCCAGCAGCCACGGGTCAATCGGAAGAGCTTTGTATCACTACTCTAAGCATTCACACAAAGGCATTTTTGCTGAAGAACCTTCTCCTGGATTTGTGTAGTTCTGAGTCATCCCTCTCAAGCGTTTTGAACACTTCCCTCCCAGGCACCCCCAGCAGACACGTTGCCTATAATCGCACTGGCACCTACTGGCCAAATCCATCCCTCTCTGGCCGTGTGCTGAGTTACTCTCGTCCTCCCAGCTCCTGCATTTCTAAAGGCAGCAATTAAGGCCAATTTTTTCTCCCATTTTAACAGCCAGTTTCTCCCACGTCCTTGGAAAGACTTGCAAGGTGCCAGTAAAGTCCTGACAAGCTACTCTTCTATTCCCATATTTTATTCGAAAAATATATAAACAAATGAGTAATTAAAGCACAACAGCTGACATGAAAAAAGAATAGTCACTATGGCCAGAGGTCATTGGATGTTTCTGTTAACCCAGTGGTCCCAGACACGAAATGAATGCCTTCAATTCCTTTGTTTAGTTAAAAAAAGAAAGAAAGTAGAGCCATTAATTAAAATTATCAATGACAGGTAATCAAGTGGTTGGCAGTCCACTTGTCCTGTATTTTTTACTTTAATCAAGATATGCCCGCTGCTGTGTTTTCACATGTGGTGGCTAGGTTTTCCTGAAGGTTAAAGCCAATTTTATTCCCAGATACTGCCTGATAAAGCTGGCTCCGGGGAGCGAATAACCGTGCTCTTTTCACACCTGATTGGTAACTGGTGGCCAAGCCTTGCACCAGTACAGGGAGGGAAAGGGCTCTGAATTAAGCCCGAGTCACCGAAGTGTGTAATTGCCCATACTAGAGATTAAAGCCCTTTACCCTTTGATTGTTGTCTCACCTATGAAACTCATTTCAGCCACAAGTCAGATTTTTTTTTTTTTTTTGTCTTTCCCAAAGAACCCGTGCAAGCGGCCGGCGTGACGCTTCAAATACAAGGCCTGGCATTCAGGTATTCTTCTCTTTTGATCACACAATCCATGGCAAGAACAAAGTACTCCAGGCTCAGGAACCCCTTCGTGCCGGATCGACTCCCGCCGGCACACGACTGCATGGGCGCACAGAGGTGTACGTACACAGAGGTGTAAGTACCAAACCCCTGGGCGCTCGGCCTATTTAGGCGCATCTCACTCTGTGTGCGTCGACCCCCTCTTCAAAAGGCTACTGCCATTAAGGGCCGAGCGCTGGTAAGGGCGATACAGGTATGGCCGAAGTTGGCCATCCCCTGCTCCTCGGCCCCGACGGACGGAGCCAGGCCGGGTAAACGACTTCTCCTCAGCGCTGCGCCTGGCACCGAGCTCTCCGCCAGCGCTTTACGCCTTTCGGGCGGGGG
>NW_010972598.1:9151529-9206961 GCF_000737465.1 Haliaeetus leucocephalus | reverse complement strand
GGTGCCCGTCCCCGGGGCGAGGGTGCCCGTCCCGGCCGGGAGCGGACCCCGGAGACGCCGCGGAGGTCGGAGCCGGCCCCTCGCCGTGCTGCGCACAAAAAAGCGGGGCGAGGATGCGGGGCGGCCAGCGCTGGCAGGTACGACGTCTGCCGGGCAAAACGGCGGCCTCGGAACCCCGTCCCTTCCCCTCTCTGCTGGTGTTTCCCGTAAGGCGCGGGCGCTGGCACTCCTCGCCTTGCTCTCCAGAAGCCAACCGAGCTGGGATCTAATCGCACAAGTTCGCTTTCTCGTACCGAATCGCTGAGCGTCGTCGCTTTGGAAGTGAGACGGAGACCTGGTTTGCGAGGTCAGGCTGTGGCTCAGCCTCCCCCCGCCCCCCAAGTCATTTGAAGGGCTCAGGATTTGCTTTAAATGAACACACAGTCATGGAAATCCAGGACCACGGTGCTGTTGCTATCAAGAAATGCCTTTAAAGCTCCCGAGACAGGCAGTCGGTCAGCAAGGCCAGCACGTGCAGTCTGTGGTGATGCAGACGGGGAGAAGAAGCCCTGATACCAAGAGTCTGATGAACACAGTGGAGACCGTGCTACAGGAGACTGATTTCCTGCTGCCTACGCTGAAATGGGAAGCATTTCGATCCCACAGATCCTGAGCTCACTGTGTGCCACGCTCAAGAGATCAAAATAATTTCAGGAAGGGTGTATGATTCTCCATGAAGCAGTGAGCACACTCGCAACCCATCTCTTTGTGGTTACCTTCTGTTCACCCTGTGGCGTTATCTTTAAAAGCTAGCGTACTTCCATTTGAATGCCACTTGACTTTGTGCTGGCATACAAGAGTTGGGTGAGCGGGAACCAGTTGCTCTGTCATCTGTTCTTCAAGTAGCCTTCTTTCAACACCATGTGTGGGTGGCCATTTCTGCAGTGGAGCCGGCAGCAAGCCCAGCTTTCCCTGTAGCAGTCCCTAGCTATAGGAATGTCAGAAGCACTACAGTAATGTCAAATCCAGCTCCTGCTGCAGGGTGGGGGCAAATTATTCATGTGTTTGATCACCGAGTCCAGTGCAACACATTATTTGATAGTCCCAGCAGGTCCAAGCCTTGCTTTCACCATGTCGCTTTCAACAGTTTTCATGTAGCTTGAAGAGTTGAGAACAATATTTACCCTGCAAAGTTGAACTATGTCAGAAGGCGTCCAGAGAGGTCCTATTCTCACAAGTCGTGCACAAATAGTCTCCAGCTGCAGATGGAACTGCAGGAACAGGGATGACTGATGGTTACAGCACTACAGTGCTTCGTTAAAGTGTATGAGGTATGACATGTGTGACATCATCTAAGGCACATTTTGGTGTTTTTTCTTTTCTCTTTAATGAATATGCCTCTGCTCTTCTTTTCCCATTCATCTTGCCAAACTTCCCTGTGCAGAGCAATGCCTCAGTGCCAGGATGACTGAACTCTTCATCTACAAGTTGGAAAGAAAAACAAAGTTCAATACTGAGATACTCTTGAAGGTGCTGACAAAAGACAGCATGAAATGCTGTTGCCTCTCGGATGGAGGGTGGCAAAGAACCATCAGCGTGTGGCATCTGGCAAGAATCTTGCAAAATGCCAATGCAGGTATGAGGAGCTGAAACTTTTTTGTAAATCACTTGGCTTGGCACTTGTTAAAACAGACATACAGTGCAGTTTCTTATTTTATTCAAGCCATGTTCTAACATGACCGAATAGGAGTCACCGACACAAATACCAGTTAGTATATACTTGCTAGGAGAATTAGATAATATAAGGTCATATATCTTTATTTCTTTTCCTCCTTCCTTTACAAGCAACTGTTATCCCTTGCTCTTTGTTCTTCCTCTTCTTTCATCTTTTTATCTTTTCATACATTAAAATCCCAAATGGGCTATATCACAGCAGTATCTTTATTCTAATCAGCTTCCTGATTATCCCCTCTGTTGTACTGATTACTTTCTTCCCCAGAACCCTTGTGATGTCACTTAATCTTTTCCGATAACTCAACAAATAGCTTGTGTTATCCAGTTTCTGGAGGAGAGAGTAAAAGGTGTGAATCGCCCCCAAATTTAGAACTATGAGATTATGTGGGGGAGTGGTAGCGGTAAAGGTGGAAGCTTCATAGTAGGGACTTACAAAACTTCTGCTGTTCTTAATGACTGATAGAGACGAATGTTCAATACTGATGCTCTGTAAAGTTTCACTAGACTTTAAGAATGACTTAAAAGAAAGGGAGCAGTCTGTGGGTAACACCCCATTTTGCTGCCTAGCTTTAGTACACTGAATTCAAATGCTGAAATGTAGCTTGCACTTCCCAGGAGCTGAAAGGTTTGACTTTTTGCTTATGTTACTTTAATTCCATTAGTTTCAAAGACATTATTCTTGATGTATGCAAGAGTCGGAATAAGATTTCTGTTTTCCACCTATGGATCCTGAGGTAAATTAAATTTTATGAAAAAACTGTAGTAAGGGAATGATATGGTTGCAAAATCAGACACTAAAACAGTAGGAAATAAAACAATTTGTCTACACAACATTATTTTAGGTCCTGATTTGTATGATGTGATCGCACAGTGTTGTTCCACAGGTCTACTCCTCAACAAGTGTATGGAATGAAAGATGAGTGGGCAACTACTGAACATCTCTGTCCTCGTGCTCCAGCCCACACTGTATTTACTGCAGATCCTTTAAGCTGTGCACTGCCAATAGAATTTCCTTTTGCTTTTTAAAAATATACTTAGCATTCTAGCTTTTAAGTACCTTATAGTATGAATGAATAATGTCTTTACAATATCCCAAAAGGTATAAAGCCGGTTTTGTTTTCTAGGAGGGGGCCTGAGGCACTGAGTTTCATGTCAGAGATGCTCGCTCGTTTTAGGTGCCTGTTGGAGATGCCTTTGGCCTGATTTTTCAGTGTACTTCAGTGACTATATATCTACTTTATTGTTCTAAGCAGAGTTCCCTTTGACTTCAGTTGCAGTTCTGAGCACTCAGCACTTTGGCAAGTTGAATACTGGGCATTTCAATTTGAATCCCTAGAAAAATGAGGAACACAATTAGTGCTCCTCATATGGAGCCAGCTTGGGTGTGCCTGCACCTGTGGTAGAGACATGCCCTGAGAGCCTCAGAAACTACCAGAAAGGAGGCAGGTGTTATTTACCCTGTTTGGCAGATGGAGATGTACAAAGCGGTTAGCCCTTTTACGCAGGATCGCACAGGAAATCTGTGGTAGAACTTGAAAGTGAAGCCAAATCATTCATGTGACCACAGAAATGACTTTACTCCCTGTTTTGTGGATGCATATTAGCCAGTTTGTGTGGGACTAATGTTAAAGGTAGGACAATTTGTATTGACCTCCAGATGTGTTTAAAAGAAAAGTAGTTGAATGTTTGCTTTGGCCGAAGTCCAGAGTACACAAAATGCTTTGGTATATCAGACAACTTCAAGAGCTAAACTGCCGTTTTCTTCCCGTGTTTGTTTATGTTTTGCTGTGGAAAAGAATTCAGAGGGGTTTTTGGTAACATTACCTTGTGGAGGGATGTAAGGTCTCCCCACATAGGCTTCAGCCTGTGTGTATTTTAGTTGTGTCTTTAGCCTGTACTGACATTGGCATGTGTAGCAATAGTTGAGGAAGAATCTGTTTGTTTAGGACTATCTCTTGACATGACAGAAACTCAGTGCGTGCACCAGCATCCTCACTTTGCCAGCCAGCCTCTCTGTCCTACGTCTTGTCCTGTTGTTCCTGGGAGCTCCACAAGCCTCTTGCCATCGATCCCACTGAGGGTCTTATGCAGAGATACTGTCCAGGGGAATCTTCAGAGCTGTTGACATCTGGCAGATGTTTAGAAGGTTAGTTGGGTGATGCAGAGCAGTCACATGTGGATTGAGCCAAGCCTAACACAAGCCATTATCTCAAGATAAGGCAAAGTGCAGTTCTTGTACCTGTCACTCTTGTTCGTCGTATGCTCGAGAAGATGTACACTGAGCATACCCTTTCACGTAAAAGGACTGAGGCACTGCTTAACACTACAGGCTTCTGCTGCGACGTGGGATGGAGCCTTCTGCCATTTTTTTGAATTGTTAAGTTCAACTGTTAAGAATATCCTGAAAGCAGACTAAACCCTTGCCCACACTGGGTAGTGTTAGTTCTGCACTAGCACTGTTTGTCAGAGAATGCGTAGTATTGTTATGTCCCTCTGTGAGGTGACTAAGTAAATTGCCATCATCCAGGCATTTCGTCTAATTAGCAGAGCAGCTGCCTTTGAAAACATTCTTCTTAAGGGCTGATGTCTCAAGGATTACTTTATTTAATTAGAAAGAAACAAATCACTGGTGGGAGGGTCTCTATTTCTAGAGTTCAGAGAATTGATTTGAATTGAAAAAAAAGACTTCTTGAACTTTAGCTTACATGGTAATGGATAGGGAAAAGGAAGTGAGAGTGCAGCTGACAAATACAGCTTCTGCTACAAAAACAGATTTGAGTTGATGGAGGTCTTTAGAAAGAGGAATCTTCTAAAAACACAAGTAAAACCCTGCCTTCAGCTACCAGGGATTAGGAGATGTCCATCTGTTTTTGTGATTATTTCTGTTTATTTTTCGCAGGGTTGCAGATTGATTCTCTTGTGACGCTCCCAGCACCATGGTGGGGGTTGCAGGGAAGGGAGGAGGGAGGAGGCTTTGCTGAGGACTGTTAAAAACTTAGCATGAAAGTGCTTATTCTTGTCTCTTTCCAGTTTATGCCCTCTAACTGAAATCTTTGTAACTAAAAGCCCGTATTTTGGACCATGTAAAAATGTGTGCGTGTCAATAGATCTGTGGATAGACTGGCAAACTGGGGGGGCACAAGAGCAACTCTTGCACGGATGGGGACTCAAGAAGCACAGAATATGCAGGAGAATGGAGAAAGTGGTGGGGAGCAGAAATTCAGGTAGGCAGAAAGAGGGGCACACAGCAGCCAGGATGAGTCTGGGTCAGAAGCCTGAGAGTTAAGCCAGAAAACAGAGTTAAGGGCATCAGTATTCAGAAAGAATGGGAGATGTGGGAACCCATTAGAAAATGGAAGAAAAGTGATACAATTTGGTGTGGCTATAATAGCTTCTTGCCAAAGATCTTGAAAGCATTGCCATCCTAAATTAACAGGGAAGAAGTCAAAGCCCAAAGAAATCATTTGCACTGCAAGAGGTCTAAGTTTACAACAGGTCGTAGCCAGAGGGGTCTGGGGGGCACCTGGGGTGAGCACGGTCAGCCTGGGGCCAGCACTCAAAGAGTCGCTGCACCTCTACGCGTTCACAGACACGAAGTTGGTATAAGACTCTTTGGAAAGAAAGGAAACTTTTAATTTGGCTTCTCCAAGAATGAGATGCCAAATGTGGGCGCTGGGTGCTTCTGCCACGGGATGGACAGACCTAACGGGAGGAGCTGGGCCAGAAGGCTGTCCCACAGTGACGGAGTAGGCGCTTTTTGAAGACGAGCTACCAGTAACGTGCTGCCGAGAGGGGCAGCAGCCCTTCCCCATCACTTCAAAACCTCATCTCTGTTCTGATGGAAGGAGCCAGGCTGGCTGCTTGGGCTGGAGCAGAGGCAGCGAGGAAACGGAGGCACGGTCATTCTGGGGCTGCTACTGGCCAGGCCTGTCCTGCCCATGCCGGCCCCAGTCCTCCTCTGGTGTGACTGGTAGCCTTGCGCTGGGCTGTGCTCTCTTGGTGCTGATGGCCCTTTTCCACCGCAGCTCCTGCTGAGAACAGTTTGCGGGTCAATGCTTGCCTGAAATCAGGCACACAAAGCCAGGACACAGTCTGCCTTGTGCTGATACATCAGAAGCCAAGGAGAACAAGGGTTATTTCTCCACATTGAGTGACACCTTCTCTTACACCTATGGGTGTCACTCATTGGCATCCTGATGAAAATTCAGAACTGACTATTAGTCAGTCTTGGTATTAGTCCCTAATTCTCTCTTGCAGCCTCCCTCCTTCCCGTATTTCCTCCCACCAATACTAGCTTCTATTTTTTTCCCAGCAGAACCTCACTTTCTTCCTGTCCTCCTGATGTCGGCTCTGCAGCAGTTTTTCTGCCCTCATTATCATTCATAATGCTTAGCAAGTTCCCATCACCTGGAGATTTCATTACGATATTGTTTAAAACCCTCTTCCTGATCATTAATGTTAAACGTGAATTCCAGCAACGCCGCAGTACAGTTCCAGACACTCCTCCCAGTTTGGTCCTTGCTCTTCATTATTGCTTTCCCTTTACTTCATTCCCTTCGACAGTTTTTCAGTCTAGGTGATCATGTTTGCCTATCCAAGCTGCCACCTTTTCTGTTTGTATACCAGATTACTCCAAGTGACTTGTAATCCCTCATTCCAGGGTCTGCTCTCATTCTTATATGCACAGTTTTATTTTTACTTAAGGGCTTTTCTGCTAATATGGGAAATATTTTTGGATTGCACAGCTGTCTTATAAAAGTGTTTGAAGTCACAGTCTCTGCTGTTTTGTTGATTTAATCATTTATCATTTTTATTTTCCTCTAGTCCAAGGAATCCCAATTTTCTGATTTTCTTCTTTCACTTGTCCAGCATTAATAAGAAATGAATCATTAAAGCCTTTAAAACCTTTTAACACCAATCAGAGAATTGTTGTTCCATTGCTTTATATTTGACATCATACGCTTCACATCAGATTCTTAACTAGCATTTGCATGTCCATTTGTCTTTTCAACATTCTTTGTATGTGTATGCGCGTGTGTGTGTGTGTAACTCTCCATGATCTTTCTATTTTCAAAGTTCCATACTTCTCCGAAAAACAAAGCAAAACCTGGTGTGTGTAAGGTCTGAGCCTACTTCTTTGAAAAAGGAATGTATTTTCAACAGGACAAGCTACATGCCAGTGTGCAGTTCCAGGGTATAAAGTATTCTTCCTGCCCTACTGCAGGATTCCACTGATTAACTCCGAGGTCTTATAAAGGAAGGGCACTACCTTTTTTCTGGACGGATGTAGCTTAAAGTTTAATTAGTGCAAAACAACCTCAAATAGTTTTTCCAATGAGAATAAAACACAATGCCAGAAAAAAGAGGGAGAAAAAAGGGTCCTTTCATGGTGATGTATCGACAAGCTTAGTTAAGGATGGCAAAAGTTTTCAGGACATATGGTTAGAAAGCCCCAAGGCACCTATTCAGCAAGATATGTAAACACTCATCTAACTCTAAATAGGTGAGTGGACCCACTGAAGTCAAAAGCACTACTTCTATGCTTAAAGTTAGGCACATGCTTTAAAGTCTTGCTAAACTGGAGCCTAAAGACCCACTAATTTTTATCTTGCCAAATATTTCTGCAAATTTTGGGTCAGGGCATTCAGAACAAAACCTCTTCTGTTAAAAATAGTTAGCTTAAGGATATCCAGGAGGAACACGGAAAGAAAGAGGAATTCCTCTTACAGTTTCACAGCATGCTGATTTAGCTGGTGTTCATATTTATTTGCATTGGAGATCTGTGCATGTAGCGGCAATTAGACTGCAATGCGGAGGATGGCATGGTAATGTACTTTTATTGACTAACAGGCATTGAACGCATTCAGATAATGCACCCTTAGCTTGCTGGATGCTCATAGGCCTGCTCCTTTGGGGTTCTTTTACTAAAAAGCAGAAACAACAAGCCAACAATCTGCTGACTTGTGAGGACTGTGATTTGGCTGGGCCTGCTTTACAATACATTCTCTTTTCTAGGAAACATAAAATGGGGCCGATCCAGTTTGCTCCACTGACCTGAATGGTTAGTGGGAATATTTTTGTGAGTTTTGTGAGCTAATAAGATTTATATGATGGTGTATAAGAATCAGACTACACTGAGCACTGTGGCAACTGGGAAATATTTTCACGTAAATGACTTCTTTTATAAAGTGCAGATGTGTGTATCTCCGCAGAAGCACGTCAATGTCAGCAACATCTGAGATGGGAGAAGAAGCCTTATCAAATTCCTTGTTTAATTCCGATAATTTTAAATCCTTTCCTTTCACTAGGATGGAAGTGTATGAAAAGCCATATACTGAATCCTGTGTTTCAACCATTGCTTCGCCAATGTTTATAAGAAGGAGCAGACATATGCGAAACATGCCTTAGGGAGTGTGCTTTCCTGCTGAGTCTGCCCTGAAAGAATTAATCACAGAGCTTCAACTGTGTCTCCATTTCCCAATGCTAGGGCCTGTCTGGGCCCCATAGCTAGGTCAGTGTTAAAACCATGGCAGAGATTGCTTCAGCATTATAAATTGGCAAAATTGACTGGTGTACATCACACCACTGCAGTATTGCTAAATGCATCTGTGGAGCAATATTATGGCAAACTTTTCTCATCAGCAAAGCCTTTGCTTCATTTTTTCATGTCTAAAAAGAGCAGTGGCAAACTAAAATAGTGATGTTTATTTCTTTTTCACTTCTTTCTTTCCTATAAAGGTTAACTAAACTAGCTACTGAATAAAATTGAATTACTTTACAGGCAATGGCTCTTTGCTCTTAGGCATATTGCAGAAGAAGAGCTGTGCTGGCAGGAAGATGGTGCTTATTCTGTGAGGCTGTATTTTCAGAATGTTCTGCAACACCAGCAGGTTTGCAAAACTCGAGTTGCGTATTGGTAACAACAGTCAGTGCTTTGCATACTTTGCCATTTGCATGTAGGGTCTGCTGAATTCATCATCGTCTTTGCAGCAGGGTGGTGATCAGGGGCCGTTATAAGTCATTAGCGAGCTGTGGAAAAACAAATGGAAAACTTACAAGCATGCTGAGACACCGACTGTGTGCTCAGCCATGGGATGGGCTAAAGCACATATTGCACATTCCAGGATGGGGAAGATGAATGGGAGATGCATAGCTGTTCTCCAATTCCTGTGCTACTGAGGCTGTGGAGTTTGTGCTTTGTTTAACATTTCTCTTCACAATTTTTTTGTGTGAATAGGCTTTGAACAAACACACACAAACACACACACACACACATTATCTATGTCCCGACTTTGCCATGTCATCCTCTCTACAACTTACTCCTCTTCAGCAAATTTGTGTTTATTGTCAGGTGCCTATGAAGGAAGATTCCCTGGTTACGTTCTTAATTGGATTTTTTATTAGACTAGTTTGATTGCAAAGTATGTTGCCATGTGAACACCTGGGAAAGACAGGGGACAGGAAATTGTAACTAGAGCTTTTTATAAAATACTGGGTTCTTAAAATCACTTGAAGTATTATAAATGAATATCAGCAGCCCATACCCAAGTAATCCTTGATCATAATTTGATTGCAAAAAGACATATAACACAGTTAATTAGAGATGAGCTGATTTGGTATTGTGTGAAAGACATACTACTATGTTCTGTACGTAACATCTTATCCCTCACTGCAGAAGACCCATATGGCCCAATTCTCTTTCCGTGTGTTTTTCTGACGTAAGAATGTGAGCATACAAGGCATTTCTTACTTGTCTTGCTGTCCTTTTGGCTGCAGTGGTACCAGGTACTCTTCCTACCTGTGCCAGGCTATAAAATTAGCATCTTGAGTCTCACGTCCTGCTGAATGTTCTTATACTCGGCTTCAGAAGTGTTGTGGAGGGCTTGCTTGATCAGACAGGAGTGGAGGAGCTTACAGAATCGACAGAGGCCTATGTCAAGAGGGTGCTGGGTTAAATCTGCATCAAAATTGAGACAGCAGAGAAATTCTCCCAGAGGATGCCACTCTCTAATTCCTGGAGAAGCGCAAGTAACACTAGAGTGTATTTCAGCTATGGCACTGCTAGAAAATTTCACATGGTAATGACTCTGTACTCCCTACATGGAATTTATCTGTTTGTTAAAGCTATTGAGCCAGGTCCACTTTGAGCATACCTGAATCCAGCTTGAAAAAATGTCCAGGGAACTAAGCTTGGTCTGAGCTTGACCTATAGCCTGTAAAACAGTCTCCTGTGACAGATAATAGGTTTTCTGGACAAAAGGCATGCTGTCATTGGGAACGGGTGCAGCACAACTGCAGGAATTGCTAGTGCTCTTGCTCCACTGACTTGACAATAATTGTGCTTTGATGGTGTGGGCACATGTGTTCTCTGAAATACCAATGCCAAAGAGTTGGCAAAGGAATTTCAGAGGAGCGTTTACCCCTCATGTAGGGGCTTTTGTAATTATTATGTTCATACAACACTGTAGACCATGACGCACTGGCACACAGTTACTGCCAAATGCATAGGTGTGAGAACCGGAAAAGTATAGAACTGCCACAAGGTAAGCATGACTTTTAGGTCAGCGAGGGGCAGACATTTCTAGATCTCAGTCACAGCTTTGCCTGACTGCCTGCTCCACTACGTTAATTTAGCTAGGAGCTTGGAGAAACGTTTTGAAAATGCAGCGTCTATTTGAAAGTGTTTCCCCAGCTAGATATTTAAGAATTGTTATAGAAAAAAAATAACAACACCATCAGGAATCCCTAATGACATGGAGAGAAATAGAGGAAATCAGAAGTCACTCAAGGGATTAACTGAACCTCCAAAAATTATTCAGATCATGTTTGGATTTGGTGGCTTGTCCTTCTCCTATCTGCACATATTTGCTCTTCATCCCTCAGATCTGACATTCTTCACTCTCAGGAGAGACTGCTGCTATTTCTGTTCTCACTGACCATGGGAGCACTGTGCCGTTTTGGAGATCTGGAGCGAGCTGTATGTCAGTGCAGTATGTGTCCAGAGACGCTCCTTCAGGTCCTAGCAGGACTGTGTGAGTGTCATTGGGTTGGTGTCCCCGAGTTCTTTTGTGTCTCAGGACTGCTCTAGCACAGCCATGCTGTTTGGAACTGTGGTGCTAGCTCACGGCCCCACGCCACGGCTTGGGCATCCCCTGAAAGCATTGTGCAAGCCTGCCTGAAAGACACCATAACTCACCCACATCCATGCCTTCTGCAGCAGCTCGAGTAAAGTAGGATCAAGTAGCACAGACTCTTTTCTTCCCTTTTACTGAGCTGAAATTATCCATCAGGTTGCTTCCATTCCTGCTTCCCAGATTCCTCTTCCCTGCAGCACTGATAAATTTCTTCTCTCTTCTGTGTAGATATAGTTCTTCAAAAGCTCTTTCTCGACAGAGTAGATACATGGCAGAAATCCTTACCCAGAATTTGCCTTGCAAGGGTGGAGAAGTTAGTGCCCAGACCCATGTTAGCAGTAAAGTAGATCTTTTTTGCCCTATTCTTCTGATCTGAAGTGGGACATTAGTGCTTTTTAAAATGTTACTAAGTATACCAGAAGCCCTAAGACCAGCCCTCTCCAAACATCAGTGTGGATCAAGTTTTCTCCCTTCTCTCTTCCAAAACAGAGGCAGCTGCTATCCTCGTTGCTACCATGAAGAACATCTGCCATCTATTATCAAGAGTCTGAAACCTTAGCTAGCAGCTACCCTGCTGAATGTTTTTAATACCTGTGAAATAACACTGATGCGTGCACCAGCTGCAGTACAGATTAAGGACAAACACAGAAACACTTGCAAAAAGCAAAGCATCTCCGCATGTGTGGGCACCCAAAGAAATATTACGTCTTCAGGGAACAGGATGTTTTAAATTAGGTGCTTAAGTCTCCTTCCCTGCAAGCAAATTCTTGCATAAATCCTGTAAAGCTCTTCCCAGAGAAAATTTGGAAGGCTAGGTTTGCTTTGTGTACATTTTCTGTTTGCTGATCGGCGTATTGCATTGCAGATCCATCCTGGCTAGGAGACGGTAATCCACCTCTCCCAGGACATCAAATTAAAGTAGCAACAGGAAGTCTTTGTCTTTATAGTCCTCTGGAATCACTGTTGAAATGAATGGCGTTGTCTCTTCTCTCCAGCACATAAGGTGAAACGCGGAGGAAATGGCAGGCATTACTTTACTACCCTATGACAGAGAATTGGGGTGAGGTTCTGGTCGTCCCCTGGATGAATGTGGGAAAATGAGGAAAGGAGACTCAAGGGGGTGTAACGGAGGAGGAGATGCTTACTTCCCTTTCTAACATTGCTGAAGAGAATGAAGGTGGGACTAAAAGACACGCTTTGCTGTCTTGCAGGCTGAGAGGACAACTGTCTCAAACCTTCAGAGCCTTCAAGGACACCAGCTGAACCATACAGCAGGTTTCCCGGAGAACAGTTGCGGTGTAACTTCAGCCATCCTTTTTCCCACATGCAGAGCAGCAGCTTGCCCCTTGTGAAGGTGATGGTGACAGTCAGAAGTTGAAAGGTATTGGTTTCCTACTGGAAAATGGGCCACTTCAGTTTGAAATGCTTTACTCCTACCCCAAAGAACACTCCCCACCTGATGCTGATATCAAGTCAGTATTTACACACCATGCTGGACTTGGAACACTTCAGTATTTTTTGCAGCACTCCTGCATCCTTGGTGTTTGTGTTCAGGCTTGTCACTTCATCTGTCTTAGGCACACTGGGGGCACACTGGGAGCCCCCTAAACCAGCACAGCCATGTGATGTGAACCCCAAGAACTTGTGCTCTGGGTACCCATCTCTGGAGGAGGGATAAGAATTGCTTCCCTATGTAACTGGTTTCTGGGCCAAGTTCTCCAAGGAAGGCTGTCATTTCTGGTATGTGAGCTCTCAGCCTGACAGCGCTGTGCTTCTCACTTGATTCAAAGTGAATTTTACTTACATGGCTGTCAGGGCTTGTACCCACAACCTCTGTTCTTTTGGCTTTCCACCTGTATGTGTGTATGCAGTGTGGTTTCTGAGAGAGTATAATGCCTCTGCTATCAGAAAGCAGAACCTTTAATAATCTCTGGGGTTTTGTAATCCTTTCTTTCATTTCATTTTAAATTAATCCAACCCTGTCTTGCTGCGACATATTAGGTGCTCTGCCTAAAAAGACATAAATGTGATTAGATTGCAAGGTACTTCAGAGATGCCCCATTTCAGCTGTTTGTGAGCTGCTTAGAGTTAGTGGAACTATGTGACAATGGGCAAAAGTCTTATCCCAAGCAGGACTTTTCCCTTTGGCTGAAATTCCAGGATGCGCCCAAAACTCTGCAGCTGTTGTGTGCCATACAGTCATGTCAGCAGGAAATCTGGGGACTTTTAACATTTGTCCTGTTTTGATGTGGCAGCTCTGCTCCCTGCAGTTTATGCACAAAATGCTGTGATGCCCTGGGCTGGAAGATTGGGAATACAATAAACGCCATCAGTGCAGTTAGACTGATCCTGCTGCCACGAGAAGTCAATATGTGTTTGTTTTTTTTTCTCCCAGGATTTCCGCATCAGCAGAATGCACCCGACAGATGTGGGAGCACCTCACCTTGCCACTGCGATCTCTTCCCCCCAGATCAAAGTTACTGTCACCCCCCCCTTTCCCCTGGGGGAGTTGCAACAAACTGATGAAATGCTTCACTGCGAACAACTCCGTCAGGAGAAAACTACCAACCAACCAACCAAAAAGACTAGAGGAAGCAGAACCCATAAGAAGCAATGCAGGAATAGAGTGGTTAGTCAGTTGGCTTCAGACCCAATCCCCGAAACTTCTCATTTGCCGGATTATTTGCTCTAAGGTCGGACACCATGCTCAGCATTGCCCTTTGCCCAACCCCCCCCCCCGCCCGTGGCGCCCCACAGCTGTGGTTTTTCGTGGTATCTCTTCGTGATTGAAAACTATGGACCTTAGGAATTGTTCCTTGGTGAAATAAAAGGGGGGCAGGACCGAATTTTGCCGTATGGCACCCAACCAGCTTTCCAGGGTGGGCTGTTGTGCCCGCAGAGCTGGTAGCCGCAGGGGAACGTGGAGGGGGAGGCCAAGGTGTGCATACTGGGGGGGGGGGCACACGGGTAAGGCCCAGTCTTGGAAGACATATCTCCTGTTTTGAAACTGGGGTTGTTGTTTGCTGGTGGGAAGATGCTAGTTCAGGCTTTGATCTTCTTTTGCGTGGTCCAGAGTGACATCTAATGGCACTGTACCAGACTGCAGCACGTCTGGGGAGGGCCGAGTGGAGAAAAAACTAGTGTTGCCAACCATTTGTCAAGTGACAAGGGCAAGGTAAATTCTTTCAGGGGTGAAAAACGAAATAGACTGTATTAAACTAAACTATAGCACTATTTGTAGCCATACTTTGATATATATTACCTGAATATAGCTGGGAAGTTAAGCAGTCTAAAGGTAGGAAGCGGCAGAGTTAAGCTGCCTGTAAAAAACGTAAAATATTTCACATAGTATGTTAGGTTAATGAGATATCTGTGAGTTTAAACAATATGAAAGGAGGAAGTCAGGACAATATTCCAGAAAGGAGTCAATCCCAAATATTCTATTTTGAGTTTAATGGGATATATATCTTTCATATATAACTGCTTTTATAAAAAATGACAAGACCCTACAAAATTGTTTTGCCAGAAACAGCATATTCTAATAAAATATGCTCCATCAAATGTTTTCAACCAGTGCTGTGTTGTGGCATCATTGTTTTGAAGTGTGCAAATTGTAAATCAGAGGTCTGTCCAATCTTACCAACATGGAAATACATTTATATATGCTGTATGAATTCCCTTTTAGGCACCAGTAAAGGCAATTTTGCACCATTAATTAATGTTGCAAGAAAAATACTTTATGTGTTGCGTTCAAGTGTAGGAGGCCGACAGTTAAAGTATATAATCCCAAATAAGGGATAACAATAGCAAGAAAAGCTTTGGAATTATTTGAGCTACTGTTTGAGGGAAATAGCAGTTTCCCCATTTACCTTAAATTGATTGAGTTTTATTTGCAGTAATGGGCATTGAATGAAATTCCATTTAGAATAGTTTCAGAATTGCCAAATAAAAAGTAAAAATCTAACTGTATTATATCTATACACATATATTTATATACATATATGTGTGTATGTTGGTGTATAAAGCGCAGTTAGTAAGTTGTGTGTAGTACACTTAAAGAGTGTCAATGCCTAAAACACATTAGAGCATACACAGTTTAAGGTAAGTTTTTTGTCTCTGGTATGAATCCATAAAGCAAACCCACACCTACTGGCACTTAGACATGTGAATAACTATGGGTTCTGTCCTTAGGAAGGCTGAGCAGCAGATGGTGAACCCACAGAGAAGGTGGCTTTGGTGCGTTTGGTGTCTCTCTAATCATGACCTGCTGGTAGCATGTTCCTCCTGTGATCCTTTAGACTTGCAAATTCATGATAAAGATAATTTATCAAGGAAAAAGGAATGAGTTTTTGCCTTTTAAAAAGAGATTTCTAAAAGGCATATATATTATTTTCAAAGGATCATTTTCTTTCTGGGTTTTTATGTTAGGAAGTTGAGTTTGTAGCTACCTTTTTCCCTAGAAGTCTTTATAGGGTGATTGAAATATTGTCATGCTTGTGATAGTGGAGAAGCAGTACAAAAAAAAATCTTTTTTGCACAACACTAAATTCAGTTGAGGAACTCATTGCTACAGGACGCTGTGGAGACTAAAGTTCACCTAGCTAGGCAAAAGAAGATTAGGAGAAATCATGAAGGATTGGTCCCACTAGTGGTTGTTAAATGTAGCTGGAGTGCATCCATCACCTCAGGAACTCACAGCTGCTGATTGCTGAAGAACGGGTGTATAAACAGGGGAAAGGATTACGCTCTGACTGCACCATTACATATATTATTTCCCTGTGCATCCAGTATTAGTTACTGTCAGAAATGCATTTCAGCTACAGAAATGCACTTTTGCTCTCTCCCCTATGGCTGTTCTAATGGCTGATTTTTTATTACATGAAACTCCAGTAACAGCTTTCCCTTTTTATTTTGCTCCCACCAGAAACAATGAGCTGATCATAAGCTAATTTTTTTTGTTGAAGTATCAAGTATATTAATTCAGACTGGAAAAGCATTTTTTTATCTTAATCAAAGTATAGGCAGGCTGTAGTTTTAAAGGTAAATTAGTTACTGTTATGGCCGTGTCACCTTAACCCAATATCCAGTATCTCAGACAATTATTAAGCTGGCAGATCTGGAAATTTAATGGCTTTGGTAGCCTCAAGTGTCCTTTCACTGTGTATTGATTGTGCTTAGAAGGGGCTTTCAGCCGAACATCTCCAGCCTTCAGGCAGGGAGCCTTTCTCTCACGAAGCATTTGGTACCCAGCAGCTGGAGGTGATGTTTTTAGACACTGGTCCTTTCTTCAGCTCTGAGGAAGGTGTTTAATTATATATCGTTTCACATCCAGGAAGTAGCCTGGGAATGCACGGATTGCAGGCTCTCTTTGTGGAAAGACAAAGAATGTTATCTTTTCATTGTTGGCTTCTTAAAGGGCCCTTTCCTTCTCAGAGGAAAAACGGTACATTATTTGGGGATAAAAGTCATTAGAAACAAGGCATACTTTTTTGAAGCTGGGGTAATTAAGCATAGGACCATTTTAAAACCAAAGGGAGGTGACTTATTAAAGGGTTGGAAATAATTTGGAGAAACCCTGAATAGGCTGTGACCTGTTGGAGGTTGGTCTGTCTATGATAACAGTAGGGGAAAAAAAAGCAAAAAAAAAAAGTGAGTTGGGGTTCTGAGCAACTATTACCTCTCAGGAACAAGACCATATACTTATAATTGATGTTTCTATGAAAACATCTAATCGGAGCTCTGTGCAATCAAAGCAGTGTGTGAGTTGAATGTGGAGGTCTGCGGCAACAGTCGATGGCACAAAGAGGTCAACTGAGCTGCCGGGCTTGCGTTCAGGCTGGGGATCAGGGTCCAGGAGGTTTTGGGGGTGCATGGCAAGGGGAAGGGGATGTGGAGAGTTGTGTATCAGTTTCATTGCTCAAAATCCAACAAGGATCATGTGTGGGAGGAAGTGAAAGAAATGCAATCTATATGGGTGCCACACATAGCAGCTTTAAAGTCAGTTGTCTGCTCAAATATTTTGATTACAATGTTTTACAAACATTAAACTCCCACCTACACCTTTGCAGCTTGTTCCGGTGTGATTATTTTTAGCTGTTGTGTCCTTCAAGTTTGGACTTTTCCCACTCTGTCTTGAGATGAAACAAAGCATTCAGAGCTTTCCAAAATAATCAATAAATTACCATGCAGTGCTCCCCTGCACCCAGGTTATAGGAGAGGCATGTTTAACTCCTTTGTTTCTGATGTCTCCTGATATCCTTATTCGCACCTTGGATGCCCTAGTTACTAGCCTGTTTGAGGTCGGCTAGGCTTTTTCCATCTCTCCCCATTAAAAGTTTCATTCTGGAGCTGCGAAACTTTCCCTAACAAAAATTAGGTGAGAATGTTTTGGCGGAGCAAGTGAATCCTTATGAAAAGCGATGATGACCCAGCATTTCCCAACAATACCTCCCCCGACAGCTTTCGGAGCAGCCTGGTGTTGCCCTGCTTTCTTGGGACATAGGAGCCAGCACTGCAGCCCCGCTTCAGCCCCTGGCCCTATGGTCATGGAGTTGAGGGTAAGCAGAAGTGACACAGGGTCTGCTTGTGGCTCAAGTACATCAAACCAGTGGGTTTGCCGGTTATCATTTACCCTGACATCTCTATAGCTCTCCACACAGCTGCTGCCATCATCGGAGCCTTAGTCGTGTGTTGGTCCGAAGGAATCACCAGATGCCCTCGATGGTCTCCTACCACTGCGTGGCTGGGAGAGGAACACAGCTCGGATGAAGAGTCATAGAAATTTTCTGCTCTAGGTCAAAACGCTCTCCCCAAATTGATCCCAGCACGCTTTTCGTGTTCTGCAATCACTTAGCATCCTCTGCTCTGTTTGCTGGTTTGGCAAATCTCCTTATGCTACTGCTCTGAGGTAAGAGGCTCAGCGAAGGGCAGGGGAGTAGCAGTTGTCCTGTGTGAAGGGCTTTTCTGGGAGGGAGGAAAGGATTGACATGGTGATGGAAATCAGGGACAAAGCTGTACGTATATGTAGGGCCAGCTTGGTGGGATGACGAGGAGAGAAAAAGTTTGGGAAGTTGCCTACTCTAGAAAGCCACGAGTAGGCAATGCCTCGGGGATGGATAGAAGTGCTTCCAGAAAAGGCACCTGTGGAGACTGTGGAATGCTCAAAATTGAGCCAAGGTAGGGAGCAGATGTGAATAGAGCTGGAAAGAGCTGGAAAGACAGGTTTCCTACAGAGGAAGGTGGGATCTTGGCAGTAAATAGTAGTTATGGAAGGATGACTAGGCATGCTAGAGATGTTGCTTGCACACTGAACAGGGGGTGGCTTTTAAGGTGGTGGCACCTTAAAAGGGGAGGACAGAGGAGAGGCTAGGCATTATAAAGAATATTAATGTGTCTGTGCATCAGGAACTAGGTGGGAGTGAGAAAATGAGCTTCAAGGATCTTGAATATGCTGGGCTGCAGACAGGCATGGGAAGGAGAGGGGCTTGAAGAAGCAGGTGCCTGCTTGGTACATTAACGGAGGAGCTGGGTAACTGCTGGAAGCAATCAGAGATTGTTTGATGAAACAAATTTTATTTGAAACCCAATAAATTTTCCAATGGAAATGTTTTCTAATAATGTGTTGTCTTCAACAAACTTCTGGTAAAAGTCAGGTAGTTTCTTTCTAGCCTATCTGGAGGCAAACTCAAGCTTCAGGAATTTATGGCTGTTGGACAGCCCTGCTATCCAGATGTTTCCAGAGCTTTTAGGCTTCTTCTTAGCATGTCCACAACATGCCATTGCTTGATTCCAGCCTCATTTACACTGATTAATGGAGGTCTGTGGAAAAACACTATAACTAGTGCTAACCCAAGCTAGTGCATCCACCTGATAGTGTGATGCTGTGCAGAGACCACAGGCTGTGGCCAAAATCATTAGTACAGAATCATATCTGAGGTGATAAATCCACCCTTTGGTTCTCCTGCTTACGCAGGTGGTCAGGGAGTCACTGCACCCCACTCCACTGAGTGAGACAGATGCCTTGCTCAGCATTTGCTGACGGCTGTTTGCACAGCCACAACAGGAGTTGTGTCATTGCCAGCATTCCTGATAACAGGGGTCAAAATCATATGAATTTGTTGCAAGTCCTCAAAACTATCCACAATTTATTAGTATTAGCTTTATAAACATGCAAGACAAGTTTTTTCCCTAATTGCTGAGAAACAAATAACCTAACTGCCCCTTTATATCACTGTTTGCAGAGATTTACAGAGCCAGAGAAAAAAATGGCCAACAAGATGTTCATTGACATGCTGGACAAGGTTATAACTGCCCCTGAGAATCTGTCCCCAGAGAAGCTGATGTTCTTCCAGGGAGTTTTGTACCCTGCTGTGATAAGCAGCCAGAAATTTTTAAAGCTCTTAAATCCTTTGAAGTCAGGAATGATGATGTGTTATTAGCAGAATATCCTAAATCTGGTGAATATGTAATTTTTCTCAGTTTCAAGTGAGAGTATTATAAAATGATTGGGAAGTATTTTAAATGAAATGGAATGGAAAGGAGTAGAATGAAAAATTAAATTACACAAAATAAAATGAAATAAAAAAGAAATTTTATCTGCTGCTAAGTGAATGCTAATAAGAAGTATGTACAATGAACTTGTGTGTGTGTGTGTTTGCATAATATATTTTCTTTAATTCATAATTAAGGTAATGCGAAGGAAAAAATAAGCGATAAAAAGTTAATGCGCCCATCTTAGACTGGCCTCCATACCTTCATGGTGTATGTGGTACTCAGTGGCTTTTTCCTCTTTCCACATAGTATGGGACAAATCCACCAGCTCTTCCACTGAAGGGGGAGAGCTTTGGGGTTGGAAGGGGTGTGAGGGACATGGCCACTGAAGAGCTCCGTTCTTCTTTTCCACTAGACTCCTCATGTGCCAGGGCCATGTCAGGAAGAGTTTTCTCTGACAGCTGAACCTGTTCGTCTTTCCTTTGTACCAGATTCCTGGGCAGGGAGAGCTGGAACAGTGATGGACTGGTCAGGTAACACTGCCATGGGCTGTGAGCGTAAGATACTGAGAGGTCACCACTGTCCTTGAGATAGTTATTTCCCCATGGTTTGTGTCAGAGATCCTCACTGGGATTTTATTATTAATTAGTGGTCAGAGGTGAATAAGTTTATCTGCCAAATGTAGACTCAAATAAGAAATACAGAATCCTCTTCACGGTATTTCTTTCAACAAAGGATTTTACTCTCAGTTGTAGGGTTTTTTTTCACTGGAATTGCATGGCTTTGTTTTAAATAGAGCTTGCACTTAATTTTTCTGAAATAATTAGAAGAAAATGTGAATAATTTGGCTGTTTGCAACCAACCGTTTGCTGTATGCTATACTTAAAAACTGGGAAGCAGTCAGAATTACATGTAGTTTAATTACAAGTATATCCACCCTCAGAGAATCAGCTAGTGCTGCCTCTCAAGGACTGGTACAGAACTGCTGAATAAGGGAGGAGAGTCACTAAAGTCCAGTGCAGTGAAGTCCAGAAATGGGTCTTGAAAACTGCACTTTGGTGAAATAAAATGAGAAGTAGGCGACTGCTGCTGGCAGTTCAGTTCAAAGCAAGTTGTTGGTCTTAACATGGGAAACTAGATAAAATTCCACATTCTGTATATGTGATCAGACCAGGTACCTGGTCTGTTCCTTTTGGCCTTCAAAAGAAATCTGTATTTTGGATACTGGTAGAACCAGATTAACTGTGGAAATGCTTTCTGCAGCAGATGGGTAGGGAACAGGGAGTCTCCATACAAATAAATAGCCTTGATAGGAGTAAGGGGGAATAAAGCATACCTCCAGCGGTGGAAGGTCTGGGAGGAAACTGAGGGCAGGGCTACGCTAAAAGTAGTCAGGGAGATGGTTTTCACTGAGTGGCAGAATTATCCTGCTTATGTACCCATGTATGTGGACCCATACGCTACTGCGTTTAGCATTGTGGACTTAAAGTCTTAATCTCCACGGGTGCAGGGCTGCCTGCCCTGTGCTTCACCGCACCCTGTGATCTGCTCCAAGGATGTACGCTTCAAGAATTTCCCAGCATTTCTTTCCTCAGTGACTGCTGCTGCTGGTGGAAAAAAAGTGGTGAAGCAGAATTTTTATTGCTCACTTGTTGAATAAAATTCTTTATAAAAAATTGTTGCTTTGCACATAATGGGACGTTTTCAGTAGTAATTATGAATGGGAGGCCATAATTCTCCCCATTAAAAGGGACACAAGTGCACACAAGTGTAGAAGGCGGCAATTTCATTTCAAAGTGAAGTGAAGAGCATTTTTCACCCTTTGAAGGACTAGTAGAAATGGAGACTTCTTGAGATTTCATGTAACAAAGGGAATTTTTCAAATATTCCTGCTTATTTAATGCAACTTTAAAATTAATATTAAACATTAACTTGCACAGATTTTTGGGTAGCAGCACAAACACTAAGGATCTTCTTTCTCATTAAGAAAACAAAATCAAGATGTCAGATGTTAACAAAGGTCAAAATATGGATTATCTAGTGCAACATAGAACTGGAAGAACAATGAGTTAAAAACCAAAACACAGAGAAAGCCAGGTGGCCAGTCAGATACACAGTTCTATGTTTCTTTCTCTCCAGAAGAAAAAAAAAAAAAAGCTTTGTTAGTATAATGCTGTGACTATGAATTTGTACACCTAAAGGGGTTAAGAAAGAAACAGGTGAATCCAATAGTAAAAGTAATACAAAATAACTCTCATTATACAACATTTGCAGAAGTGGGGAAGACTACATAGTCCCTAAAATGGGAGATTCATGTTTCTCTGATTTTTTACAGGAGTTTTTTACCCTATTTCTTTGGGCTTTTAAAAAATCTTCCTTCTGGGGTTCTACATCTAATAACTTCAGTTGTCAGCAAGAGGAGAAGGGCTGTTCTTTGGGTCTCATGCTATGCCTCTTGGCATGATAACTAAGAGTCTTCCAAAATGAGCGATAAATGAGGTAACTAATAACAGCTGTTCTAGGGTTTTTCCCATTACCATCTGGAAAGGAAATGTTGGGTGTGTGCTGATTATAAAGAAAACCCGTATGCTAAACAGCACAATGCACATCTGAACATCAAAATAACAGCCCCCAGATATTTGGCTGGTGTCCGTATGTGAAGTTTAAAAAAAAATCTAGCTTTGTATTCCAGGCTTAAATACAATGAGAGCTCCGAGACATAAAGGATGGGAGTTGGGGGTTGATGCAGTTGTAACAGTCAGTCTTAGAGCTCTGAAAGGCATTTTCTGTTTGACAGCTTGTACCATAATTCCCATGTGAGATCATGGCGTGTATGAACATGTCACTGTTGTAATCTATTTTATGGTGTTCGGTTTTGGTTTGATTATTTCTGAAAATTATTATTCTTGCATTTGAAGATCCTGCTCTTCAGGAGTCTCAAAACATTGCATATGAACCTGCTTTAGCAGGGGGAAAGACCAGAAGCAGTTCTCCACTGGAGGCAGCAGCAGCAAATACAGAAATGTAATGTTAGCCAGAGCACTGGATCGTAGTGTAGCAAGAAATTCAGAAGAATGAGATGGGAGACACTAAAGCAGAAATAATAATGCAAAACCTGATAACTTTAATGTATGACATTGTCTTCAAAGACATTCTACGTTTCACAAAACAACCAGCTTATCTTTGAAAATGTCTGCAGAGTCATGTTCTCCTCTATTATGCTGAGCCACCACTGGTAATAATGCAAAATTCAGCCTCCCTGTCTGTTCGGTACAGTGTGGAAAGTTCACTGATAGGAAGTTCATTAATTCCAAAGAAGGGCAAGTGCTTTAATCAGGTACTTACATGTAGGTGTGCTACCCAGCAGGAAGAAACTTCTCAGCAGATACAAACATTATCATAGAGTAAATGTCCAGTCTGTAAGTGTCAGCGTCATTGCATCCATGCAAAGACTCAAAATCTATTCCAGTGATGTCCACATTTGTTCTCCCTTCTTTTCTTTTTTCCCATTTCCATCCATCTTTCAAGCTGTTTGCAACAGTTATTTTTGAGAGGGATTGGAATTATACACTCCAGGTAGCAACAGCCGAGATCGTTCTTCTTTCTACCATTTTTTTTTTTATACTTCTTTCATAATTTCTTATTTCTCCATTTTTTTCATAACACATTTATATAGAAAAAATGCCAGATATTTCTCTTTTCCCTTTGGAGACTCTTCAAGAAGTTCAGCATCAGGTGATGCAGTTGCTCAGTGGTGTATTTTTTTTAAAGCCATTTCTTACCCGTTTCACAGAATCATTTCATTTTCCAGATATTGTAGGACAGGAGATCAGGCCCAGTCAGCATGGGTTTACAAAAGGCAGGTCCTGCTTGACCAACCTGATCTCCTTCTATGACCAGGTGACCTGCCTAGTGGATGAGGGAAAGGCTGTGGATGTTTTCTACCTCGACTTCAGCAAGGCCTTTGACACTGTCTCTCATGGCATACTCCTTGAGAAGCTGGCATCTCATGGCTTAGACAAGTGCACTCTTGGCTGGGTGAAAAACTGGCTGGATGGATGAGCCCAAAGGGCTGTGGTGAATGGAGTTAAATCCAGTTGGCAGTGGGTCACAAGTGGTGTTCCCCAGGGCTCGGTGTTAGGCCCCGTTCTGTTTAATATCTTTATCAATGATCTGGATGAGGGGATCAAGTGCACCCTCATCAGGTTCACAGATGACAGCAAGTTGGGAGGCAGGGTTGATCTGCTGGAGGGTAGGAAGGCTCTACAGAGGGATCTGGACAGGCTGGATCGATGGGCCAAGGCCAACTGTATGAAGTTCAACAAGGCCAAGTGCCGGGTCCTGCACTTGGGTCACAACAACCCCACGCAGCGCTACAGGCTTGGGGAAGAGTGGCTGGAAAGCTGCCTGGCAGAAAAGGACCTGGGGGTGCTGGTTGACAGCGGCTGAATATGAGCCAGCAGTGTGCCCAGGTGGCCAAGAAGGCCAACGGCATCCTGGCTTGTATCAGAAATAGTGTGGCCAGCAAGAGCAGGGAAGTGATCATCCCCCCTGTACTCAGCACTGGTGAGACTGCACCTCCAATACTGCGTTCAGTTTTGGGCCTCTCGCTACAAGAAGGACATTGAGGTGTTGGAGTGTGTCCAGAGAAGGGCAACAAAGCTGGTGAGGGGCCTGGAGCACAAGTCTTATGAGGAGCAGCTGAGGGAGCTGGGGCTGTTTAGTCTGGAGAAAAGGAGGCTGAGGGGAGACCTCATCGCTCTCTACAGCTACCTGAAAGGGGGTTGTAGTAAGATGGGTACTGGTCTCGTCTATCAAGTAGCTAGTGATAGGACAAGAGGAAATAGCCTCAAGTTGCAGCAAGGGAGGTTTAGGTTGGATATTAGGAAAAATTGCTTTACTGAAAGGGTTGTCAGGTATTGGAACAGGCTGCCCAGGGAAGTGGTGGAGTCACCATCCCTGGAGGTATTCAAAAAGCGCATAGACAAGGCACTTCAGAACATGATTTGGTGGGCATGGTTGATGGTTGGACTCGATGATCTTGAAGGTCTTTTCCAACCTAAAAGATTCTATGATTCTATGATTCTATAGTTGCAATAGATGCAAAGAGAAACAAAGAGGTGACAGGCGAAAAAATGAAATATGATGAAGAAAAGACAAAGTATTCCTATCTTGAACTGGGAGTTCCAGGTAAGTCCCACATTATTACAAGCACTCTGCCTTGCTTTGAACCTCCCCATCCACTACAGCACCAAGAGTGAAAGCTACTTTTGCACTCCTTGAACACAAACAACAGTGGCTGTGCCCCTTTGCTAGCCCTGAGACAGGCTGATGGTGGTGGCTGAAGGCTCGTTAGATGGAGATATGCTCTTGAGTGGTTAACGGCTATTCTGTTCCACAAGTGTGCCAGGAGACACTGGTACTTCAGGGAGGCAATTCATGTGAGTCATTTTAGTTATCTGTTTCAGAATAAGAATGATGCCCTGGCAGTGATTACTTCTCGTCACTGACTATAGTGGAGTCCTCGGGGAGCTAACTCACATATAGAGCTGTGGCCGTGCTATAACTCTCCATAAGGACATCCGCTGAAATGAATCCCAGTGCCTGCTTCTTAAAGCTGGAATAAATAGCAACTTTATTGTACAAAGAAAGCCTTGAGTTTAATGGGTCCAACTCAGTATGGAGGGAAAACATGCACTTGTGTGGCAGCTCTGGCCTATCAGAGGTCTCATAGCTTGAAGGAACTACAGTCATTTATTCATAGATTGCCAGATACAGCAGTATTAACTAATGGATATATCCCATAGACCAACATAGCCATTTTTGCTGATAGCAAAATCTTTATTAAGTTGTTTCACTGCTCCTGTTCCATTTCTTCCTCCCTGGAGTCACCAGCCTAGGTGTTTGCTCTGCAGTATCTGTGTTTTCCCAGACTGCTCATGAGAAGTCACCATCTCTGTCTCCATTGCTAGTGTCAGCTATTCTCTTCCTTTCCTCAGTTCTTGAGTTCAGTTTGACAGACGCAGTTATTCTCTGCACCCTCTTAACTCTGAGACCCCCTAGGCCACTACAGAGGGGTTCCCTTTTCCCACTTCCAGCTTAGGTGATACCAGAAAATCAGAAAAAGGCAAGGCAGCTGTTCATTTAATTATTGGAAGAAAGAGGAGACCAAAGTTTCCCTGTACATCCAGTGTGTGTTTTCTTCTGCACTTTCTCTGCTGATGGAAAACCTGGTTTTGTTCCTGAAAAGGTTGGGGTAAAATGGGATAAGCTTTGAAAATGCCTGGATGGCTGCTTCAGTCCAAAAAAAAAATAGATAGTGGACAAGCAACTGATTAGAAAGGACTTTACGCGATATAAAGGCAGTGTCAGCCTTGCCAAAATGCTGTCATTCATGAGAACTGCACCGGCATTCTGTGATTTCCAGTGGAGCAAACAAACATGCTGTGTGCTCCACGTTCTGAGCTGCAGTCTGGTTAATATCTTGGAGCTTGTGTTTGCACAGTTATGAAAGCAGAGATATCGAGTAAGAACATTCAAACTATTTGCAAATGTTTTGGGAAGTCTATCTGAATTTCCAATAACTTTGTTAAAGACATTTCAGCATGAGGCTGGTCCCAAGGCCAAGAAAAAATATGTTCAATGCCAGTAACTTGCAGTGTATCACCTATTACTTTTCAGAACCAGATTCTGGAGGTAAAAAAAATAGTTGAATTTTTTGAGTTCTTAGTAACAGGGAAAGGTGTTCAAATCATTGTTGAAAATAGTAACTTCTGGTCTTGGAAAAAAAATGCCAAGAAAAGCCAGGGAGAATGAGAATATTCTCTCTTCTGCAAAGACAAATTACCCAAGACAAAACTGTCAATGCCTACCAGTAAAATGTCTTCTTGAACTTGTGATGTAAACTGTGAAGACCTTAATGAAATTAAAGGTTTTGGGATTGTATCTATTTAATAGATGTGGAATTTTGAAAAGACCAGTAGTAGTCTCGTTATTATGGTGTTCTACATATATAGATGATGAATATTTCTTCGAAGAAGGTCTTGTATTGGATCATCATATAAAGTGGGATAAACTTCTGGCTTCAGGGCAAATATGGTAAAAAATAAAACAAAGAAGCTAAAATCCTTTATTTACTTAATGCTGAACCAGTTGTGTTTTTCATAAATATTTTGTCCTCGTTTTTCCTCATTATCAGCTTCAGGGCAATAATGGAGTCAAACAAAATCATTCAACTGATTTGGTTTCCAGAATGCGGTGCAGTCAGTGAAAGGATTCTAAGCCTAATTGCATCAGCAGGGTCTAATAAAATTATTCAATTCCCATAAAAATACATTCATTAGAATTTTATCTTTGGGACCAGGCAATATTCTCAATCCTATTCCATTTCACTTTTTAAAATCAAAGTGCCTGAAACTTTCGCCAACCTCATAGTCTTCAGTATGGAGGACAGCAGGTAGATCTGCCCTCTCAGAATACAAGACTCATGTCATGTATCATCCATAATCTGCTTTTTTCTTTTAGGTATCAGCAGTACAGCTGATGAGAACTTTTCTGATGAAACAAAGTTTGATCAGAAAATAATCTGAAATGCTCCAGAGCAGTCTTCTAATAATAGTCTTTCCTCTGTATCTTTGCATACAAACTCACCAATACCATGTCATTAGTTTTATTCCAAAACATTCTTATGTTCCAAACTGGGTCTCATAAATGAAATATATGTACATTCAGTGGTGCACATTCTGTATCTTCTATAAACATTGAGTAATTCTGCAGTGACTCATGCCAGTAAGAGTACCTAAGCAATAAGATAGTGTTCATCATACAATATTTCAAGTATGCTTTACATGTATCATATGGTGAAGATCTGATCTGGGAAATCTCCGTCCTTGGTGATACTCAAAAGCCATCTGGAGACAGTCCTGGGCAGCCTGCTCTAGGTGACTGCTTTGAGCAGTGAGTTGGACTAAACGTTCTCCAGGGGCCTTCTCCAACCTCAGCCACGCTGTGTTTGTGTGATACAGAGTGGGCAAAGCTAGCTAAAGAAGATTTCCTCTGCTAAATGTGCTTAAACAGCTGCCATAACGAAAAGGCTGTGTCACTGCTCCCATATCACTTCTACCTGGCTATTTCAGCAGCTGAATTGTTGTAAAAAGGTCTCCCTTTTAATGTTAAGGACCAAGTATGTGACAGGAGGTTTTACTGCTGATTGGATTGCAGCTCTGCCCCGCATTAGCAGGAGACAGGACTCAGCTCTTCTGCTCCCAGCTGCTCCTGTGCTCTGTAGTGATCTGGGCTTTTATGCAATACTCCGTGTTCAATGGCAAATAACGAGGTCAAATTTCTGCTCCTTACCCCAGTGATGTACTTCAGCTCAGCTACCCGTGCAAGTAAGGCAACAGTGGGCTGGTGGTAGCTGTGGTTTCCATTCTGGTAATTTTGTATGATTTATATAATAAGTAATGATAACATCTCCTGTAGAGGAAAATCTTTATGTTATTTTACTCTTTCGAGCATGTGGAAGAAAATAGAACTGGATAAAACTCATGTGATTTATACTATGCCTGTTAAAGCTCTGACTAGGGCAAGGCTTGAAAGTTTTTATGTTATCTTACTCTTTTGAGCATGCAGAAGAAAATAAAACTGCATAAAACTCATATGAATTATACCATGCCTATTAAAGCTCTAAGGCAAGGCTTGAGTCATGACTTCAGTAATTAAGTCCTAATTATAATGGCCATAAAAAGGAGGGAAGAATCTATTTTCCCAACCATTTTTCTCATACTTAAAAGTGGCAAGATCATTTTCACTCAAATTCTCATAAAATATAGCCTTTGGCAACAAGTCAAATTCTTACCCTGAAAGGCTTTGGGATGATTGACAGAATTGACATGATTAATTCTTCATAAAATAATATGACACTGTACTCACAGACCCTACAAGTACATCCATCTAGAGTAGGCTAAAGCCCTCTATTTTTGAGTATAATTGTCAGCTAAGCAAACAGAACAGTGAAATAAAAGACTGAAAACTGATCCTTTCACCAACTGTAACCTGAGAATGAGCTTAACTGTGTACTTTAAACAAACATTGCAAAATATAACACGTATATTGAAACTCAAGCAATATTTTAGATCAGATATTTTATTTATCCATTACAGAATAAATATTGATTCTGGCTAGACTCTTGTGACATGAGGCCAAGTTAAAATGAAGTCCTTAAAGAATATGAGACCCTAATATCCCATCCTAGAATGGTCCAAAGTTGCATTTAGCTGTGTGTCCTGTGTACAGGTGTGGCCAACAGAATATTCAGCATATAATGATAATTCCTCAAAATAGTTTCGCAGTCTCCAACAGTCTGTGACCTAAGGATATCTTGAATCTGGAAGTACTTGTATTTAACATCCCTCTGAGAATTTCTTTTCCATGAGGTTGTTGCTTCCCTTTGAAAGCATCTTAGCTTTCAGTACCACAGTGTCCTGCAGCAGGGTTTTGCTTGAACTGGTTAGATACTTTTAGGATGAATCAAGAGCTACGGCTCCTCTTGCTTCTAGCATGGCAGATCTTCATTTATGTAACACTTGGAATGATAAAATTCATCCAAATCATTAACTCACCATTTAAAACACTTATGTATGGACCATTGTTTACAGAACATTTTAGATCACCTTTGAGATCACAGTACTGCTCACACACTTAGCCCATCCTTGTGTATCAGACCTGCCAGTACCTTTCCATGCCAAGCAGGAACATTTTACTGCCTAGGTGGCAATAAAATGTTGACTAGTTCATAGAATGGCTTGCAAGAGACCTTTAAAGATCATCTACTCCAACCCCCAAGTTGTTCCAGCTGATTTTACTTTTTAGGGAAAGGCAGACATCTGAAAAAGAACAATGTGCACTTTTCTCAGAGCCCGGTGATCTGCTCCCTTTATCACACTGAGCCCATTGATCTGACCCTCAGTGACACTGCAATAAGCGTCCAGTCTATCAGCCATCAAATCTCTTTTCAGGGCCCTGTCAACATGCGGATACTCCTGCTGCACTCCCTGCTGTATTCTGGGCCCGCGATACCTTGATCTGCATACCCAGGCCAAAGCTCTGGTGTTTCTAAAGTCAACTGAAAACAGGCAGTCTTGCATTCTGTTTGCCAAATTTGGGTATTCTAAATATCTTCCCTCCAGATTATTTGGGAAAAAACCCCACATTCTCCCGGGATTAGCCAACCGTGTTATCGTATTCACTTATAGTCAAAGTATGAGTCTTAATTGCTCTTAATTATCTCATGTCCAATGAACATATGCCAGAGGCCATATTAATAACGATAAAATCGGAATAAACACCTGAAGATGTAGGTTGCGTGTTAGCTGTCCTTTGAGTCATCATTAAAAACAAATACATTCTTTTATATTTCCTCTGGAGTCTCTTTCTCAGTAAGGTCAATGAGACAATTTTAAATGACCCAGCTGCACCTAGTTCAGGATCTTTTTCTGCAAAGGGCTAGGAAGGGAGGAGTTAAGAAACATGCACTGACACAAATAATTTATAAATAGGTAACCTGTACCTGCCTCTGCTGTCCACGATTGCACATCAACAGGGACTTTTGGAAAGCAAAAGGGAAGAGAAAGGAATGGAAAAGTCTAAAACAGCTTTAGCTGATGTGTTGGGAAAATCGACAATTGCTGCTGACAGACTGGAACATAAAGACCCGACCTGTATCTACAGGGCGACTGCCTACCCTGCTACTCTTTGCACTCCTGAAATACTCAAAGCTATGGAGTCCTCTGAAACCAGAAGAGATTATGTATCCTAGCAAGCTTTCCTAAATCAGGTATGTTTTTCTTGCTGCACAAAGAAGGTTGCCATAATAAAGCTGATAATCAGAACAGGTATAACAATAGCAATAACAACAGTAACAATAATAGTAATTTCTAATACTAATGTAATTATGGTGTAGCATTTAGAACTATGAAATATTTATTTCAGGTTTTATTTGAGATGAATGAGAAAGGAAAGTGACATTCCTATTTGCAAATTAAAAAAACAAACAACAAACAAACTTTGCCATAAAACTATCTAATTTCTTTTCATGTGTAACACTGGATGTTGTACACTTTTCTCTCCCCTTCCTATAAACTATATGAAATATTTCCATCCTACAGAAATACAAATCTTAGCATTTTTGTCTTAGGAAACCATAGACTCCACAGGAACTCAGACTGAAAGGGACATGTACATGGATATCAGGCATATCCAGAGTTACCAGAATTAAATGAATAAATATTTTGAAGGACATCTGTTTTTCCAGAATGTAAAATGCTATCTCTTATTTTTCTAATTGCTTAATATAGCCTATCGCACAGCCAAAACATCTTTCCAGTATATGTGTGTGCATAGGAAATCAGTGTAACAAAAATCAGTGCAGGACCTCAGGGAGAGGAAGGTAATATGTATTTTACAAAAACATCAAAGTTTATTCTATCTGTTTACATTCATTCTCTCATACCTATATACTTTCAAGCAGCAAGGTGTGTGTATTTGAATGGTGTAGCCAGGGTCACTTACGGTGTGTGACACAAAGGATGAGTTGATGTCTTATCATATATCTTGGGTTGTTCTTGATTGGTGATGACAAACTAGTTTTTGGACAGCTCTTTCTTACCCCATGGGGGCTGATGACTAGTTCAGTGTGATGCTTCGGGTCCCAAATTTTGCTTACTTCAGCCTCTATAAACGCTAGACAAGTCTGCTGTGTGCCATAACCGTGTTGACACCCTCCTGTTGTCACAGTGCAGGGTCTTCTGCTGACAAGTTGTGGTGCTGAGTTCTCATCAGAGCACAGGCCCCCTGGGCTTGGCGTGAGCGACGCATTCCTCGGTTGCATTGCTGGGAACAGTCTCCTTCCGTATCCCTACAGGTCATCCTCTTAACCCTTGGTCTGCTCTTTCTCCTGCTGCATTCAGACCCACTTCCCATTCACACTGCACTCACGCCAGCCCTAGCATTGCTGTTACAAGTTCTTACATGAGTACTTTAAAGTTGAAATGATTTACACCTGCTCATATAAATACTGGATCTGACAAAAGAGGAGGTTCAAGCTTATGATAATTCCACTGACCAGGACTTCTGCTGGGGTCAGTTTGAGCCAAGATGAATTTTGGCAGACAAGGAAGAGGATTGGCTAGAGAACTTAATTTGAGGCAAACCCAAGACATTTCCTCATGGCTTTTAGTAATATTCCTATGCAATCCAACTAAATAACTCTTTTTACCCCGTGATGTACTGGTCAATGTCCTTCTTAAAACCATCTTGTTAATTAGCAGTAAGACAAAGCACTAAGGAAACTTGTTTGGAACAGTGATCAACGTTTTCATCTCTTCGTATTTTATGGTTTGATACAAGTCCAGTAAAATGGTTCCTCCTTTTATCCTACCAAAACAGAAGGGGCCTTAACTACTTTTTTATAGGCTTCAGCAATATTTTAAATGCCACAGACCAGGCATATTTCTGGGTGCTGTTCAACATCTCTGTAAGTGTGAATTTCTACACTTGAAAGTATTTTTTTTTCTTTCCCTAATGAGATGTCACTGGTACCCTTCATGCACCATTTCATACATTACATGCAAGACTTTTCCTAGAGTCTTCAAAGCAGTTCTGCTCTTCATGCTTCCAGGTACAAACTGCTTTGGACAAATATTAAGTGACTTAATAGCAACAGCTGCAAAAAACCCAATAAAAATAAAACAAATAATCAGAAAGATGTGCCAGAAGAAATTCCCTACCTTGAAATGGGATATCCTGAGAAATATAAGGTGGGCACTGAAGCTTATATGTATGTCATTTCTCAGCTGAATATGTGACATATGAAATACATCCTTACACAGTAAGGACTATGGACAACTGCAGGGATCCCCTAACCATAATAAATCCATATAGCCCTGTAAGGAGAAAAAGATTCAGAAAGACTGTGAGATGCTTTCCAAAATTCAGTCCAATTTTATTCTGTAGAGGTTACAAAGGAGAAATTTCATGCAAAGATAAACAAAACGACTATGTAACACAAGAGGAAAGGCTGGACATAGTCCCATAAGGAACTTCTGTTGCACCTCCAACAAGCCAATTCAATTTGCTACTGCCCCGCTGCTTTCTTACACCCAACATTTACTTATTAACAGCAAATTCATATAATTATTTGGTTTCCAGAGCAAGTTTTTTTTCATGAGGAGGTGCAGCATCTGTATGACTAGTTCAGGTTTCTGTGTGCTGTCTGGCTAATATGTGTTGTTACAGATGCAGAAAGCCAAGCCCCAGCGACGAGTGCACAGCTCAGTCCCCATGTGTAAAGAGACCTTGCTGTAGGAGCTGCTCATAAGGAAGTTAGATACAGGTAGTGCCTGTCAAAAACTTCTGCTAATATATGTCCGAGTTCAGATCCTTGCTCAGGACTTTCAGAGATATTCCCTTTTCCCCCATCTTTCTGCATTGTTCCAACTTCTTCCCAGTCCAATCTCAGCTTCTTCCTTCTTCTGTGCCCTCTCTTCTCTTAGTCTCAGCAGGCTCCTCCATTTTGACTCCAAAAGGATGCATCCTTCTCACCTCCCCAACCTAAACCCCACCCATTACTTTTAGATTTCTCTCTTCACATAAAGAAGAAACATGAACTCATATTTTGAAATGGATCAGAGGACAATTTTTCTCCCTAAACAATTGTTATTAAGAGCTTTTAGGTTAGGGTTACTGAAAACAGACAGCGTTTGGTCCCAGGAAAAAGCTTAACAATTTCTCCTCTCCCAGCTGAAATTTTTTGCTAAGGGTTTTGAAACCCTTGGCACAAGCAAAGGGTTTCAAAATACTGATGTTATGTTAATTATGCTTTCTACTTTCTCTCATCTGAATGTTATTGATGCAGGGGAAGAAATGACCCCAAGAAGACTTGTATGTACCTATATGTCTCCTCAAAATTTACCTAAGTCCATTTTCAAGAACAAAGCTAAAGTGAGTGGTCTTTAAATGATTTATAGACATACTGACTTCAGTGGATTTTCAAGCCAATTTAGATTATTTTTTTTTACTAGTCTCCTAGTGGGACCATTTACTTGTGGTGTTGCAAGAGGCTGGACTCCTAGTGCAAGTGATCCTGCAAAGAATACTAGCATTTTACCCGAATGTGGCCCTCCTTGATTATTTTATTGTTTTATCTGGTCTATTTTAATAAAACCACTGTTCACCATAAATATCTGAAAAACGTCATGCCAAACAAAACACACTTAGATTTATATAATTGATTTACATGTGCTTAATAAATACATTTTAAAAACTTTCCTCAAGGTGAAAGACAGTGAAATAATTTGAATTCTGCTTATAATGTGAAATCAGTACTTCAAGATTAATGTACATGGTCCAAGAAATTTTTGCTGTGGTAGTTAAAATGAACATTGCTATTTTTCCTTTCCTAATACCTGTATATGTATTTTAATTTATATCTTTCAGATGCTGCTATTGCTCCAAAATCCAAAAGAGTTAGTGATATTTTTCATTTTTCCCTAGTCTTTTTTTCCTTTTCCATCTTATGAATCCTGGGATAGTTTCTTCAAAGATTTCATAGCTGGAAGAGGTATTGTATTCTTTCTTAGTGGATACGTTCACTCATGGTTACTGGTGTTCTACTCTCACTGTCTTGACCACAAATACAGAATACAAACACTATCTTGCCTTCAAAATGCCCTTCTCATAAATTGCTGTTCCATTGCCTCAGCTGACTGGGAATGGTTACTAGAGGATTGTTGCACATAGATGTGCATATGCATATGCATAGCAAATGCCTGCTGCAACGCTCTCACAGCCCAGTAAAGAGAAATGGGTTTTTGTTGATGATGCTCTCAGTTTGGCTGGGCTACCCCCACTTCTGAGGACCTGCAGTTCATCCAGCTCAGCTGAGCAGTGAAGACATACCTTTGGGAAAACCCTGGAGGCAGTAAGGGAGCCTTTACTACTCAACCATGGCTTTTGGTTATTAAAGGGTATCTGTCCATTATTTTCAAATGTGAAAGTAATACTGGCATTTAATGACAGCATGGTTAAGGATAAGAAAGCAATGATAACAGCAGTGATAATAAAATCTCAGTTAAACCACAAGTATTTGCATGTCTAACTCTATTTTATGGCTGAAGTGTGATAGTTATTTCCAAAACAACGTATCCAGTGAATCAAATGAACATAGTTATTTCTTAGAACAATGACCAGAGCTAATCATCTTGGCTGCATTTCCTAGGCAGTCAAGAGACATTACTTTCTAAAGCCTTTTCTTGTAGAAGAGCATGATTTTACCTGGAAAGGAGCTCCACCTGTAGTTCCAACATGGATTTGAGATTGGAAAGCATGCACTCAGTCCTCAATAATATTTCATCATATATTTATTACCTTATTACATGCTTTGCTTTTACCCAGTGCTGTGGAGGTCCTATTTCCACTGTCTTTCTGAATGGAACATGAATGCCTTCATCACTCTTTCTGTAAATAGACCCTGCTCATTATCACAGGACTTTAGCTATACAGAGCCTGATTTGAGTAATTAGTTGAATTAGTCCTGGGAACAGCTATGTGCGTTGCTGCATTTATCTTGTCGTCAGTGTGGTGTGATAAGAGATACACTGAAAGTTGGAAGGCTAGAGGGAGGAAATGCTGTGTTTCCTTGGATATTATCCAGTCCATTACTCTTTTCCTAACATAAGACATATTTAAGAGTGAAATAAATTGTTGAATGGTTTTGGGTTCCCTTTGAATGAAGAAGACATTTGTGCTGTTGTATAGAGGAGTAGCTTCCAATCTGTGAAGAAGACTTCTAAGGACACTCCTGGGGTGTTCGGTGATGTTCTCTTCTGTAAAGGTGAATTTTCAACCGTTCTGAAGACACTATTCTCAGCCTTCCTATTGTTAAATGTGCTATTCCCAGCTTTATTAGCAGAATCTTCCTTCTGTAAATATTAGCTGAATATTCACAGTGCACAATGGTGAAAAATGCAGTAGATTTCCTAGCTTTAAGGGTTTTTTCACAATTCTCTTACAACTGGCTTGGCACACAGCTTTTTGGACATCTTTGCTCTTTTAAAACTGTGTGCATCCGGCTCACCAGAGACTCACCTGAGATGGGGAGAGCCAGGGAGTTGGTGATGTGGCAATGAGTTCTTTCCTCCTCTGTGGCTAAAAGCATATTAGATATTAGATGACAGCATGACAGAGCTTGTCCAGTCATTAAGACCATTACGTCCTTCTTCCAAAGAGACATTTGCTTTTTTTTTTTTTCCTTTGAAAAAGCTATGGGAGCTTTTTGAGGAGCCATTGGCTCTCTGGAAAGAAAATATTTGGCTATTTCTGAGTGTCTGCAAGCCTTTTCCTCCAGACCATCAGTACCATCTTATACTGAAGTAACTCTAGTTACAGCCTTCATGGCAGGAATAACTAAGCAGCTAGTGAATAGTTCTTGAAACGCAATTGCCATCCAGCTGGTATATTAAGGTGAACAAAAAATGAGGCCAGTTAACTTTATTTCACCCATATAACACCCCAGGAGTTAGTCTGTGGCTATTCACGCATCCCTGCCCCATGACTGGGGCCAGCTCTTGGGTAAGCGAAGCAGAAAGCTGGCCACAGATGGACCTCACCCAGTGGATCTCTGCAGACTAGCAGAACTGCTCAGGTTTGGAAAAGAATCAAATCCAATAATAATTTTAAAAAGCAAGGAAAAACACCTCACTTACCATATAGAGGGATATAAGTAATGTTTCCTGAGAAATAAACATACTGAATAGTAAAACGTGTGCATTACATCTTACAGTGTCAATAAGGGTTCTTTGCAGGTGGAGTTAGCGACTGGAGGAATCTTTCTGAGGAAAAGCATAGTTTGGAAATGGAGAAAATGTACAAGGAACACTTAGCAGCCACCACTCCAGGTTAAAATACGAAGCGTATGGCAAAGCCTGAGAGATAAAACAGAGCAGTTAAAGCAATCATTTCCTGAACTCTGATCAGGAATGCAGTTGCATGATATACAGGACAAAAGTTGATGTTGCAGATAAGTGTTGTAATATTGAGACTACAGCTGCCTTTATAGTGATTGCAGTGCATATCAGATGTTAATGCTAAATTAACCTTTGGCATACTAAGAAGTTGTTCATTTACTGAACTGCATTGTGATTAATCACATACAGAGGAATCTAACAGCCCTGCTTCACAATATGCCGCCTTAAAGGAATATTCTATTTCCCCTTTTATTAGTGAATTCTCTCAGTCTTTCTAGAGTGCTTAAGTGTATTTGATATCTAGAGACCTTTCTAAAGACTATCAATTCAAGTCACTTCTTGGCAAAAAGATTTCTGCCATAGTTAAGCTCTCATCCAATTATGATTCAAATAAATGGAAATTTTTCATTGACTTAATTGGAATTTGAATTAAATCTGCATTAAACACTGATAAGAAAGAAGCTCTTAACACATCAGTAGCTCAATCTGTGTAAAGTATAGTTATCTTTATTTAGGCAGAATATCAGCCTCTGTCTCCATAGCTTTGGGTAATTTTGATGCATATCTACTAGCAAAGTTTGTGCTGTAAATTCTCTGCCAGGCCTTGTGCTTTTTTGCAAGTCTGCATCAGCAGAAATATGAATCTTATTAACACATAACATGCCAGCTTGAGCCTCCTGATTTCTTCTTTTAGCCTAATAAAAATGGTTGTCATAAACCAAACGGATCATGTTTATGTGTGTCATTCCTCGATGCTGCTTCTGTTGTTGATTTTGTCACAATACAATCAAGCGACAGTTTACAGCTGCCTTTGACTTTGTTTCATGGATTTCTAACACGTCTCAGACCTGCCTTGCTGTGAGGTTCATTCCTGGTCAGAGAAGCAAGAGGTGGACCTTTAGTCATAATTTTGCTGGTTACATCAGTGAGTGGTGTCATTTAGTTACCTACAGGTAACAGGGTTTTTGATAATGTTGGGAATATTTGTAATCACTAGTGGTTGCTTTACGTGTTAATCCACTGCTGTAAGAAGCAGACTGGGCACAGATATTTTCCCGACTGGCACGAACGTGGAAAAGTGATGGGTAGATGTTCCTGCCCTCAACTTGGGTCTTGGCTATTTTTTCTCTCCACTCAGGTCCGCTCTGAAGTCAAAAGTGAAGCACTGGTCCCAAACTTTGACACGTTCATTTGGGGGCTCCTGGGAGCTCAAGGCAACTTACTATGCCGTGTCTGTGGTAGTTTCTGTGGGAGGGATGTGTCTTTGCTCTGACTGTGGAAGTCTGCTGAGATCTGCTCAGGGTGTTAGCCTCTGGGACCTTCACAGAAGCTCAGAAGAAACTTCCCAGCTAAACTTCAGCTACTCTCCCACAAACACACCCTGCCTAAGTACAGCAAGGCTTGTAACAGCTGCTTGTGCCATGTTCACCTGCTCTTCTGAAGTCCTCATGCATATTGGCATCAATGCATGTGCCTTCCCTGGGGAGAGAAGGAGCATCTCTGCAGCCTTACGCACCTGACAGAACTCAACAGGTCCCGTGCCCACGCAGTGACTGAGCAGCACCATTTTCCTCCAGACCAGGATTAAAGGCTCTGAGACAGATTTTTTCACTGCTACTGGCTGCTGCAGACCAGCATAGGACAAGGCTCTGAGCCTGAATAGGGGAACTCTGTCTTGCCTGTGGTCCCTGGAATGCTTTTCTCCTGCTTGGTTCCCAAGTAGTGGGGGAAGAAAATTGCATGGAGAGTGCAAATGGTGGACTTTGATTAAAAAAAAAAGGGACGATTTTTAATATCTTTTAAGCCTCCAGACTAGGAGAGAGTGCTTCCAAGAAAGCTGCAGTGCCCTTATGCAAGTTTTCTTCTGCAATAGTTAGTTCCCCACATAGCAGATGACAGCTTTTGCTACCTGCTCTTTGCAGGTGTTGCATTAATATTTCTGTGGAGTAAATACAGTTCACAAACCAACTAACTAAAGATTAAATACTTGTAAAAGTATGAATACTTATTAATATGAGTGCTTTAATTTATAAAAGCTATTATCTCTCTTATGGGGGTATTTCCTCAGAGCAGCTCTTTACCCCTCTCTACAAAGCAATGTTCTCCATTTCTCCCTCACCCTGCAATTTTCCAACCTGATAGTACTCAGGTTTGGGGAAAAGGATATTTTTTGCATTTCTTCCACTTTTCTTCCACGCTTGCTTTTACTTGGTATGTGTCACCTTGACTGGAGATCACTCTTTTCCAAGACAGCAGCTACCAAAGGTTAGTAGGAACTCAGCTGGGACGAAAGTGGTAAGTGTGGGGATTAAAACCTAGTGAGTGAAATGATAGTTTCCCACAATATGATCTGGTCTGTGCATAATAAGTCCTTCACTAAAGAGTTGTGCTATTCAATCTGAACTTCTGTGTGTGATTTAGTAATCATTCTTATTCTAGGACTCCTTCAAGTAAAATCCATTTTTAACCTTAAACCTTAAGGATGTCATCAATTCATTGAGGAATAGGGTGGTCCAGCAAAGCTAGTCTCAGTGGCCTCTGGTCAGTGGCCTCACTCCTTTCTGTAAGGATTCAAGGATCCCAGTTACCAAACAGCTTTGGCTGCTGATCACAAGACAGAGACTAAGTGTGGGAACAGCACTGGAACTAATCAGGAGTGAAAAATAATTTACTAACTTGGCACTCTACACTAGCAGGAGCATTTTTGTTGTCTTGTCGCACTGACCTTTAAATCCTGGTAGTTCTGATAAAGTCTGCAGTTACAGCTGTTATAAAATTGCTATTAAAAATGGGAAACACAGGTTTCAAGCCATATGGTGAGACAGATTTGAAACTGGACCAGTCCCAGGTGTCTACCCGATCTTACCATCATGAAGGACTCCTCCATCTCTGGCTGGAGGTAGTGGGGGAGACAAAGTGAGGCCTGGAGGACTGAGCTTCAGAAGCAGTTCCTGAACAGTATCCTTGATACATCAGGGGAATACCATCAGCTTAAGAATACCTTAAATCAGGATGGCAAATGCTGCAGGTATTTTTTTGTCATTCACTATCTGTTTTCACTCTTCAAAGGAAGCAACTGTGGGGTTGCTATGATGTAGGACAGCCGTAACTCTTGGCAGAAGAAGACTTAAATAAGATCAATTACTCACCTAAAAATAAAAGGACACAGAAGTTTTGCCTTTTCTGGGCCACATGTGGAAATATAGTTCATGGACAGATCAGTAAGTCTAGTGAGCTGTGCTAGTGCTGACTATTTTCATCGTGTTTTGGATGTAAAGTCCCTTTATCTTTACACAATGAAGCAAATCTCAATATAGGGAATGGACTTGACCTATGGAATATGTAAAGAAAGATGAAAGCTGAGGAATTGTATCAGGATCAAAAATGGAAGTGGTAAAGGTGAGGGAGCCTTGAGACTAAGAGAGATGTAGGGTGAAATAGAAAGAAGGAGAAACTTTCCTGGTTTTGTATCTGTGTTTTTCCTGAGATCAAAGGGGACTGTGTACTTTGATTAACTCTAAGCTCTAAAAGTTCCTCAGATTGGAGATTTGAAGGGCAATTGTCCAGCATCAGGTACATCAAGTGAGATATGAATTCACCTTTCCCCTCTAGGAATGAATCTGGAGGTACTGAATAGAATCTAGTTAGGGAAGATGAAAGCCAAGCAGTCCTGCTGGAACTCAAAAAAATTGATTGGCAAAATGAATCAAACCTGCTGACCATATGAAAACAAGAAAAAATCATGAGGGGATAAAAAAAAAGTGTGGTTTGTTTTGGTTTTGTTTTTTTTTTTTTTCTTTTAATGTATCAGGAGGGGAAGAAAATGGTAGAACATGGAAAAAGGAGGATAGGGAGAAACTTTATGGTGAGCACTTGACATTTGCCCCATGGTGAAAGCTCTTTAGTAGACTCCCTCAGTAGAAAGTAGCAGAGCACTCCTGGGAGGCAGGCCAAGAGCTGAGCAGCTAGTCTGGCACATATATCTTTGCAGAAATTGTTCCTTATTCATGAGCACTGGGTTTGCTCGGGAATAAAAGGCAATGCAGGAATTTTCTCATGTGTAAATGCTGAGATGCTGCATGAAGCAGGGGAGGACAGACTAGCAATTATGAGATATGTGTTCAGACTGAGAAAGTCTGATTATATGGCTACCAGAAGACATACTGGGAAGCCCAATACTGATACAGTGGCTTCGTTCACCTATGTCTTGCAGGACTTGAATTGCCTGTTTGGCATCAGCTGGGTCCCTGAGGAAGTGGTTAGGTGTGTCTGCGCTTGGGTCTTCACGTGCTTCTTCTAAGAAAAATTGTTTGCTAAGGCTCAGTGCAGCACAAACACTGGAGCCAGCCTGGGTCCAGCACTGCGCCCAGAGCACTAGGAAATGCAGCACAGACATCTGGAGAAGCTCTGCATGGACCCATCTTGTGTTTCTCAGGGTTTGTTAGAGGTGATGCTACCAGAAACAGCTATGCTGCTCAGTTTACCCTAGAAGCAGCAGAAAACCACTTCGCACCCAGTGGTGTCTGAGCTTTTAACTCTTGCTCCTGCACTAGCTACCATTAATCTTCAGTCTGGCTAAACTGCCCATAGATAGTTGTGCACTGGGTACTTCTAGGGAAGAGATGCTCTAATTATTGTTTCCCTCTTTATTCCCTTACATCAACGCATCTCTTCTGGACCCTCATCTCCATACCTTATGAGGGTAGGAGGGTATGGATACGAAGTCCTATGTCCTCCTCCCCTGTCCCAACTTCGCTTCCAGCAGCACACACTGCAGCCCTTGTCCTCCTCCACAACACCCCAGGTGGAGCTCAGTCAGCCCCCTTAGTCCTTCAGAGGGCAGCAGGAGGTGAACGAAAGTGGTACATCGTGGGCCAAGAGTAAAGAGGTTCTTACTGGCCGTGCCCACCTTGGCCTGGTAGCCAGCTCGTCAGCATCTGAATTAGCCCACAGGTCATTAGGTGGTAGTTCTTCCTTAAACTTTCTAAAGGATTAAGTTACAGTGTCATGACTGGGACACAACAAAATCCATGGGGAAACATGTTTTGAAAAAAATCAGAGAAAACCACTCTGTAGTTCTTTTTGCATGACTTCTGTTATGGGTTTGTGTGGTGCGGCGTTTTTGTTTTGGCAGCAGGGAAGGGGGCCGCAGGGCTGGCTCCTGTGAGAAGCTGCTGGAAGCTTCCCCGGCTCCGAGCTGGACCCGTCTCTGGCCCAGGCCGAGCCCCTCAGCGATGGTGGTAGCACCTCTGGGAGAACAGATTTCAGAGGGGAACCTGCAGTGAGTGGGGGGATTGGGATGTGAGAGGAACCCCTCTGCGGGTACCGAGGTCAGTGAGGAAGGAGGGGAGGAGGTTGAGGCCCCCGCAGCCGGTGGTGAGGTGGCAGGCTGTCCCCCCCCAGCCCATGGAGGGGAGCAGGGGAGCGGAGGCCCCCCAAGATGGCCGCCACTCCATGGGGAAGGCATGGGGAGCAGGCTGGGACTGAAGATCGGGCCGCGGAAAGGACCCACGCCAGGGAAGTTTGTGAGGAACTGCAGCCCACGGAAAGGACCCACGCTGGAGCCGTTCGTGGAGGACTGTGTCCCGTGGGAGGGACCCCGCAGTGGAACAGGGGCCGAGTGCGGAGTCCTCCTCCCCCTGAGGAGGAAGGAGCGGCAGAGACAAGGGGTGAGGGACCGACCCCAGCCCCGTCCCCTGTTCCCCTGCGCCGCCGGGGGAGGAGGGGGAGAGAACCCGGAGTGGGGCTGAGGTGGGAAGGAGGGAGGGCTGGGGGGAAGGGGTTCTAAGGTCTGGGTGTACTTCCTAATATCCTTGTTCTGATTGGATTGGTAGTAAATTAAATTGATTTTGTTTCTTCCCCAAGTTGACCCTGTCTTTTGCCCGCGACCATAAGTGGGGAGCAATCCCTCCCAGTCCTCACCTCGACCCACGAGCCTGCCTTTAGATTTTTTCCTCATCCCACCGTGGCCGGGGGCCGGGGCGGGAGCAGTTGGGGAGTGAGCAAGCGGCTGCGTGGTGCTTTGTTGCTGGCTGGGCTGAAACAACGACAACTTCCCAGTCCTAATACCACAATATTTGAATAAAACTAAATGTCTTTGAGAAGTTATGTGAAAAAAACAGTTAAAATATGATCTTCAGACAAGGAATTAAATTACCTTCTCTCTGTGAAAATACACAATTTTGACTTTAAGACCCAAGCTGCACAATTCCAGCTCCTATAGGAATATATCATTTAAATTCATATACTGAAAATTAAAATTGCAATTATTTTTTTTGCAAAGAATGTGACAGGACTAGGTTTTTTAATGCATCTGGATAACCTGTTTCAAGATACCTCTTTAATCAGCTCTATCTAGCATACTTTACATTTGCATTTTATATTTGGCCTCATTTGTATTGCCACATTACACTTTGTTTGTATGACATAATTACTTCTGTACCACAGGCTCCAGAGCTTTGCCTATTTCAGGGCATAGACCATAATGGAATTAATGACAATTTTGCAGGAAATAGGACATTTAGTGCATTAGCAAGAATCAGAAAGTCCTCCAGAACATCAGTGAGTGTTTTGTGACATTCTTCTTTGCTCCTTCCTTCCTGTTGCTTTTAATGTCAGGTTGTATAGATACACAATGAGGCAACAGGCAACTTCTTGAGGTCACTGGCCTGAGTCCTACATTTGCACATTTATTTGGTAACAAAGTTCTAGTCGGACACTTCCAACTTTTTAATTTCATCAATATGGTTGGGAAAGATTAGATTAAACAAAAAAGCAAGGAAATAAATCTCTTTTGGTGATGGTTTGAGGAGTCTGTTAACATACAGCTGACATCTCCAGATTAGTGTAAAAAGATCATTTCTCCAGCATTGTGTGTCATGAAATTCTCTGTATTTACTGGCATGCTCTTTCTTACTACCTAGTGGAGTATTAACAGGAGGGAGAGGGCAGTTAACCTTTGCATCTGTACTTCGGCAACTAGCCAGTACATTAATAGAGATGATGAAAGCTGTGGAAAATTGCTTATTTCCTACCCTGTTCCAGAGAGGGGATTAAAACAGCGGAAACTCTCCAGAGACATAAAAGCTGAAGCTGAAGAAAAGCTGTGAGAGGAAAGTTTAGAAGAGACATGGGGGAAGTTTTGGGTAGCAGAAAGACAGATCTGGGTATACTTCTGTAGACGAGGGATAGTGGTCTAATCTGATGTTGTGACCAGTTTTGTCCTGGTCAGGGAAGGTGACCATCACAAAGAAGATTTTACAATTCAGAAGGAAAACAAAAGATGAAGGACGATCCTAGAGAATTTTACAACAGATTAGACCCGAGCTGAAACAGTTTTTTAGAGCAGTCAAGAAAATGAACCTGGATCATGTACTGAGGATTAATTATTTTTCATCTCTGTTTCAGTATTTCCTGTATTTTTAAGTAAATAACAATAGTGTCATGCAGATAACAATAGTGTCATGCAGGAGGGAAACAACTGGGTTTGTGGCAGTCGTCTCACACATGTCCTGTACTCCTGACCTAGTAAGTCCTGTGCAATCATGAAAGGCTCTTCCTCTGCATTCCTTAATGTGCCTATAGCGCCAGCCAGCAGTCTCTGCCAGTCTTCAAAAGGTGCTCCAGCACTGATCATCTAGATGGGTCATCTTCCCACCGGGACACTGGGACTGAAGCTTGCCTGGGACAGCCCTAGAAGGGGCCTGGGCAGGGTATCCCTTTGTCTCAGTCTTCAACTTGGGTTCCTGTGCTCCTCTGGGCTGGTGTGGAGAGGCCTTTGATGAACTGATGGCTCCTGTGATGGGCCTGGGAGATTCTCAGCAGGGTATAGTTTGGGTTCCCCTCCCCTGTTTCTCTGTGCTCCTTCGTGGATGTGCAGACCAGCTTTATCACATAACCTAAGACATCCTGGTCTCTGTTTGGAGGCTTTGACTCCCTTATGATCAGGCACATGCTAAGGGAAAAATGCCGCATATGGTATTTCCGTTGTAGAACCGATTCTAGTTTAAGTCCTACTTTTCATGGACTCATTCAAAGGATCCCAGGGAATGTCCTCCCCCTGAGGGTTTTTTTTTTGCAGATGGATGATCAGGGGGATTTTAGGGTACTCTCATGAATGGATCAATCTTAATGGATCCATCTTAAATCTTACTAGGTCATTTTGGAGGACTAATTTAGGGAAGCCTTCTCCAGAGTTTTACTGAGATTAGCGCAGACCATAGGGATAGTTAGAGAAACCCACCTCTTCTCATTTACCACCTGAGGGCACAACTTTTAAGGGTATTGCTTTGTTGTTTCATTTAACAGGGAATGGATCTGCGTAAGCAGATCAGTCCACTGGGCAGCTGTCAGCTGGCAGTGTCCTGTAGCTGTCACAGGAAAGGTCACCAGTCTCTTTCTGCAAAGCCCCACAGTCAGGAAAGACCAGGTCTGATAAGTATGGGAAGTTAGAAACCTTTAGAGGCACTGTGGTGGCTTGAACAACAAGTACCGTTAATCTGGAGATTACCAAATCTTTTAATCTGTTTTTAATCTCTGTGTTTTTAAAGCTGCTTCTTAGAAACTTTAAATCAACTGATGTTTTCTGCCAGTCTCTGGGTTCAGTATTCGGCAGGATCAGAGGGTCTTCTTGTGTAACACATACAGTGCAAGGTACACTCCTCCCATCTCCCTACTCAGGTGTCGTGCCAGATGGCTGTATCAAAGGCTCACATTACCAAATCTTGATCCTGCTTTTTTTTTTTGCCAAGAAATTTAACTCCCATCAAAATCCTTCCTCATGACTTATGTCTTACTAATTGTTTTTTCTCCACTAATACTGGGGTTTTTTTGGTTCCTAAGGATAAAACTTGCCTCCAAGGAATAATTGGCCTGACTGCCCTCCCTGGCAAAAATACACTGGAAATCCTCTGGATTTTCTCGATCACGGTTTCTTTGGACTATTCTGTGATAAGTGAAGTGTAGGAGTGAAATGATCTGTCTTTCTATCATGGACATCCTATTCCAACACTATGCTATGAGACACATTAATACATATCTATGTATGTATCTATGCATGAGATACATTAATAACTTACATACCATTTTCCCCCTTTTTCGTTCCTTAGGGAATGTGTACTGTCCCAACACTTTTTTTTTGCCAGCAGGTAAAAATACCAATTAAACACATTTTCTTGGCTTCAGTCTATGACAGTTTAATGCCAAGGGAAGATGAAGGAAAAAAATTAAGGCAAGCTGCTTTTTTGTTTTGCTAGTGTGGCTGGTTACACTTCAAGAATCAGCGAAAGTGCTATTTCATGGTACAGCAATTTTTAGCTAACATCAGTGAAGTGATGCAGGTGGTGCCAACTGGCTGTGCTTTGGCACAGATCTCATTCAACAGACGGATCGAGGAGGAGTCATATGATGCCTATTTGGTTCAGATGACACCTGCACATAGGTAGTCTTTCTATATTGACACAGTTTTACAGAAAAGAGGAGATGAAGGGAAAAGCAAAAGATTTCCATGGACTGAACAAAACTGATGTCAAGATGTAGTCAAGATGTTGACTGATGTCAACATGATGTCAAGCACTGCAGCATGTCTCAGGGACCAGGCATGAATCCTTCAGGGCAAGCAAATGGCAAAAGCATACAGGTATGCAGTTGTTGCTCCAAGTGCCCAACAGGCAGCGTTCAGGTAGAGATAAGAAAGAACAATGTTTAGATGCTTGGCATGAATTTTTGGGGGGAACTATTTTCTTATTTTTTTGTGACCCATCCTCTTGCCAGAGACTTGAATATTAAGCGTGGGCCTAACTTCAGTTTTTCTACTGAGGTCAGTGCAGTCAGAAGCTCATCACCTAAAGTGCATTATAAGTGCTAATCATTGCAGCTGAGGTTATATTATTACCAACTCAGTAACAACTGATCAGTTGTTAAACAATGATTGAGCTCATTAAGGAAAGAACACGTATAAATGAGTCATTTCCGTGCAAGCACCGGAAAGCCAGAACTCTGTGCTGCAGTCCAAACCATGGCCAGAGAGTGTGTGTGTCTACGTGCCCTCCTGGGGACCAGCTGGAGGGAGCAGTTGGCCACCCTCACGGGACGGTCCACAGCCCCATCACTAGTGCGCTGAACACTTTCTCTCCCAATCCCAATACATTTGATCCTGGTTTGGTGAGAAAGATGAGTGATACAACAACAAAAAAAATCCCAGCAGAGCAAGTACTGGAAGGAGCAGAACTGCCATGAGGAATGTGATTGTGCCATTTAAACCCCAGCCTGCAATTCACGTTGCTCTATTTTGATATATTTTGTTTATGAACTCTGTGCTGTAGTTACAGATTTTTTGGCATCGTATTTTGAAGCCACTCAAGCCTTTTAACCTAGAATGCAATTTCATTTTCTTGTTTTTCTTGTTTGCCTATGTTCAACTTCTGTTGATTTCAAAAGGTTCAAATTACTCAAGGTCTTCGACTGGAGTTGCGTATTTCTTTACAGCTTCAGAAAGAGTAGTAAATTATTGCTCACAGGGTCAAAAAAAACAGCAAACCCAACCCCCTGTTAAAAGGTAATCTGTGGCTCTCTCTTTCTGCATAGCATTTCAGTGTGACAGAGCCTGTGTGTGTGAGAGAGAGAAGAATGGAGAAGTCCAGAAAAAAATTTGCTGATACCATAGATCAGGCAATGGTTGCTGCTAAGACAATGGATCGCGACAAGCTGCTTTTTTCTTACAAGGGGATTCTCTACCCTGCTACTTTTTGCAGTCCTGAAGTATTCAGAGCCATGGAGTCCCTTGAAGCCAGAAGTGATGATATCATTTTGGCAGGATACCCTAAATCTGGTGAATATAGTTTGCTTTCTTCATAAATAAAGTTATGCAATGGCAAATAAGTAGGTTTGTACTAAATATATATAATATTATATATTATACTAAATAATAGTATTTAGAATTGTCACAAAATTTTGTAGAACTGATATGGTTCTCAAAAAGCATTACAAGATTAATTATGAAAATTTTATATAGGGAATATTTCAAATGACTGAGAAAAAGACATAAAAGATGCGTCTCATATCCATTTTAATGTAGCTGTTTCTCTCCTCCAGCAATTGGATTCACACTGTTTTACAGTAGCTAGTCACAGCTGGCAGGATTGTGAAGTTTTTGCTTTTTTAATCATGTTTTCTTTTTGAAGAAATGCTATGCACCAGAATGCAGTTATGAAGACTGTAGTGACAAAGATGTAGGAACCCCGTGTCCAGAAGTCAGGAAATAGTAAACTAGAGATGGGAGTTCTCTACAAGCTCTTTTTAATGTTTTGAATAAAAACATAATAATTGTGTATAGGAAATGTCACTTTAGAGAATGTTTGCCTATTGGTAAAGAAAATGAGCACATACAGCACAATTTTCAGATCTAGTTCTGCTCCCCTGTTGAAGTTCTGTGACTTGTCTTTCCTCCCAAGGTAATCCTGTGCAGCACATCAGAAAACATAAAATATATGAGGTTTTGAGGTACAGGTTTACAACCCTAATCCCCCTTATATTTGTCACAATTAAAAAATATGACATTAATGCATGTTTTCCTATTTGAATCGTAGTGGTTCTTCTGCTTTATTGGCTAATTTAAAATATACAAGTTAATTTACAATATATAAGTTAATTTACTAAGTACTGAGCCATTCGAGCAGGTGAAATGTGTCCTTATAAAGAGCAAAGGTAGGACCCTGAGAAGTTGTTTGTCCAGATAGTCAGCTGTGATTGTACCACATGAAAGGAGACCAGGCAACTCACCTAGTAGTACTACCTACCTCTTGGCTTTCCTGGCAAATCCATTTCTGTTTATTCTAAAGGTTCTACAAACAATTCTCTATTTTTCCCCTTTCAGGCACAAACTGGGTGGGTCAAATCTTAAATGATCTGGTGGCCATATTTGAAAAGAAAACACAGAATAAAGAAAGCAGCATGAATGATGAAGAACTAGAAGAATTCCCCTACCTGGAAATTGGAGATACTGGGAAGTTTGAGGTGGGCACAGAATACGTATGAAAGTTGTTAAAATTTTGTACTTCAAATACTAAAATTATGGTGTGTGAAATATGCCACTGTTTGCTAAGAAGTCTCCCATTTCTCTGTATGTGGCATCTGGTCAGGATGAATCTTGTCTGCATTGCCAAATGCTGAGGGATAAATGGACGCTTCAGAGGGCTTGAGAGGAACACATACTCATTAGGTACACAAGAACTGCAGAAATTCAACATGGTGTGTTTTGTGTTTAAAAATAGTTTCATGAAAGGTCAAATACTGAAATACCGGCTTTTATCTCTTTTATTAGCTCTTCCTCCTCACCCCTTCTCTCTCTCCTTGAGATCGTTCAGCTTTCACATACCCCCAGTTAGGGTCTGCCTCTTACCTTTAGATTTGGTACCTTGTCTAGCAGAACATGTTAAATTCATTATCATTGAAGAGAATTAGCAATGGATAATCTTCTTCCAATTGCTTATTCTCAGGGGCTTTTGAAGCTTAGAGCTACTCAGAGGAGTCCACTAAGATCCCAGGATAACACTCACAAAAACGTAATATGTTGATAAGTTTAGCAAGGCAATATTTTATCGCAGGCTGATGAAAATACTTGTACTAACTGAACTGTCCACTTTCCTCCTTCCCATTCTTAAAGCGAATGAACAAATTACCTTCTCGAAGAGTTATCTTTACTCATCTCCTTCCTGAAAATCTTCCCACGTCTATCTTAAAAAATAAAGCCAAGGTGAGTGCTGATTTTAATGTCTTGAAAGCAAACACTCCAACAGATTTTTTTAAAAGCCAATTTAGTACTTTTCTGCCAATTTTCGGAATCACTCTTACACTTAAGTGTTTAGCCTGGCCATTTTCACATGCCTGTTTAAGTGTGGCCGTTCATGTCACTTAATCTCAGTTCATCCTTATTGACACCTTTGTGTCAGTCTCCACAGCAAGATGGAGGGATGGAACAAATCCTCCAGCAGTAAAATGTATTTTGACACAATTTCCTACAGGAGGCATTTTATGGTGTGTTGTCACAAGTGAGGGCTTCGGTGTGTCAAGTTTCAGAGACAATTTGTATTTTTGTGATTTTTCCCCACTGCCTAAATGATGGATGATGCTTGTATCGAGCAAAATATTCTTAGATTCTGCATAATTAATTTGATTAATCTGTAAAAGATATTTTAATAATTATAGGCAATCTTGATTAATCTGTAAAAGATATTTTAATAATTATAGGCAGTCATCTTCACAAGGTACTGAAGCAAAGTGAAATGCTTCACCTTGTGAATTTAGAACAAAATTGCTACTTTTGCAAGTAGTATACAAGATATTAGAAATTCCCCAAACTGCAATTATAAAGTAGATTATTGTTTTCTTTATACTATAATCTATTATGTCTTTCTCTACAAATAAAATATTTTAATTTTTTCTAGATATTGTTGCTGATTCGCAATCCAAAAGATGTAGCTACATCTTTTTACCATTTCTCCAATGCCATGTCTCCTCTTCCCTCCTACGACACCTGGGATGATTTCTTTGTAGCTTTCATGACGAAGAAAAGTACAGTATATTCTTCTGTCTGTGTCAATTTTTCAGTGCCTTGACCTTGTCTAAAAACCTTGCACTTTTTAAAGCAGTTTCACTAGGATATTTTGGGTCACAGTACAAAAGCAGAGATTAAGGACAGAAAGTTAGACATTTGAACTAAAGTTTACAGTACTTGCCTTACTGCCTGAGGATAAATCCTTATCAAAACTGCACTGCCACAAACTGCTTTAACTTGCACAAACTGATGTTTTTCTCTGGAAGAAGCAGTTCCTCCATATCTCTCTCTTGGATCCCCTTCACCTCTCTTCTCTAATGTCCACCATCTTGTGCCCACGCAGACATCTAAGCACCTACACGCCAAATTGGACCAGAGGAATGATTTGGACTAATTGTAGTCCATTAAAAAAGAAAGAAAATAGTCCCACTGGTTTAAAATTGCATAAATTCTTCAGTCTGGCATATCACATGGCCAGCAGAAGGGAGGGTTAGACAAGGTTTTCAACTGGATTAGGGGAGTCTGCAAGATGGTTTGAGTACTGATAGCTCTTTGGTGGACTCACATCTGTCTTGAAATACTAACAAGTTTTACTGTACTGACTAAAAAATCATATCATATGCCTGAGACATATGCACGTGTCAGAACAGCCTGGAGCAAAACCCCATAATTCCCACAGAAGGGTGTAAACTCAGGCATAGACATGATTAGCAAAGCCCATGGCTGAGGGATCAACTTCAGGAGTGAAAATTGGTTTATTTCATAAGCAGTTTGTCTAATCTTCATTTATGCTTCATCTTAGGATTCTTTTGTTTTATTTAGTGCCCTGGGGATGCTACTTTGAATACATTTCCAAATGGAACAAATATGCTGATGACGAAAATGTTATGACAATAACTTATGAAGAGCTAAAAGAGGTGAGGTTATCAATAGTTACAAATATTTTATACTTCAAAGAGCGTTTGTTCCTAAACAAATTAAACATTATATTCATGTAGTGTATTCAAACTGTGTGATACTCTATGAGATATATTCTTGTTTTAAGGGAAGGAAAGGTAAAATTCAAACTTAAAAACCTTTCTAAAATTTTGTTTGTGAAAATCATTCTTGTTTTCTCTTTAGCTGTGATATAAGCCCAAACCACTGTAAATCAAAAACTCCAGGAATTTTTTTGTGGGAACTTTTATATATTCAACAGTGTAGATTTTGCTCAACTGTAAATCACATACAATCTTCTGTGATCTATAGGAAGTCAGCTCATATCTCCTCTGAAATAATTATGAAGAAAAGAAGCACTGTGTACCACTCCAGTTCTACTGAACTCTATGAATATTCTATATATGTAGCCAGCAGAGAGATGTAGGGAAGTGCAAACACCTCCGAAAGCAGTGCAATTTGTTCAAATGTCATGTGGTGTGTTACATTCCTCTTTTCAGAATCCGGTCCTGAGTGTGAAAAACATAGCTGCTTTCTTTGGGTTTTCCCTGACTGAAAAAGAGCTTCAGACTGTGGTAGAGAGAAGCAGCTTCCAGTCAATGAAGAAGAACTCGCAGAAGACCCACGGGGCGTTTGGCAATCTTCTCTTTCGCAAAGGTAGGAATCTCCAAGAGGTCCAGAGGTAGAAATGTCACACCCTCAGGAGCTTGGGCCACCCATCCTTTGCTTCATTTCTGCACACATATTAGCAATACAGATTAGTATCAAGCAGGTTATCGCTGTTATGCTTGAGAAGACTAGTCAAGGAGCACTGGTGAGGAAGAGACTCAGCAAGGCTCTGGCAGCAGGCTGCAGCCAGCACAGGAGAAGCAACCGCACAGAGCAAATTTGAGAGGCCCACAGGTGACTGGCAGAAAGGAGGAGCTGTCATGTGTCTGAACGCCTCTCCATCTCTGTGCCAAGATCACTGACTCTTCAGCCATTAGAGGCTTACCTGAGCTGGCAAAACTGGACCAAACTCAGCCCGAGAGGCACGATCACACTTTTTAGGAGAGTGTAGGATCTCCTGAAAGGGACACTGCCACCCCCCTGTTCACACTCACAGAAGTAAGCCAAGCACGCAAGAATCAGGTACGTAAAGAAGGGGAAACAAAAGGGAACTGCTTTTGCAGTGTAGTGTAGGGTGGACAGACATGGGAGGGCCAACTTGGCTGCCAGAATCTATGTTTGCATTTTACATTAAAGAAGTCACCGGATAAAAACTCAAGCTGCCAAAGGAGCAGAAACCCAGCTCTGCCTCCTGCCAGATGATTCTTAAGCCTTTATGATCTTCCACCTTGTCAGTCATAACTGACTGGAGTAGAGAGCTGCAGGGAAACAGGACTTTAGGCTGCTTTTTGGACATGGTCACCTGAAGAGGATTACGTTCTTCTGTGTTATAGCAGTTTCACAGATCTGTAGCTCCACTGACTTCACCAAGTTATATTGGTGCAAAAAATGAGTGAAGTTTTATCTTGAAAAATGGATCAACTCCATTTAGTGTACAATGGAACAGGAATGACGGATCTATGGAATAAAAAAAATTAAAATTTCTTGTTTTTCAAGAGTTTCTTTGCTTCTTTGAAGGTGCTGTAAGTGACTGGAAGAATCTTTTCAGTGAAGATCAGAATGAGAAAATGGACAAAGCATTTGAAGAACATATAGGAAGAACTAAACTGGGAAGAAAGTTAAAGTATGAAGTGTACTGTAAAGCCTGAAGAGTCACGAAAAGTGGTTAGAGCAAGAGTTTTCCAATTCACTCTGAGATCATCTGAATGCTATACACTAGAAAACTAGATCAAATGATCCAAGAACCTTAGAATTACTGTAATAATCACATTGCAGCAGACTTTACAGTGACAATGATGAATAGTGGGCTTTTGTTTTAAAGGTGAGATCTTGGCTTGCTTTGGCTACACTCATTTGCTGAATAAGATGGCAACTAGCCATATTCAGATAAACTTAACAGCCTTGTTTCAGTACCTACCATCTGGAAGGAAGTGCCCCCTTTCTCTTTCTAGCCAAACACAGTCTTTCTAGACTACTTCTTATTTAGTACGTAGACTTTTTTTTTTCAAAAATGTTTCAAATCGGGCAACATCTTCACAGAAAAGATCACTAGCAAAAATATGGATCTGACACAACTTTAATTAATGACAAAGGGTGTCTTCCCTATGACTTCAGCACAAACTGGATCAAAGCTAGAGGGAGGACAATGAAAGGGAATGGGGATCAGCATTCTTAGGCATTTTAATCTCTCCGAATGCAGAATTTCAAGATGGATTTCAGATTACAGGTTGGCATTAGCAGGCAAGATCCACTCAGAGGCATTGCTTTTATAGAATTATAGAACAGCCCAGGATGAAAGGGACTTCGAAAGACCATCTGGTCCAACCTTTCATGGGAAAGGGGGCCTAAATGAGATTATTGCATCTCGAAAACCTCCAGTGATGAGGACTCTACCACATCCCTGGGGAGGTTGTTCCAGTGAATGATTGTTCTCACTGTAAAGAATTTATTTCTTATATTGAGATGAAATCTGGTGCAACTTGTACCCATTGCCTGTTGCCTTCTCAATGTGTCTCCTTGTGAACAGAGAGCCTCTGTCCTCTTTGTAGCTGCCCTTTAAGTACTGGAATTCTGTGATGAGGTCCTCCCTGAGCCTTCTTATCTTTGTGGCCCTCCTTTTGACCCCCCTCCAGTCTGTCTGTGTGTTTCTTGAATTGTGATGACCAGAACTGGACACAGTACTCCAGGTGTGGCCTGAGAAGTGCTGAGTTATAGAATCATAGAATCATAGAATCATTTAAGTTGGAAAAGACCTTTAAGATCATCAAATCCAACCGTTAACCTAGCACTACCAAGGACAGCACTAAACCATGTCCCTAAGCACCACATTCACATGTCTTTTAAATACCTCCAGGGATGGTGACTCCACCACTTCCCTGGGCAGCCTGTTCCAGTGCTTGACAACCCTTTTGGTGAAGAAATTTTTCTTAATATCCAATCTAAACCTCCCCTGGTGCAACTTGAGGCCATTTCCTCTTGTCCTATTGCTTGTTACTTGGGAGAAGACACCAACCCCCACCTTACTACAACCCCCTTTCAGGTAGTTGTAGAGAGCGATAAGGTCTCCCCTCAGCCTCCTTTTCTCCAGACTAAACAACCCCAGTTCCCTCAGCTGATCCTCATAAGACTTGTGCTCCAGGCCCCTCACCAGCTTTCCTGTATTGCATGTACTCTGTTGGCGTGACCTGTGGAGATACCTATTTCTCCATCTCAGTACTCTTTATCTTTCAAAAAGGCATCAGCCAGAATACCAGTAACTCTCCCATCAAGAACAATTTCATTCGAAGATTAAATTATGGATATTGGTAGGGAGAAGTAGAGCTGAAGTCATACAGGTAGAATTTGATTTGCATTAATGCAGAACCTAGGTATTAGGGCTTCATATGCAAGTAACCCTCCTGTAGGATTTGGTGAAGTAAAAATCTCAAATGTGAGTGTTTAATCATGAGAAGTATGGCTTAGGAGGTAGTTGTCCTTACCTCTGGACATACTGCCTGAAGTGATGATGTTACAGTGACTGGCTACAGGATAGAGCCGCTGCCTGGAATGAAGTTGCACCTTTGGATGTGTATCCATTAGTGGAGTCAAGAGCAATCTCGGCTGAGATCCACTGTCCACATGTCCACTACATGCTGGTTGTCCAGTTTGCAAATTGCACTGCATTGCTTACCAATTAAAAATATTTTAGGGAATATCTTTTATAGGTCTTTCTTTGCTTTCATTTAACATTCCAGATGCTATTAGTTGTTACCCCAGTAGATTCCTGTTCCTAGTATCAGCTGCAGCAAAGACTCTATGTCACTATTGTCAGTCTGCAGTCCTGTAATTTCAAAAGGTGTTGACAGAGTACAGAATTGCCTGTATCTTGTTTGTTTGAAAGGAGTTCCACAGGGATACAAACATGAGCAGAAATAGGGATAGGGTTATCAAAACAGTGGAAAATTCTTTTTCACAAAGTGAAAAGATTCCCCCAGAAGGCATGCTGTTTTCCTACCGAGGTATTTTATACCCTGCTACACTTAGCAGCCCAGAAACTTTGGAAGCTCTGAAATCCTTTGCAACGAGGTGTGACGATGTGATTCTAGCACGCTATCCTAAAACAGGCAAGTTGTTTTCTTGACAAGAGGTCAAGTACACAATGCTGCAATACAGAAGTTTATGACATCATTTAACACAATAATAATACCTGAGAAAAGCTTATGGTGACATCAGACTTCATAGGATCATGAAGTTGTAAGGCATCTCTGAAGTCAATTGTAATACAACCTCCTGCTCAAAGCAGGGGAAAGACCTAACCTTCAAAGTTAGGTTTTGTTGCTCAAGGCTTTGTCCAGAATACTTTCAAAACTTTGAGGGTGGAGATTTACCACCCACTGGATATCTATTATAGTGTTTTCCCACTATAGTGTTTTTGTGGGGGCGGGGGGGGGGGGGGGGGTTTTTTTGGTTTTGGTGGGTGGGTTTTTTTTTTTTTTTGG
>NW_010972598.1:9113304-9151519 GCF_000737465.1 Haliaeetus leucocephalus | reverse complement strand
GTGGTGGGGGGGGGGGGGGGGGGGTGGGGCGGTATTTTTTTGGTTTGGTTGGTTGGTTTTTTTGCTTCTATGCAGTCAGACATCTCCTTGTTGTGATTTTTAATATGCTCCTTTTGCCATTTACTGGCCAATTTTCAGAAGAATTGGCTCTGCCTTCGTAACATCCAGTAGTGGAAAACTGCAGTGAGATTCCACTGTGCCTTTTTTTTTTTTTTTTCCCCCCAGCCTGAGCAAACCAAGCCTTTCTGTGCATTTCCTTTGCTTCAGCTCCCAGTGATTTCATGGAAGTTCAGCAAGACTCTCTCCAGATTCTCAAAATTGCTTGTGCTTCAGTGCAGGAACTGCACGTAGTATTCAAGCGGTTAACTCAGCAGTGTTGGGTAAAGCAGGATAATCACATCCCTTGATATTCTGACCACTCTTGCTAATACAGGAAGGTATGTTGCTACCCTACTCACTGCAAGGACAATATAGGGAATATATCCTGCTAATGAGGGCAGAACTGCAGTTTCCATGGACATACTGCATTGCAGAATGCAGGTGATTCCCATGTAACCAAATGGAGGGAAAGACATGAATGCCACTAGGACTCTTGGATTATTTCCTCTCTCTTTCACTATAGGCATTTTAGATTCCTTCATTTTTTCCCTATTTGCTTTAGAGAAATATCTTAATAGGTCATTTGCAGAAAAAGAGGAATCCTTGATCCTTATCACATCCCCTTTGCGTGCAGCCTGTAGAGCTGTGCACAGGCAGAAATGCTTTAAAGGTGTGAGGGTCCACCTACACAACCCAGAAGGTGCTAGTTGAAAACTGAGACTTCGCTCTCCAAGCCCAGTCCCTCACAACCCAGTTTTGCCAGGTCGCAGAGGCCAAGGCAGCTAAGCCTGGTGCAAAGATGGTGACAGGACCTTGATGGTCTGGTGGTTTGGTTGATGACCCCTTCTGCTACCAGTTACAGAAACCTAGCTGGGGGCTGGGAATGAGGCCAAACTGTGTTGATCATGAAGAGATTGTAATCTGAAGCTGGTTGGGAGGAGGGAACAGAGTGTTCCCAAAGACAGCACTGTGGAAGGAGAGCAGAAACAGCCAAGGGATAACTCAGTTGGCCCTATGCTGGGAGCTCCACTGCTCTTCAGTAACTTCCACAGGGAGTAGTCTGAGGTGACCAAAAAGTGCCACAGCTGGAAAGAGCAATAGAGGTCTGCTTCTGTGTCCACTGAGGGGTAGCATGTGCTTCTGAAGTGAGCAGGGTAGCACTCCACAACATCTGCCTGACAGCTCTGTCCCTCTTGGCTTTTGGCATACCCTTGTTGATTACTGCCTAGTGTTGTGGTTTAACCCCAGCCTGCAACTAAGCCCCACACAGCTGCTCACTCATTTCCCCCCCAGTGGGATGGGGAGGGAAACAGAAGGGTAAAAGTGAGAAAACTCATGGGTTAAAATAAAGACAGTTTAATAGGTAATGCAAAAGCCGTGCGCACAAGCAAAGCAAAATAAGAAATTCATTCACTGCTTCCTGTCGGCAGGCAGGTGTTCAGCCATCTCCAAGAAAGCAGGGCTTCATCATGCTTAACCGTTACTTGGGAAGACAAATGCCATCACTCCAAACATCCCCTCCTTCCTTCTTCTTCACCCAGCTTTTATTGCTGAGCATGATGATATGGTCTGGAATATCCCTTGGGTCAGTTGGGGTCAGCTGTCCTGGCTGTGTCCCCTCCCAACTCCTTGTGCACCCTCAGCCTCCTCGCTGGTGGGGTGGGGTGAGGAGCAGAAAAGGCTTTGACTCTGTGCAAGCACTGCTCAGTGATAACGAAAACATCCCTGTGTTATCAACACTGCTTCCAACACAAATCCAAAACAGGCCCATACCAACTACTATGAGGAAAATTAACTCTATTGCAGCCAAAACCAGCATTTTGTAGCCTAAGCGCTCTTAGCAGCCCAGAAACTTTCGAGCTCTGAAATTCTTTGAAGCCAGGAGTGATGATGTGATTTTCACCATCTTTTCTAAAATGGGTGAGTCTTGCTTGCTTGATGAAGAGTCCACTGCTGCAGTCCAGAAGTGTGTGACTGCACATAACACAGCAGTAACACCCGCGAAAGGTTAGTGATGGCTTCAGCCTGCTCTGGAGGCACAGGAGCAGGGGTTGTTCCATGGAGGAGGGCAGGAGGATTGGTGTTTCCATAGACTTCCTCCACTGCAGGACGTAGGTCATTCCTGTGTGCTGGGTGGAGGTACAGGCATGCTTGCCACCTAGGCTCTTGGACCTTTTCCCTCTCTCTTCCCATGCCTTTCAATCCCAGCATTTGGGATTACTGGATACTTTCATGTTTTCTCCTAATCTTCTCCTATAGAGAAATATCTTAACATGTCATCTGAATTAAAAAAGAGGAGGTGATGTTTGATCTGCATTACATCCACTTCAAACTAAACTTGAAATTTTTTTCTCAGATGGGAAACGTATAAAATTGTGAGGTCTCATGTAAATATCAACAGTATTTTAGATAACATTTGACAGTTGAGTCGTAACATCTCGAAGTTCCAACCAATCTTAAAAGAACTGTGTTAGAAAATGCTTTATGTGACTCATTTTAAATGTGATGTGGCCAAGATTCAACCCACTTAATTAGATGGTATGGTGATGAATGATGAGTAAGCTGAGAGAGATGAAGCCTCACTTTCAGCTCGACAGGGGGAAAGGGCTTCTGGCTTCTAAACCAACATTTCTCCCAGAAATTATAGCAATATGACTTGGAGAGATGAGCTCAGATTCTCCTGCTCGTTAAAAGCCTGAAACTGGATATGGTCATTAGGAGGTAATATAATGGTTGCACAGAAACACCTCTGAAGAGCAGTAAAAACCTTGGATGGAACCTAAATTCTTTTAGTCTGTGAAGACTGTTACTTTTGACTGATTCCTCCAATTTTTTAAAATTTTCTTTTTAGAAATTGATGAAATGTATTTCCTTTTGACTATGTTGTCATTCCAGACTGTTTTGCATTTGTTTCTAGAGATACAGTCATCAGTCTTTTCTGATTTGTGATATCTTATACTTTCCCAACTGTTGTTACCCAACCCTACTTAGAGGAATTCCTTCTCCAGACCTTTCAGTCTATGTATGTTTATGGGTATATGGGCTGGAAGCCTTAGCTATAATGAAACAACCCATTCCTGAGACATGTAGCTCTTAATATTTTTTTCTTCCTTGGTATTTTAGTTTTATCTATAGTCCATGGAATTATCTATTTCTAGTAAAATGTTTATTTTGTATTTGATTCCAATCCCATTAAAGAGAATGAAAAGATTCTCTTCCAGAAGAATGACATCAACCCCATGTCCTGCCCCACCTTCCTTTCGATTTAATCTGAAACTACTGTTACCAATAGCATTTTCATACAGATTAATTTTCCATTTCCTGTGTAAAATGTTTTTCTGAGATTGTATGTAGGCTTTAGAGGCGTAAATATACATTTTTGAATGTGAAGTCATAAAGTGCTGTTTATAGAGACTGTGGACACATGTTCTCTTGCAGCTGCAACTATAATGGCTCCATAGGTTATTGCTGCCTTCAGCTAACCCCTGCCAAAGACAACTGCTCCCTCAAATTTCCTTGGGGACCTGCTCCCTGGCCTTTTTCATCCCAAATAATCCAGACTAGGATTTCTTTAAACTAACTGTGAAAGGACCTTGAGTTGTCCAAAGCTTTGAGGTGAGCCTACCTGGACCTTTTCTTTACAGTGGACACAAGATAATCACCCAGAGGGCTGTAAACTTCTAAAAGCTACATTTAAGTTTAGCTAAATGAGGACAATCAGTGTTTTAAATACAGAAACTCAGTTTCTTCTGAGTGAGAACATAATAATAGAAGGGACCTTTTAAGCATATCTGCTTTCTCCTCAGTTTTTTTGTCTCAGTCCAGCAACATTTCGTGGCATTTTGGGTTGCAGCAGGCTCCACACAGGCTGAATATTCCTGAGAAATTTGAGCTGGTGGCTGCCCCAAAGGCTAGGCTTACTTCCCTCTTCTGACTGTAGTTGTCTGCTCCTTCTTTTGCATGAGCTCTTGGGTTTGTCTGACAGCCCCAGCTTTTTGAAGCAGCATGAAACACTCACTTTCGGTGGCAGCAAGCTGTCAGATTGTCCCAGCTGTCTTGCACAACCTCACCCCCTGTGCCTCTGGGTCTCTAAGAAAGAATTTTTCTGTTGCTTCAGAGCCTTGGCTCTGTCATTTTCTGCTTCTTTCAGGCATCTTCTAATATCTGCCCTTGCCGCAGGCTTCCTGCCTGCTGGGTCATGCATCCACGCTCCAGACGGCTTTCCCAGCTCAGGGCTCTCCTTCACCCGGTGTAGAGCAGGCACAGCAAGGCCAACGGGCAACCCCCTGCCCAGCCGCTGGAAGGGACCAGGGGAGACAAAACACTCTGTGCACAGACTGACAGACAGCATCCCTCTCCCTCATACCTGATCAGGAGAGAGGGGCGGCAGTGCTGACTGGTTGTAGATACACTAGAAGTTACAGCCTTTTAGGCTGGGGGGGAAACTGGACATGTTTCTGTGAAGGGAACTTTAGACCTAAAATCCAGTGGCAATCATTTAAGGTTTATTGCATTCCCCCTGGTTGTTTTAGCAAGAAACACTTTCATTATTTGAAAAATAATGACTTTATATCTTTGCTATCAAGAAACAGCTTGCTAGCAAAGGTGTACATTCATTATTTTTTCAAATAGTATTAACAATTTTAGTAGAAGTTAAAACCATATTTTCTGAGTATTTAACAGCTTTTTTTCCTGGCCACTCAGTTGCATACTTATGGTTTTTTTCAGATAAGATCCAGAACATCAAAGGTGCAGCCATATTCTACTTCTTGTACTTTTACTTGTGCTCCTGGGATGAGTACTTCACAGCTTTATGAATGGGAGAGGTACTTTCTATTGCCTAGAAAAATATTCTGATTAATAGTATGTACAGGTAAAAACAGTTGTAGCTAAAGTGAGCCTAGCTTTTTGGCAATGAACATGAACTTAGAATTTGACCCTGTGTTTGGCAGATACTCCATTTTCTGACACTGTGTTATTTATGTCTTTCCACCAGAAAAGTAGTTACACAAACAATTTAGCTCTGAATTCTCCCAGGTTTTGAAATAATTCTCATGTATTATTTTTAACGTTCCAAAGAGACGGATGTGATGTGGTTCTGCAGTGAACCTCTCTTAGCAAATGACTGAACCAGTGTTTAATGACCGGAGCTGTTTTTGTGTAAGTCTTGGTGCATTTGGCTTCTTCTCTCCAGCTAATACAGTACACGTTGGCTTCTGCAGCTGGAACCTGATGAAAGGAGTTGTGGGGGGAGGCCACTGTACCCTCTTCAGTGGTTCCTGTGCCCCTTGCTACCTTTCACCAACTTTCTGATGGTTGGTAAGAAGCAGATCTGGGCTGCAGGAGCAATGTTTGTTTATCAGAGGACTGCTCTGCCCGGACTCCAAGGGAAAAGGGAAGGCTGGACTGAAACATCAGAGCAGGTTGGACTCAGACTTCTTGTCGGACAGTGTTTTCTAGGCCTGATTTATTGTGGACATATAATTGTTCACAACCTGTGCAAAGCACACCACCACAGCAATCAAACTGGTATAATTGCCTGAAGACTTGCTTATATTAATAAAAACAAAAACCATGTTAAAAACATGCTAGTTATGTATGATTCAGTAAAAGCATATTAAAGGCCTGGTATCAAAGGAAAAATTTTAACCAGCTAAGACTGGTTTATGGTATGAACAGCTTCATTCATTTTCCTTACTTGCAGTACAGAGAAAATATCTGTTACCTATTTTTGAGGCTTTGTTGTTACTACTGGCAAATATTCCAAAGACAAGACATGTTGACTACTATATCCTGCATAAAATGGAGCAATAAAATTGTTAAGTGGCATTTTTTTGAGGGAAAAAAAGGATAACATGACAATAAGAAAGACTGTTATAATGAAAAACTCATACTATGTTAAAAAATAGAGAGATCAAAGGTTCTGACAGACCATGTACATGAATGATGTTCATTATACCACAGACATGCATGCTAAAACATTTGAAGAATTCATTTAGAAGGTTCCTCCAGAATCGAAATCTAATAAAGCACCTCTGAGCATCCTGCTGCTATGTAGAAAATCTTTCTTCCATCTTATTCCTCCATTGTCAGTTTACCATAAAGAAAACCAAATACAGTCAAGGAGCTGGGAACAATTCAAAATTCAGTCTGTTATTCACCCCTGCTAGCGCCTGGACATTATGCTTTGGTACTCCTCTGTTCCTTAATCCTTGCTTTATAGTCCAGGTCCCACAGTTGCATATAAACCCAAGGTCATGAAAGAAAGGTAGTGGTGAAGAAGAAGCAGCAGCCCTTTCTTCTTTACATAGTGCATCTTTACTTCTGCTGTTGTTGAATACTTTTTTCTTTTCAACAGTGGCTTGGGAATTGTCTTGACTGTGCAGCTGAATGAAACAAGCATTTCAGTGATGACTATCTAAAGTCAGTAAGCTCAATAATTCTTCAATATGAGGAATCAAAGGAGGTGGGGTTAGTGTTATTTAAAGTAAAGCATATTTCGACTTTTAGTCAGTGTATTACTGAAATAATGTACAACAGGTCATAATGACCCATTAAGATCTGGTCAATGATGCTTCAAAATAGAAATGGTCAGGAAATTGCTTTTCCTGCAAGTGAAATCAAAAGAATGTATATTTATGCAATACAGTTTCTGGATTTTATTGAAACCAGAAATACCAAAACACATTTGTGGAAAAAACTGGAAAATTTTACATAAAATCTTCTATTCAGTCAAAAAGCCCCTTTCTTCTTGGAATACATTTTGGCAGCAGCTCTTACCATATACATTGAAATGTATTTTGAAAGACCAAAAATTGAGTTTGGATATGACATAATTGTAATGAAAGCCTTTTGCAAAGGAGGAATTTTGCCAACTTCAAACAAAAATGTGCTAAAGAAGCTAGGCTTCACAAACAAAAGCACTTTTATAGCAGCAAGCCATATGTCCAGTGCTCTCCATAATGATCCTCAGCACGCAAAGTATGCACACCTACACATAGGTGTAAATGCCCAGTCTTTCAACAGAATCAGGACAACTCTCAGAGGTTCACTTTTGTTCCTAAGTTGTCTGGACAATGTTGGCCATGTATGAATAAAGCCAGTGGCCTCATTTTCAAAATTACGAGCATTTATTTTCCATGGGTATCAGTAGATGGGGATAACATGAAATAGCTCTTAAAATCAGACCAGCTAACATCATCATGAAGATACATAAAGATACATAAAGATACTTTGGAGGGAAATTTTGCCTGAAATGGCATTTTTTTTTTTTTTTTAAAAGGCCCAATATGTTGTCATGGAATTCAAACTGCCTAAGACTGAACTGAAGAGTTAACTGTAAAATATGTATCCTGTAGATGGAACTGAAAACTGCATTGCAGGAACATGAAATGTTATATATTTGGCAAAAGTGTTTAACTACTGCTTACATATGTCCTCTCCCATTGGTCTTACTTCAGATGAAAAATGTCTTCTAAGGGTCTTCTTCAAAATGTCTGAAGCAGATAGGGACAGGTAGGGGATGCTACCCTGCCATTAGACAGCCTGCTTCCTTAGCTCAATATCTGCAAATGGGTGACCTGCTGTATTTGAGCTCAGCAGAATGAGCTGGAATCTTACAATTTTGTCTACTGGTAAATATGACACAAAGTTTCTTTGAAGAAAAAAAAAAACCACTTGGATTTTCATATCCTGGTGAGAAATTCCATTAACTCCACAAATTTTATGTTTGCTTTTAGATGAAGCTGTATGTGACTTACTGGACATGAAGAAGGATTTAGTATCTTGAACTGAGTTTAAGCAGGAATTAAAGCACACAAATGTAAAATTTTTTATCCTGTAAACCACATCTCAGGTGCTGCCTAACCCCAGAGGTGAAATGACTCCAATTTTGTCTTAAAGGTCTCAAGACACCCAAACTCTGCTTCAAGACATGTCCAAGAACTCTTCTGTCTTAACAGGCTCTGAGCCCTGGGGCTTCTTGAAACTATGTACAACTCATTTGAACTTCACAGTTAGATCTCATCTTTCCCTCATACTCAGCACTTTTGGAATATGAGGGCTCTTTATGAGCCTCCATCTGGGCCTCTCCAGATGGAAACAGCTGAAAATGCTAATAATTTTTACAAACCTTTTGCAAAGCATGTAGTGTTGATTCTCCAGAACAGCATTCAGTGCAATAAAATACTTGCTAATACTGGTCTGCCTGTACAAGCCCAGAAGACCAATCTTGGTTTTACTAAAATTTTATTTTTAGCCTGTCACTTTTAAAATGCTTTCTTCACCTCAGAATTACTTGCAGGCTGAATGCCTCACAACAGCTCTTCTGGTAATTGCAACCTGGCTCAAAATTCTTGGCATTGGTCTAAGGAGAAATGTGCCAACCTGGGAAGCAGGGTCTTCTGGTGGCCTGAGGGGAAACATTGGCAGGAGGCTAGGGCACTGTTGGGAAGGTATGCGAAAGCTCATGGCATATGAAATAGTGTATATGTGTTGGTTAATACAGCACAGAATAATTATCTGGGTTCTCTGCAGAAAGATTCAGGAAAAAAATTCCCATTTCTAACAGCTTCTTTTCCCTGAACATAAGTTTACAGACTTCCCACAGAAACTTATTTTAAAGGCCACTTAAATCTTTATGACGTTATGAAAGCCAGCCTACATTTTACACAGAGATGTGTCTGAGCACAATTTTTCAGTTGCTCCTTGTCTGGCATGCTGAGAAATGCTGGGCAGTTCCACACAGGAGTTCCAGTTTCATCCCATTTAAAGATTATCTGAGTAATATGCACTTGGGGCAGCATCATAAGCCCTCTCCATAGTTACTGGAAAGCAATAAATCCCCCTGAGTAGCAAACGCCGAGTCTGATTTTAGGTGGGCTCAATCAACTTTTAGTCTCCACTGATGCTACAGTGACTGTGCTCCTGCTAGAGATGCTGCAGATGTGGATGAAGATGGGGATGAATTGTGTCAAAGTGTGCCCGGTACCAGCACTGGGCTCGCCCTATCTTCATCCCACTAGGAATAAGTGATTCTGAGTGGGTTTAAACTGCTAGGGTGAAAGGGAAAGCAATCAGGCCCTACGTATATAGGAGGGCAGATCACTTCTACGGATTTTGTTGTCAGGAGACCAGAAGTCCAAAGCTGGATCTAGCTGTAAAGGCTACACTCCCTATACATCTTTGTTTTTCCATCTTCCTGTGTGCCTTTTACTGCAACTTACCTCTGAGAACACATCACTTACAGCAAATCTTATCATACATGCGCTTATTCTCAACTTCTAGGGCAGTATGGACCTGTCCTGCAGCAGCACAGAGTCACTCTTTCACCAGCATCCACTAAGATATTTTCAGCTTACAGTTAGAAATGTTCTCACCTAGTTTTCTGCCATTTTGGGAGGAAGAAAGACACAGGTGAAACATCCTTCAGGCTTCAGCAGATGGTCAACAACGGCTCCCAGCTGCATACCAGATCAGGGGAATTCACACAGTTCAGCCTATGTGATATACATACACACATGCATGGAGCAAAAAGACTGCCAAAGACAAGTAAACTCAGCTGAAGAACCAGCTGGAACATATTACCTCAAGAATCTTTCATTGAAATGGGCGGTTTTTGCACTACTGCAAAGCCACCCCTGGCAAACTGTCTTTGAAAACACGCAGTGTACATCCAGCTGCTTGTGTATCGTCAGACATTGCAGTTTGTCTGTTCTTCATTCCACTTTAGGGGCACTTAATCTGTACAACCTCTGAAAGTCTGCTTGTCGTGTGCCCACACTTCTAGCTAACAGAGGGCATGAGGACCTTACAGGCAGCGTATTCTAAGAGGAAGGGCTTGCTCCCTGCCTTAGACACAGAAAATCCCTGCTGCTATAGCATCAGCATGCCATGGGCCAGATAACTCACTCCAGGACACATATATATGTATATCCATATCTCCTTGGACACCACTGAACAGTGTTTGGCAAGGGGTTCAATTGTGCTGGAGCTTGTGCTGGACCCAGCTTGGTAACTTAATTTTATGCAGTTGAAGATGTCACTTGGGTGTCCCAGCTGGAATCAAAGGCCTGGGAAGAGTCTCCTAGCCCCACACGACTTCTTTTAGCCTGTTCTGCTATCCCCCACAAGTGCAGGTAGGATAACCACTCTACATAGTCTCTACCCAGAAGGACTGTGGTATAAAAATTTTTAAACTAGTTTTTAAAATACCTCTGGTATTATATCCTTTCAGTTTTTCCAGGTGGGTTTCATTTTTTTGGTGCTATAACTAAGCTTATCAGTTGAGAGCTTTTGTGGTATTAATAAATCCATTTATTAGCAGAGATGGATGGAATATTTAGGCAATGCAGTTTTCATTTTATCCCAGTTTTAAAAGATGATGGTACTGACTGAATGTAGAAAATATTCATAGAATTTGATAGGGATGAAACTAAAAGGGTTCCCTAAACTAAACAGGAGAGGTATAGGAGTTACTGTAAACACATAGGGAAATCCAGAGCCTTTGACTGTTTTTTAAAAAGTCAGCCCTATTGAATTCTGTAACAAGAACAGAATTTCCTATTCAATACTTGCAGACAAAATCTTTAGGACTTTCTTAAGTTAGACAAAACAGAGAAAAAAGACTTTTCAGCTGTGCTGTGCCTATACAACACTGACAGTAATGAGGGCACGAGCACACTGGGGAAACGAGCCCGTTGAAATGGCTAGCCCAAGCTTTCAGTCAGGCGATGGTTATTGAATCTAGTGGACATGACTCTTGTTTCTACTCTGCCGATAGACAATACTCACTTGTGTCTCAGGGGTCTGTATTACTTTCAGAAAGGCAGAGGCCTTTACCGTAGCTTCCCCATCCTTCGGCACCCTGATTTCGGTAACGCCTTGCCCCTGCTCTGCTTTGGCAGCAGCGCAGCAACCATGCATGGCTGCCGATGCTTGCTTTTAGGAGACATTCCGGTGTTCTGAAATCCTTTGCAGCAGCATTTCAAAAAGGACACCGAAGGCCAAAAATTCCCAACTGCCTCCCAGAGCCAGGCTGGCGGGACTGGGGACGCAAAGCCCTGCGTGTCCCTCGCCCAGGTGTGAGCCATGGTTGGGGGGAGGCTGATGGGGACCGTGGGGTGGCTTTGCATGGCCAGCCCTCACCCAGCCCGGTGCTCCGGGCTCCTTCAGCACCCTCACACTGGAGACTGCTCCTCCTCCTCCTCCTCCTGACTAAACTCAAACCAGATGGTACCTCCCAAAGTGAACAAATGCTTCTTTCTTCATTTAGCGCAAGGGTAATCCATACAAAATGTTCAAAATGCAAAATACAGAAAGTGGCCTGATAAATGTAGTTCTATGGCAAAGGAGTGACGTGACTATGAAAAGGCTTGTTAGGTACATCCTGATAAACAGTCAGGCAGCTTGAAATATCCTTACCAGGAAAAAAGAAATAAGGAGTACATTTTCCCTTTGAAGTTTTGTCAAGTGTAGCAACCACAGATTGTACTATTTTTACTAACCTCGCAAAGTATTGAACATAAATACCTTTTTTTCAACTGTGTTCTTTTTTTTCTCCATGACAGCTGTGAACAGACAGCATAGCTACTCACGCTTTTGGGTACTCTGCATAAAGAAATGTTGGAGAAGCTTTTGGATATATTCTCCCATTGTCTTCTGCATTGCAGTGCAACATGTGGGTAGGATTTCCTGTGCCAAAAGAACTGAGAGGACTCTTCTGTGCTATTATTATCACCAAGAATAACTGATTGTATTGTAGCAATGGAAAATGTAAAATATCAACCATGATGGATTTGATTTTTCAATCTCATACTGGAGAGTACGTGTGAGGAAAAATTGTGGCTGCATCTGGTTATCTTATGTAGCATTAGATGACAGAAAATGCAGTGCCTTATAAATCTGAAGTATCTAAACCAGGGGTTTTCTAGGGGCAAAACCAGTTTCCTCCAAGTCAGACTTGTACCCTTGGTGGCTGGTGGCTGTCACCCCATAGGTGGAGCCTGCCATTTGTACAGCCCGTTCAGCCAAGAGCTGGGAAAAAACGTCATGGATGTTGTTTCACCTCCAGATGTTCTGTGTGACAAGTCCTTGCCACAGCTCACATGAAGCCCTTTGAGGCCAAAGCATGACAATCTAAAGGAACGCTGCCAAATGCATGAAAAAGTTCAATGTATTTTACACAAATTTGAACATCTGTGGTGCTCAAGGAAGATTTCATGGAGCTCTGTAAATATTGTTACACGTAATTAGCTTCACAGCATGGGTGCTTTATTATCCCTGGTTTATGACTAGGGAGATTGGCACAGAAAAGATAAGCAATTAGCCCTTGGGAAACAAAAATATTTTATGCCCCAGAGGGAAGCAGAACACAAGCAAGTCAAGCAGTAAACCTGTCCATCTCTTATTTTCCATAACACAATTTTGTGGAACTACTGTTTCTAATTTGGAGGAGATAGCAAACAATAGTCCATGGTTACAAAGTAGTGATGTGCTTTATAGCAATAAAACGAGAAAAGAAACATATTTCTTATCAGATCTCCTTCTCATAGGTATCTAGTAGCAATTGCCAATTCCAAGGACACAAGGCATAAATTCATGTAATTTATTATTCGGGCTTCAAAAAGGAGGATATTGTTTTAAAGGCTGTGTGCTTCCTTTTAAAAGGGTATTTCTCTCTTTCGCCTCCTAGTTTCTGATTCTGTATGATACACTTAAAATATACTTTTAGCTTTTCTCCACAACCACTGGAATTAGAAGCATCTCTATTGTTGAGAATGAAAGCCAAAATCCCTTTCAGAAGGGAGCTGGGGTTTTCTGAAAAAGGTGATTTCTGTGAGGCTCGTCACAGCCGCCTGGCTTAGGATCATTTTCGCTTCCTTTGGTTAGCAGAATAAAACTTGAAAACATCCGTACCTCTTCATGAGCAACATGGAAAGAGAAAGTGAACAGGATCTTTCTGCTGCTCTCAGATCACAGAGCTGTTAACACTTCCAGCCAGGACGTTCGATGCAGGTGTCTGGGTTGTGGTCCACTGACTGGCCAGGCTGGAGACGTCTCCCATGTATGTGGCAGTCCCCCCCAGCCCTGGCAGACACAGCAATGCTCAGGGGGCAGCGATGGCTGGAAGAAAAGTTTCTCTCTGATATGGTTTGGTGGACCCCGTTCAGGAGGTCCAAGGCTTCCCAGTACCACCATTTTGATGTAGTCTATGTAGCTTTGGTGAAGCAATTGCTGCTGCTGCATGTTTAGAAGCTGTGCCTTATCACACCTGGGCAACCCTCACTGTTGCCCAGAGATGCCTGGGGGCAACCAGACACTGAGCAGTGCTGGTTAACCCAAGAGCAGCAAGTGCCCTGCCAAACCTTTAAGAAAGGGAGTCCCAGGCTCAGGGGAATGCAGCTTGGCTTCCAGATCCTAGCCTGAGCTTTGAGGCTGTTAAAAAGAAACAGATTTTTTCAAAGTGTCATAATAATAAAAAGGCTTTCAAATTTGTTTTGAAACTTTTGACACCTGAAATGGTGTAAAACATATATGAACAGACGTGTTGGCCGTCATGCATGGGAAGGAGTGGTCCCATGGATGTGTCGAGGTGGTTTATCAGTTGAAGGTGAAAGACGTGGAGTATCTGTGTGCTTCACACAGCCACGTTCAATTTTACCCTTGCTGCAAGGATGAAAAGCGGTGGGGCAGAGCAGTGGGGATTTCTGTCTGAATCCAGATCCACCTCCACGCATGGATGGTGGGGAATGGGCAGTGGGGGTGGGACGTCCCACTGTCGGGGCCAGGAGGATCACAGCAGTGGTGGATGGGCTCCAGGGACCCTCTGACACTCCAGAATTGCCATGATGGGCCAACAGCCCCCCAGGTCCTTCTCAGTCCCATCACTGGCGAATGGCACCGTCTCAAGCTGGCTGAGAGGAGAAGGTAGTTACAAACCCAGAACTGCTTTCAGGAGCCACTGGTCAAAGAGTGTGGGGCAAAAAAATCCCTCCTGAAGTGCTGAGCCCTCTTTTGGATGTGGGTTGGTGTGTGTCCTTCTCATGGTGTCGGGGGTGTGAGCAAAAGGTCTGAGCACAGGGGAGTTTCACAAAAAATGTCTGGCAACAGGTAAGCACGGTTGCTCCTGTGAAGTTTGGGCAGGTAATGCAAAAGCAGGTGCCAGGTTCATGATCCATTTGAAGGGATGGTACCCAATTTCTATATACTACTGTATTATCAAAAATTACTAATTAAGTAAACTACCAGTTACACCGATTCTTTAGGGGGAGTTTTGTGGGAAGGAAGTGTTTTGTCATTCCGGAAAACAACAGTCAGTGGATATGGCACCTAACCATTGGAGATAACATGTTACACTGAGATTTTGTTTCTATGGGAGGGAAAGAGGCAGAGCTTGGTGAGGTAAATGCCTGCAGTCCCACTGGGAAAAGACAGTGCCCTGCAGAGCGGCTTTCCAGCTCTGGCAGAAAAAGATGCTTCCTATGGCACCTCTGTTGCTATATGATTTTGTGTACCGGCTACAGTTCTCTTGCCTTACCCATCTTTAGGATACCAGCCGGCTGTTAATTCCAGGAAACGAAGGCGGCAAGCTGCAGGGGGGCTCCCGATTCTGTTTGCGGTGGTGTTTGGAAGAAGAGTAGAGACACTGCTGGTTTTTGCCTGCTCTGGGCAGATTCCCGGTGGCTTGCAGAGCGTTGTGTGGTGACCCTGTGGAGACCGTGGAAACAGGCAGAAGGGAAACTGCAGAAACGTACGCTCTGGGCTGGAGCGGTGCAAAGGTTGCGTTCACTGCGCTGAGGGCTGTGGTTGCAAACTCAGCAGCACTTGTGCATTATAGAGAAGCAAGATAGAGGAGACCAAGTGGTTAGTGATGTCCTGCTTTGTGTGAGGCTCCTTCTGAGTGTCTGACATACACGGTGGCAGCAAAGTCATGACCAAGCACACAGTGAATCCCACTGGAGCTACTACTTTGTAAGCTACATGATAAACTGAATTAGAGATGCTCCAAATACTTCATTTCATGTTATTAAACATTGGATTCTCCTTCAGGTGTGGCAGTCTTTGAAACATATTGTTTGAAACAAGATAAGCCCTGCATTCAGGGCTTTATACATAGCCTTTTGGAAGACTAGACCTTGGCAATGGTGTTTGAAAATCCTCCCTAAGCCAGGAACCCAAACGTTGCTTTCATGTTCAGCTGAGACGTGGGAACATCCCGGCTGTGTGACAAAACTGCTGTGGCCCCTGTCCCCCCCTTAGGCCAGCACTGCCTCAACAGAGACTATCATACAACTGTTCACATTAAAGGGACTCTCCCCTGCCCCACAGATCCAAACCCCACGAATACAGTCGTGTGACTACATTAATGGTCTTGGCACTGTTATTTGGCATTGCGTAATAATGAGAAAATATTTAAAACCTGACAAATCAGAAGCACGGGCTGTTCTTGCTTTAAGGATATGAGCGCTAGGTGACACTGCAGACCAAGGAAAAAGCGTCATCTCAAGGGCCCCAGCAACTGCCAGGGAAAAAGTAATTTTTATTTTTACATTTGAGAAAAAATATGTTTTGATGGTGGCAGAGAAATAAAAGAAAAAGACAACCATGTTATAAACACAGATATAAGTATAAATATATAAAATAATTTTTAGGTAGATAGCATCTTTTATTCAGAAGGGAAACAGATAATTTGTACAGCAAATTGCAGTCAGTTCCAGGATCATCTCTTTTAGCACACAGTGACAGAGCCCTCATCTTGTTTCAGCTGAACACTCCCATCTTGAAAAAGTCTGCTGTACTGAAACTGCTCAATATTATTTCCCTAATTAGCAGCAATTTTAGGTAGCTAATATAACACAATTTAAGACAAGTAGGGCATGAGAGATTAGGGAACACCAATATGTAAGTACAGAGCATACTAAAACAGAAACAAGCCTATGGGAACACATCCATATGTCTCCAATACCTCAAATTTCCTTGTTCACTCATCTTTCTTAAACTTTTTAACCTTTTCTCCCTATTTCTTTCTCTCTGCATCCTAAATGTCCTTATCTCCTCTACTCTCCCAATCTAAATGTGTTCTGAAATAACTGCAGACGTTGTGAGTTGGAGAAATGAGAGTGACAAGGAAGAAATACAAATTTATACTCAGAGCCAATGAATCCTTGTATTTCTTCATGTCTGGATTTCATCATTTGCTGATTTGTAATGTAGAATAGCAGCGTGAATGAGAAAAAAAGTTCTGGCAATGTTATATTTTTATTTTTTCTGTCTTTTAACAAATGATGGCATCTGTCAAAATAACCCCCCATAAAACCTTACATAGCTCCCTTGTGAGTTCTTCCTGTGCCAATTAAGTTCAAGTGAAATGTAGTGGCTTTTTATTTAATTTTTATTTATTAAATGTGTCCAGACAGCCTCTGGCTACGATTGGAAATTTGCAAATAAAACAGACGGCTTATTGATCTGCGTCAGCTCAGCTCAGAGTCTCCTCCAGGATAAACTAGACATGTTCACCACCACGTCCTCAGGCAAGGGCCTGAGCAAACCGATGAGCTGTGTGTCCTGCCCAAAAAATCAACAGGCTGGGATACTGGCAGGCCAATGGAGGAAAAGAAATTTGCAGGTAGACAGACCTACCGGTGAGGAGGTAGGAGGCATTTCCACTCTGAAATGCCCCTGCTAAGATTGACAGGTAAAAGACTACGCCTGCTGACCTTCTGCAAAGAAAGAGAGGGGCTCAGGAGCTAGTTCAGTGTCTGCCATGCCTTCTCCTGGTGGTGGGCTCAAAGCTGAGGTCTGCAATCATCCACTGACAGGAGTACTTGCCACTGAAATGGGTCGGTAATTACGCACCCACAAAGGTTCCTCGCAGGGGTGAAGCTCAAAGGATGGGGCTGTTGATTTTGCGGTTGCAAGGAAAGGGTACAAATTCGAGGCCCTGAGTGAGCTGCTCTTGACCCTCCTTGGAGTAGGGGGCTGAACTACAGACATGTAGAGGTCACCTTCCCACCTCAGCTATGCCGTGATCCAGAAAGTCTTTTCCATTTCCAATTCCTAGGTTCGTAGGTTGCGTTACAGAGAAAAGACAGAGAAGTTGTGATTCTGGTTTACACCTTTGCAGAGGAGAAAAAACAGTGAGTTCAAAGGCATTGTAGTAGGATCAAAGCACTCAAAGAGAAGAGTGTGACCTCATGGTCGCCTACTGAATTTACTCCAGTTTAGTTTAGAGACTTCATCTATTTTCACCCAGTTACTTCAAGTGCAAAATTATCCTGTTAAGAGTGGGTGTTAGCAGGTTAAAGAGCTGCAGACTGATAAATGCAGATGTCCTCAGTCAAGCCTGACGAGAGGCACTTACATGCTACATGGGCTGCCAACAGGACAATCTATCAACTCTGTAGGTGTCCAGACCGTAGCTGAGGTAAGCTGGCAGATGACAGGCTATTATTCATAAACTGTGAATAACAAGATGTATGACACACAGCTAATGTCAGATGATGTCTTTTCCTTATTGATGTTGTTAAAAAAAAAATTGATTTAAAGGTGAGCTGAGGTAAACTGGAAAGTTTTGGGTTGTTGGATATTTTTTAGGGTTTAACACGTGTGTACATAATTGCTGAGAGACAATATCATATAGTTAAGATGAATTTAGCTTAAAATAATGTTTTTGATAATCGGTTGTGCTGTTTTATGTCAAGGTCTATATTCAGGGTCCAGTTCCCTGAGTAAGATGAGTGTCTCACAAACAACTTGAAACAGAGCATTTTGCTGAATTCTCCTTCTGGCATCATTACTATAGAGTATGGGTACTCTGCTTTCTTCTGACTAACTCAGTGACAGCAAGGTCTACTGTTTCTGTATCAATCCCCATGCTATTGGTATGTTTGGTGCCATCCCATCACTCTCCTTTCTTCTTCTGGTTTCTGTCCTGTACTTCCTCTCTTCTGAGCTTATTTTCTTTCATCTAGTCATGTTCAAATCTTTTCCATAAACTTCATGTGCTTTCCTCATTTTTCTCCTCTCCTTAAACATAAGCTCTCCTTCACCAGGGCCAATTCTGTAAATATCAGACTCTTGCTGAATCACTCATTAATATCATGCCCACAGACTTCTCTTGAACAACCGTTTCCAATAGCACATCAGCACATCATGACTGCCAAAGAAGGCACTCAAAGGGAAACAAACTGCAACTCAACATGCCCAGCATGACACCAAACACGTGTGATGTCATTTCACAACCACAGGTCTTACTGTTTTGCTGTTTTGATTTTCCCCAGCCACTGGTACTGGACTAGCAACTTCACAAAGAACAGTTATTTAATGGCAACTATACAAGCCAGAGAGTCTGAGCTAGTGGCTTTAGAAAGCTGTGATTTGGTTTCACCCTGACCAGCCTGAGAGCCAGCGTCAAAGGACCTGACATGACACAGGCCCAGACAAACAGAAGACATAAGGCAGCGATTTCGTAAGAGGAACTGAGGTTTAATAATAAGCTTAGGGACCAAAAGGTGAACAGCAAAGGTTAAAGACAGCATGTGGCAAGACACTGCCTACTTCTCTTCCAGGATAAGAGGGAAAATATTTGTCTTCTTTCCTCTAACTTGGAACACAACAGAGCTCTTTCCTTTCTTATTAGGTAGGAGAATCATATGACAAATCAAAATATGGAAGCTGATTTTGGCTATAAAGTCGTAATCCAGATGTATAGTCTCTTTCTAGCCCTCAGTCAGCAGTCACTTGAGCACTATCATGCATGGCAGAGTATTTAACCTATGCCTTTTCAACAACATATAGCACAGCAGCTAAGAAGAGAAGATCTAGATCAAGTAGAGTGAGACAAATGTTCTGTAATTGCCTCTTCTCTAAAAGAAGGAATGAACAGAGCCTGCCATGCTAACTTTCCTAAGAAAGATGACACTGTCATCAGTATTACCTGCTTGAGCTAAAATTCAGAGGAAATAAAATTGTAGTCTCAGCACATTCTTCTCTGTGGCTTTCTGTAATGGAGAGGTGCTAGAGAGCCCAATGAGCTCCAAAAAGAGCAGGCACTAGCACGTACCTGTACCATCTTTCCATTGACTTTCTGCCAGAAGACACCTCCTTCCAGATGCATCCTTGTCTCTTTTTTCTCTACCCATCAGGTCGCCAGGCCTATATCTTTGTCTTGCTTATTTGGATCCATTTTAAACAACACATTGGAGTTTATTCTGAGGTGCTTGGTCAAGAAAAGAAGTCCAAATAAGACTCATCTAATGAAAATATGACAGGAAGTGTTTAGGTCCCCCTTATTCATCAAATCCTCATCCTCCCTAAGACACACAAAAGCTTCATTTGTTGTACATGCTGTGCCATAAGGCTTCCTCTGCTTTTAGTCATACAAATTCCATCTGCTGCCTTGTCTTGCCATGGTGCTTCGTGATGAGTGGTGCAGGGGGAGGTTAAGAGCATGCGCCAACCCCATGCCTCTGCCATGGCCAAACGTGATATTCCCAGTGTTTATGACAGATTGAAACTACACTGACAATAAGTTTGAACATGTCCTCTAGGCATGCATGTGCATGCATCATGGAAAGGCTCTGAAAAAATTCCTGTTAAGTGCTTCCTCTCTCAGTCTGTGCTTTTAGACCCTTGCTAACAATTCAAAATACAAAGTATTTATCGTTGTGGACGTAGTCTCCAATTCTCAGACAATCCACAGAAATACCAAAGTTTTCACACTGATACTTTCCCCTGAATATACTTTCTTCAAAATTTGTATTCCATAAATAAAATTTGAGCCTGGTTGCAACAGGCTTTTGGCATCTTACGATAGAATTTCTGTTATCTGGGTTTGATAAACGGGAAAGCATTTCCTGCAAGAACTGTTGCACATGCATTTTTTGTAATAGTCTCATGGGAGAATATTCAAGCAACATTACTAATTCTTTTTCTCTGGGCATTCATGTCAGTGAAATGTGATCACTTCAATGTTTAAGGAAAGATTGAAATCTCGATGAGAAATAGACAATGGCATAAGCATATATATTTCCTTGCAGTTAGAGAAGATTCTCGGAGTATTTTTTCAGTTCTGATCTGGAATTTTAAATAGATTCATGAATTTGTATATGCCCACAAAGAACAAAATCTCATTTTAGTTGCTCACAGAAATGTAATTTATCCTCACAGATTTCATCGGAGCTTCATATTTCAACTCAGGTTATCAGCACTAGAATCTGTAGGACAGAAATAGGCATGCCATGGGGTTTTTTAAAGACTGATTGGTTTTCTGCTGAGTTCACTAGATGTACAAAGAAATATGTCAAACATCACTGTATTTTAACCACAAATTTGCATTTTATCATTGCCTTATAGCAATTTGCTTATTTCTCTTTCTTTCTAGAGGCCAAATGACAATTTTCTCTTACAAGGAAAACATACTTCTCATCAGAACCTTTTAAAAGCCATCCAAAGAAAGAATTATAATGATAATTTAAAAATACCTGCTTTGGTTAGAGAATGGACTATAATCTGTGAACAGGATATACATTGGATTATGAACCAAAATAATTAATGAAGAAAAACATATTTTAAAGGTTCACTTGAATTTTATAGCAATTTTCTCTCCAAGTCAACATATAAGACTCTTGTGGTGTTGCCAGTTCACACATTTTAAGCTTTAAAATTTCAAAAGTGGATGTTCTGCTGTGAAGCTTGAAATTGGCCCACTTGCATTAGGCTGAAATATATCACCGTCATGTTGAGAAGCATCCCCTGTGTGCGCCAATGAAAATTATACAATTTCTTCAGGGACATAAATCACCCAACTGAGACTAGAAATGGTATCAGATGACTCAGTTTCAAACCAAAGTAACCCAACAGTGAGCATTTACAAATTCCTAAATGGAGAACATATAATATGTTAACATGGAAAGCAGGAGAGTTAAAATCACTGGGTACAGCTCTTGCCACAAACAACATGGATGACTGTTGCATAAAAGAGTTAAAAACTCTCTTAGGAGTGATTGCTTCAGAAAAGTGTGTGTGATCTATCTCGTTTCCCTCTGCAAGTCAGAGGGGAGGGAAGAAGGAAGCTAGCACAGGGCTATCGCTATCCCTTAGTATAAAGACACCCATCACTCCTTCCTGGAGAAGGTCTATTACTAGAGCGTGACAACAGCTAATGCACCTTTACATTGGATGTTGTGTTATTAATGGCCACACTAATAGCTGGTGACAGCGAGAGAGTGAATTTCCACAGTTCACAGCCCTTTGTAAGGCTTCTTCTGGAACATTTCTCTCCACTATCATCACCCAGACTCCCCCTCTGACCTCTTTATCAGTCAGTGAGTGGTACCAGAGGCTTAAGACACATAATCACAGCAGTGTGCCATGTGTGCTCAGCAGAGTGGCACAACGCAGAGAGAAAAGTTAGGAAAAAAGCATTGCTTTAAAAAATAGAAGTTCCTGTTAATTCTTCATGCGGTAACGATAACGTCCTTTAGTTTCACCTTCTCCTTTTGTGCTTACTAACTTCACATAAATTTTCATATTTCATCTTCAAGTGAATCTTCATATTTATAGCTATGCAACCTGATCTAAAATTCACCATGGTCAGTGAAAGTGCTGCCATTGACTTCAGTGGACGTTGGATCAAGTCCGTATCTACCTTAGAGCTCTGGCTCCCTTGGCTCCTAGCCATGAAACCAGAGTCTGAGCCTGGCTTATCTATATAGTCGAGGAATTGAAAAGTAACATTAAACGAAAACACTATTATGTTTGCTTCCACTTCTGCCTCCCTTTCAAGAGAAAGACAAGTAGCTGCTCATTTCAGTACCTCTGCAATTAAAGGTAAAATCAACACCTACAGCTTACAGTTTATTTCAAGCATGCTTTGTGCTCAGCTTAGAAGACGGAAGCTTGTCGCTCCTGCGTTTTTGCTCCACAGACTAAGTGGTCGAGTGAATCCCCATTGGGTGGTACAGATGATGTTACACAGGTGTTGTGGAAGCACAGTGCAGGCTCTTGGACTGCACGTGGTCTCTGCAGGAGCTCCTGGAGTCTTCCAGGGTCTTCAAAGCCTTGCACTTGGCCTCACAGAAACGTAGATAACATGGTGATGCTGCTGGTGGCTGTAGCTGTAACGTACTGCTCCATGTGAGACAGCAGAGGCATCAAATCTCATTGCTCCATCTCTTGAAATTGCCAAAGTGTCTTTGAGACACTTCGTTTACTGTTCGCACTATTAATGGTTGCTGTACTTCCATGGAAAGCCTAAACTGTAAGGTGGGCAAAACCGTCCTGAGTATTTTCTCTCTAATAAGGGACAATACAAGAACATTATAAGTATTTGACCATCGATTTCTAGTAACTCAGACTTTGAGTTTGCATTTAAGCTGTTCAAAGATGTTTAAAGTACTCCTTTTTTTCAGGAGCATCAAGGAGTTTGTAAGGCATAGCAATTTCCACAATTAAAAGATCTGTGAAGCTATTTTCAAGTCTGCTTTACAATAGAGGTAACTTCAATCTTCCTGTTACTCTTCTTGGTGTTTCCAGCCTGCTAGAAGAGCACTTGAATGAATCACTTTGGGTATGTTCGATTTTTTAAATCAGTTCTGAAAGGAATCTTTTTAGTTGGTTTGTTTCCTTAACACAAAATATGTATATAATCCTTACTCAAACTCAGAAGAGCTGTTCAATTAGCGTAATGCAAAGAACTACCCTGGTTTGGACAATATTGCTAAGAGATGGTCAAACAGGAAGAATTTATATACTTTCATACTATAGTATTTTTTATACTATATATATATGTACTATATACTTTTTTTCCAGCTTTGTTTTGCTTTGCTTATTGATACCAGTGGTACTTTTCAGCTTTATTGGGAGCCTCGGGGAATTGAGGAGGTACCTTTGTCTTAGTTTTCTTTTCTTCTAAAAGTCAGGTCAATATTTGATGCACTCTGATTAAAAGTCACCCAGGGCCTAGAAGTTGTTCTGGAAGCACTAAGGCTCATACTGCCTGGCTTCCCAGTAGCATGTTGTGTCATTGAAGACAATTCTCATATTTCAGCAGATGGAGGATCCCTTGGCTCTTTCTCTGTCTCAGCATCTATTTCTGGTCACCTACTTTGATGCAATTTGGAGGTTCTTCATTTTCTCAGGGATTGCTATTCCTCTATCAAATCGATCAATGGATTCAAAGGAGATGGGGCAGGAGGAGCGGCGAGACACGAGCAGACGTAGGCAGGTCACGATAAATATCTCATTTCTTTATGAGATCAGAAATGGCTGGTTTTCCAGCCCACCTTCTCCGCAGCTTCCCGGGAAGAGAGGGGCAACTTCTCGGAGCCCGCCCCTCCTCTGCCTGGGACTAAACCTTGCCAGGTGCCGCACACGCTGGCCCCACTCCAGCAAAGCACTTAAGCAACATGCTTAACTTTCAACACATCAATCACTCGCGGAGAAGTCAAGCCTGGAGAAGCTGCTTGCTGGTGCAGAGATAGCAGTGAAAAGGAAATGGGGAGGTGGTGACCTTGTTGCCTCTCTTTCCCGACGGACCTGTCTGCAGACATCCTTCAGGGCCTGGGGTAAGAGGATGGCGGAGGCTAATAGGTCAATGACCTGCTACGCTGTCGTTGGCCTAGCCCCAACCTTTGCAAAAGAGAGGGGAAGATCTGTACAGTTTGTCAGATGTTATCACCCTCGGTAAGACAAAGCTTCGCTTTCAGGAATTTTTCTTTCCTAGCTTGCTACGAGAAAAGATGGCAACCCAGAGATCTGTGGTGGCAAAGAGGAAACTCACAATCTTTTGTTCTTGCTCTGCCACTCACATCTGTGACAGGTTTCCTTTCTCCCTTAAGCTATTCCAATTTCTGGCTCTGCATGTGTCAAAATAAGTTTCCAAAGCAAATCACAAATGCATGGGGTAATTAGAGCTGTCATTTTGATGTCAGGGAAAAGCACTCCCCTTCCCAAGAAGAATACACCTCCTGGTCAACAGCGTATTGTAGTGATGATGAAGAATTTGGCATTTGCCTCTCTTTTTTTTTTATTTTGGCGTGGTTTTTTTTTCTTTTTTTTTCACTTGGGGGATGGGAAAAGGAAAAAGAGGAGACTTGCCTTATGCTGCTGCCATATGAGCCCTTCTCTCTTTCAAAAACTCTCGGAAAATGCTGCTGAGAGGTAGACAGCTACGCATAACCACTAAAACACACAAAAGTGACCTTAGAGCCACCTCTTCAGAAATGTGGACATGTAGCTGAATTCAAAGAAAATTTTAAAAAATATATATTTGAAACTAACATTCAGAAAAATTGAAACACAGCAAATTGGAAGATAAGCTCCATTCCTTCAGATCTCCAGCAGCATGAAAAACTTTTTCTAAATGTTTAGAGAAGTATCTTTAAAAAGTACTGTGGCAAACAGGCATGCAGCCCAGATCCTCACTCTTCCAGAGAGACCCTCAGGGACACAACTGAAGCTCCCTTCACAAGACGGACACAATAACGACATTCTCACCAGGAGTCTGCTCTTGACTGTTCTCATCATTTGTTTTTCATGGGAGCATTTTGTAATAATGGCAACATATATGGACATAATTATTTCAAAGACTCCTTCTTTTCTTTGTGGGAGTTTAAGTGCACGCAAAAAGAAACTCTTTTCCAAGCAAACTGCCCTGCTTTAGTTCCATGCTCCTGTGCCGTACATGACTTCTCGATCTCTGCAAAATTACAGCTTGCTCCCCAGTCTTCTCTAGAGCACCTGCAGCACCTCAGTCGGAGGAAATTTCAATCAGAATGGAGCCAAAGCTGTGCTTTAGTTGTGGAAAGAGTGAAAATACTTGGAAAGGTATCTAAAATGCTGCAGGATGGGAAGAAGAATGGGCTTTCTAATCAAGATGCAGGGCACTGGCACTCAGATTTGCTCTCTTGTGGCTGTCCGATCCACTTTTGGCGAGTCATTTACTTTCAGTGCCTCTGGGTCCCCAGCTCCACAGAGGGAATCACTGTGATTCCTTTCTCCCACCTTTCATGCATATTTTGCAACGTGGCATTTTTTTTAGTGTGCAGGGAGGTACTGCTGTGAAGCACCGAGCATGGAGCGAGGCCTCTCTGAGGTGCAGTTCAGTGAAGTGGTTTGTTGGTGACATCAATTTAAGGACTCCATCTCCCGTCCCATCTCCTTGTCCCTGCCCATGCACTGCAATTCACTGCCCTGTCAGTTGTTCCACTCTGAATTTTTCTGGAAGATGCTGAAAGCAGATCGGGAAACTTACCTAGTTAAAAATAAGTCTCCCTTCACCAACACCATTTCTCACTCAGGTCAGTGTGCTGATAGGTAGAGCGTGGTTCCGTCAACAGATCCTAGCACAAGCAAGTGGGCTGTGAGACATAGCACAGGGGTGGGAACAAAGACTTTGGGCTTTCTTAAATTAGTTTAGCCAGCATTTCATTTCACTGCAGCCTGACTAAAACTTTTTAGGCTAGAGAAGCATGAGGTATGGTTATATGAGTCTCTGCTGCAACTCCATCATGAAACTTTGCCCTTCTTCAGTATTTCTATTCAAGTACCCACAGCAGCTCTTTGCAAACATTAAGTGCTGTGTCCCTACAACACACCTGGCAGGCAGATAGAGTATCCTCTTATCAGATGGGCAATATGAGCTGCGCAGTGATCACGACTGGCTCAGCCATGCAGCACGAGCCAACGCGAGAGGCAGCAAGAAGCAAAAAGTCCTAATTGCTGGACTGATGTTTTAACTACCAGGCTTCTGCTGGAAACCAGTGGCCACTGATAGAAACTGCCAATACAAAGATGCTTCAAGCAACAATAAGAATGGGGTGAGGAGTAACAATGATATGACTTGCAGATGGCTTTCATTAAAGGGAGTTTTTATTGGATTAAAGACACAATTTAGAGTCTACAGTAGAACTGCTTGAAATACTTTAATCTAATCTTGAAGAGGCTTTTTGACCAAATCAAACATTTTGCTGGGAATTTTTCAACTCCACTGAAATTTCCTGGGGGATTCTTGGTTTGAAACAAACAAAAAGTAATTTCAAAACAGTCATGTTTGTTAGTTTTATCACTGGAGATGAGATATATTTTATAGAAAATATATGATTATACTTCTAAGAATAATTATTATTTTTGCCAGCTCTTGCCAGCAGAAACCTTGTCATGAATTATCTTGAGGGGCTGACTGAGCTACAAATACTGTAAAAACCAAAATGGTTTTCTATGTTAAAGTAGTAACAAGAAAATACTTATTCCAGTGATGAAACTAGTGTTGATTAACCTTTCCCGAAAGAAGGCTTCTTTCATGTTATATTCAGTGTTTACCCCCAACCTTTAAAAAATATCCCTGTTTTCATATTAAAAATTATTAACTTGTGGCATTGTTTTGGCTCAGGGCTTTTGGGAGCAGGGTCTTAATAGTCAAAGGGTAATTGCATTAAGCCAAATGTTACCATTTTCACATATAGCCATACCCTAACAAAACCTCATTAAGGCACAAATTACCTTGATTTGCAATGCACAATCCAAATAAAATTACATAAATGCTTACAACTCTATTTCCTGCTATATTCTCAGATATTAACATAAACTTTCTGAAGCTTTTCTCTTTGGGGACAAATCCACATAGGTAATCTCATGGATAGACACTGAAGCCGTGAGTGAACAAGGTAAGTAAAAGTTTGCCTTCTCTGAATAGTCAAAAGATGTAAAAGAATTGCCTTACTAGGTTTATGACCCTATCTGTGATTGCTTCAAAAACCAAACCAACTGAAACTTTAGCTGCACTTTCCTTCTAATTTTCAACCGCTCAAAATTAGCTGTGAACCTCAGGCTCCAGTAACAGAGACCCAAAACCCACCTAGGCTGACTCCTCAAAGGCCAGAGAAATCCCTTCTTATTATGGTTCATAAAAAGAAAAATTGCTTATAAGCATGGAAAATAATATTCATATTTTTGTAAATAATGAGAACAAGTGGTGAGGGAGGTTAAAGGAAGGGATGGAGCTTGCAATGCTACACCAAAGGATCAAAAAACAAAGCCAAAACCTCCCCAAAAGATTCAGAAGTCCCATCAGACCAAACCCAAATGTTTTCAAAATCTGCAAAAACCTTCTGGTGTGAAATAATTTCAAGTTTCAATGAGAGTGCGGTTAGCAATAAAATATAAATCACTGCACATAGAGGTTTCTAACGGGCAAGTGGCAAACACATGAAGGCTGTTTCTCCATAGTTTTGGCTTATTTGAATACAATTTTTTGAAGTTGTTCATAAGGAAACAACATTTATATAATATCACTGTATTTCTCAGCCCTTTCAGTCTCTCTGATCCCTGCTGGCTAACTCCAGCCCAGGCTGACAGAGCACTGGAGGCTCGGGGCGATTGGACTCCTAAATGCCCTGGGAATGTCACTGCCCAGGTACTGGAGAGAGGCTGGAACGGAGGCACAGAGGAGCTGCCGTGGGAGATCGACTGCGTGACCTGACACCAGAGACACTAAAGCTGTGAGACCCATGGTGCATGTACCGACAGCAGGGAAAGCTGTGCCCGGAGCTCACAGCTTACAGACGTGGGGTGTTTCAGCTGCAGAATTGAGGCCAGAGGCAGAATCTGCTGCTCGCTGAACAGATTAGGTACCTTATCCTTGGCGATATTTGGGGAAAGAACGTCTGCTTACTCTCAGCTCTCCTCTTACCCTGTTTTTTTCACTTTGCTCTCCTTTAGCTTCATCTTGAGAGAAAAGTCAAAGAACAGAGGCTGAGCAAATGCCCCTGTGTATGCAGGGATTTGGGCAGCCAGATGGTTTTGTAGGAGCTGCTGTATTGCTTTTTCCTTCACCTTCCAGAAATGATTCCACAGTGTTTCCACCCACAAAGTAAAAAATTAAACATATTCCCAGTGTCTGCAGCAGTCACTGCTCCGATAGTATCCTGTAAGCCCCTAGTGAGGCTGAACCCTTCCCCAAGATTCACTGATTCCTCCTGGGGACCAGAAGGCTCCTGATAAAAAGTTCTTCATAATCTTCCTCTCTCTTAATCTCCTGTGATAACATTTCAATCACAGGCAGGAAAAGACTTGTCTTCCAGCAGTGGACCCATACCTGATAGTGGCAGGAATGGAGAAAGGTGAATGCATGAAGGGCAGTAATTATCTGCATTATACGAGCCTCTGAGGACTCTTCCATAAGAGCCCATGGAAGTTGGAGTTCTCCCCTAATACCTGGTCAATCAATTTTCAGACACAACCTGTACATCTCTCTCACCGACGCTCCAGTTTAAAGCTGCTTTAGTTGCCACCTGCTGTATGGTGCAGACGGGACACCATTCAGCACTGGTTAGCCATCTCAGTGTTTAACAGCTTCTCAGCAGGTTTTGAAAATTTTGTACTGATTTGGGTTCAGCCTGCAGCCTGTGATGTGGCTCCTAACTCCTGAGTCCAGCTGGTCAGGAGTCAGGAGCCCCCTAAAATCTCACTGCCACGTGCTGTGGATGTGACTATATGGTCAGCTGCAACTTCGGGGTGCTGGCAGTCATGGGCAGGCATGGCAAAGCCCAGGAGCCTGAACCTTCATTCGACCCATAGTGACCTTAAGAGTGACACTTAAGTGACCCAGAAAGGGTCTTTATTGTGTTAGAGTGGGAATTAGAGGAAAAAGGATGACTGTGTATACTGATGCAGAATTAAACCCAGGCAGAGACAGGCAAGAGAGAAGGGATACTCCCTGGGAGCATTCGACTGGAGCTCTGTATTGGGGGACAGAAAAGAAATTAGCCAGCTGAGATTGATGTCGGAGAATGAATGTGATTCGTATTTTAATAATAAAAGAGGTCTCCCCACAAAGGAAATTCCCATCTTGGCTTGGTGATGTAGCGCTAAGTGGTTATTGATACATGAAATGCCAAAGCCCATAGATCTCTAGTTACACTGGAGTAGACACTCTTTGGGGCTTGTAATTACAGGGAGTTGGCAGACATACAGATTTCATCTTTGAGAGAGAAAAAGACTTTCTGCTCTCCTGCCAGGTGGGATGACTAAGCTGAGTGCCAACTTGGACATACCTTCCAGAGCGTTTGCAAAGCAGCATTCAGTTCTACCTCAGGTTCTTTTGCTCTCCGGGTTTCTGAAAATGAACTAATAAAATATTTGTAATGGCACCTGCAGCAGTGAGGCATCTCGGAGAGAAAAGCCAAGTCCTGCCTCCCAACCAGAGGAAGGCACAGTTGAGAAAAAGCAATAGCTCAGAGCTGCGTAGGAGGGAAACGGGAAAGGTTTCGTAATGGCTGGGGCACCAACGATGGCTGAAGGAGAACTGATGCTCCTGGGTGCTGCCCTGACTGTAAGCACGACTTTGCTCTCTGCAGCCATCCTCACGGCGTGGATTAGGCGCTGATGTACCGATGCACGGGGCAAACACGTTTTTCTCAGGCACTCTGCTTGAAGGCAAGCTGCCCGTGCTGCCAGGGGACAGCTGTATATCCAGACCTGTTGTAATGACACCTGGAAAGCCAGCCCTGCCCTCTGTTGCTTTCTTCAGATAGTCTCTGCACATTTTCCCTCTGATTCAGAGTACTGAGGTCAACGACATCAAGTCTGGCCTTGGTGATCTATGCTGACTGGCAGATGATCAGCTATCTGATATTTAGTTAGACAACTCCACATGAAATATGTAAAACCTGTGGGCAAAAGAGCAGTACTAATACTTTTTGGCCAAATTCTGCTCTCGGTTACACCAGAGGAATGCAACTGAAGTCAATAAGACTTACAGGAATTAAGGATAGCATGTGGTTTGGGTTTTTTTTTTTTGAGATGAGATTTAGATTTTAGTTGCAGTTAAAAGGGCTGGCCACAGACAAATCTCAAGGAAAAGTAACACTGTTGTTTGCTTTTCTTCCCTAACTCCAATGTCAGCCCCAGTCTGACAAAGCACCCTATAATATTTGCTTAGGCACTGAATTTGTTAGCCTAACTTATTTTTACTGTTTATCCCACATTTCTGTAAAAATGTGTAAAAATGTGTAAAAGTGTGTTAATGCCAAATGTTCTGAAATGCTCTTTTTCACAGGCATAGTGTACACTAGGAAGAGCTTGCAAGTATAGCTATGCTGGAATTTTTATATCAATAAACCCCTGAGGGGTGGTGCAACTCGAGGCAGCGCACTGGTTCCAAGGATGAAATAACACATCCTGGCAACCTGAGCGGTTTTTGCCAACAGAGCTGCAAGGCATTTTTTTTTTTTTTTTTCTTTTCTGAGACAGAATACCAGCAAAAACTTCTCCTGAGAAACGAAGCAGGGGCTCCACGTTAGCAAGCTGCTTGGGACGTTCACCTGGCGTGAGGCAGAGGAAAGTGCGCGTCCCCGCTCTGCTTAAATCAGGTGCATCAAATGTGAGTCCCTCTCCTAGAGAATCATTTCCCCAGCTCTGGCTGCCAAAAGATCCCTCCGTCCCTCTGCGCTCGTCTGTCAGAGCTGCCCCAGGACAGTTCGATGAACTGGTGTTTAGGGTGGGAGGTGGGAGAGCTGGGAGTCAGTCACGCGACACAGGAGCTTGAAGGGGGTCTCCTGTACCTCCGGACATCGGTCGGGCTTTAACCCCAGCCAGCAACTAAGCACCACGCAGGCACTCACTCATCCCCCCTCAGCCCAGTGGGATGGGGGAGAGAATCGGGAAAAAAAGTAAAACTTATGTGTTGAGGTAGGAACAGTGTAATAGGACAGGAAGGAAGAAACTAATATTGATAATAATAACAATAATAAAATGACAATAATAATAATAAAAAAATTGGAATATATAAAGCAAGTGATGCACAATGCAATTGCTCACTACTTGCTGACTGATGCCCAGTTAGTTCCCGAGCAGTGATCCCTCCCAGGCCAATTCCCCCCAGTTTATATACTGGGCACGACATCCCATGGTCTGGAATACCCCTTTGGCCAGTTTGGTCCAGCTGTCCTGGCTGTGTCCCCTCCCAACTCCTTGTGCCCCTCCAGCCTTCTTGCTGGCTGGGCAGGAGAAGCTGAAAAATCCTTGACTTGGTCTAAACGCTACTGAGCAACAACTGAAAACATCAGTGTGTTATCAACATTCTCATACTGAACCCAAAACACAGCACTCTACCAGCTCCGAGGAAGACAGTTAACTCTATCCAAGCCAAAACCAGGACGACTTCTCAAACACCAGCCTCTTAGCTAGCCTCAGGGGCAGAGCTTTGTCTGGTTTTCTGCAGAAGCACTTGTTGGGGCCCAAGAAATCTTTCCCGACAAGGATTTTGTTGCAACCGATGTCCCTTCATGAAAAGCATAGCATTTTAAAAGTTGCAGTTTTCTGACACAAGCACATGCGTAATCGTATTTCACTGAAGAATTTCTGATCAACTCTTGTGAGCTCAGGAAAGGCCAAATGACCTAAGGGTTATAAGGTGCCAGTTACAGATAGTGTTTCACATTCTTTCTTAGAAAAATAGTTATGAAACTACTGGATTTTCTTTCCCTACTTTTTTCTGTATCTCTTCCAATGCAAAATACTTTGTTCTCCCAGTGGAAACCAATCATTTACTAAATATTTAGTGTAATTCATATCTCTGTCTCCCAAGTGGGCCAATGTTTACACTTCAAAAGCAAGAATCTTTCTTCTCATGCCATAGTCACTCCATAGAAATAAATACAAACCACAGAACCTGCACAAATCTTTGCTGAGGCACAAAATTTTAAACACCTTATGGATTAATGTTTATGGAGCCTGTCAGAGATTTAAAACCACAACGAGAAAGAAAGGTTTTCTTCAGCTCTGAGCAATGCACTTTTTGTCTACCGCCAGCCCTACACTGAAAAAGCCTTGGCAGGTTGTTTGTCTAAGCAGACAGGTCCTTATTCAATTGTTCCTCATGTCTTTCCACTTAGTTCTTGCTATAAATTTGTCTCTTTGCCACCCTCTTTACACTTTACTTTGGTGTGCCTCAGAGACAGGCAGAGCCAGCAGCTCACCACTAATTCAGCCTAAGGGGAAATGCTAGCAACAAAGACCAGCCTGCCAAAACCCATAAAACTTGTTGCTTTTTGCCTCACTTTAAAACAAAAAAATAATATTGTCTTTTCTCTAAAGTGGTAAAGCAACACATGCCCAAATGAGTTCTTGACATTACACTGCAGGATTTTTTAAGGGTTTTGAAGAAACCTTGGCACTTATCAACGTTCTCCAAAATGTATGATTGTTAATTAGTTTAGTAGTCAGCAAAAGTAAAAAAAAAAACCTGGTGGCACAAGGTGCAACCGGTGGCTTTTGGTAAGGCAATGGGAAGTCCATGAAAATCACAGCCTCTGAAATACTGAATAAATCCAAAAGGAAAGAACTGATTAAAAGCAGAAAGGTAGTCACATCCACTGCCATAATAACCTGCTGTTTCACTGCTGCCACTGTACCTATGAGAATGTACCTGTACTTAGCAGCTGGGCAAAAACAGCTAGTGAAAATCATAGAGATCAATCATTTCAAAGAGAAACGGGCATTTGCCCCAAACTGTGCTATTTTTTTCTTAAAGGCTTAACTGGGCTTCTTGCTTTATTTACCAATTTTTTCCTCTTTCTGAAGGGAGCTTGGTGAAAAAAAGATGACTCTCCATGGACTAAAAGCCACTGCTACCCATTGTAAAGCAGAATTTGGCTAGGTCAAGCATAGCAATTTTTGGCAAGCTGATAATGCCACTTTCCCACCAGACGTGCCTGCTCCTCTGCCTGCCCTCAGAAACACTCGAAATCTGTCTGAGGGTCTCTGCTGCAGACCTGCCCCCCCGTAAGGTCTGCTGGGCAGCCGTTCCTGCTCCCCCCAAATTGCAGGGTCCTCCCCACCCTCTTGCTCACTTGTCCAGTATTTCACCCCTGCAGACGAGGCTGTCGTTTGTAGTCATGAGTCATGTTTTCCCACCTAGCACCCAAGATTTGTTTCGGTTTTCCTTGGACACTCATTGAGGGCAGAAAGGAGAAAATACCCTTTTCTCCCCTGTGTGCCTGTTATGAGGAGGGGTTAGGAAGGAAGGAGAGAAGGGGAACAACTAGCCTGGTACACAATACAAATGTCAATGCTGGGGACTGGAAATAAGAAATACTCATGCACTTTACCTAGCTTTTTATTCCACATTTAGGACTGTGTGAAATTTCCACTGGTAAAATACCACACTTTTCCTGTGAAAACATTTCCATTTAACCCCACAACAGACCTCTTCCCATTCTTCTGAGGAGCAGTGCATAAGGGATGCTGAAGTAGCACATCTCTGACAGCTGCCCAGGGTTTTCCCAGTTAAACTTCCTATATCTTCACATTTAAACTCTTTGCTCCTCCTTTTATTTGCAAGTATAAAGAACTTTTTCTGGAATTTGATGAGCCATACAGCAAACAGGCAGTGACAGCAAAATAAGTCTGGCCAAAGAAAGGGAATAATTAATAATAATAATAATAATAATAATAATAATGATGTGAGATAAGCACATTCTACTTTTGTGCCCAACGATTTTGAAGCTATTTTATGTCTTACATCTTCTGGTGTTATTTTGTGTTCCTATTTTCTCCTGCATTCTATGTCACTTCAGCTACTCCACTGGCTCTCAGAAAAGCATTTTACAGCCAGTATTTCACTCCACGTAATAGCTGTTTTCCTAGGGGATTTTCACAGTTGGTGCAAACCTAGTCACAAGCGTTGGGGGTGAATTTACCCCTCCCCAGACAGAGCTCCTCCCGCTGACATTCTCCACACTATGGTTTGTTTCCCAGGCCCCCAGAATCCTGCAGAATCCCGTGGTTGTTTCCAGATGATCAGGCAGCAGACTGAGTTTGTCAGCAACATTTCCAAAAGGCTAATTTTTTTCTCTTTTTCTTTTTTCCCCTCTCTCAGTGCTCACATCCTTCCTGCCATCCCAGGCTCTCCTTTAACTCAGGAGCCAGCTGTGTTCTCAGGGTTGGCTCCTGCTCCCAAGTACACCGTCCCAAGTTCTCCACTGGGCTGAAAGAGGAGCATCTCCAGAGAGCCGCGGCGATCCGGGCGGGTGATTTAATGCAAGGTGAGCGAGTCAGCAGCGATGCCTCTCTCTGCGTTGCGATGAGCAACCTCCTTCTGAGAAATCTGAAGAGCGTGCTGGTGTCGGCCGGGCAGGCAGAGCGGAGCAGAAGTGCGGCTCCAACTGACGGCGAAGGTACTAGCGCCGCTCTGCTCTCACCCCACGAGCTGCAGAGCGGGGTTTTTTAATTCTTGTTGTTGCCCTGAAGGATTAAGTCCTCTTCCTCATACTGACTGCTCACTAAAGTGTGATAAAATCCCACAGAGTAAGCTCTAATCATGAAAAATGCAACATGCTGGAACTGGAAAGTCTCACCGAAGGATGACGCTTTTCAAAGCTATCTGTGTTTCCCAAGGACAACCCACCACATGCCAGCCTGCTCCTCCACAATTTTGACTTGACTTCTACGTTCTGTCCCCTTTCGAAAAGGCCGGTTTGATGACTTTATGTTTAATGATCAAATAATGCGTGGGCCTTGGTGTTTTGGGATGAGGGTTTGGCTCACCTGTGTAGCTCTCAAACACCAGGATCTCGGCCCCTGGTTCCCATAAACACTGTTAAAAATTCCACCCCACGTTTCATGTGGCACAGAGCACAGCTCAGTCATCAGCTGCTTGCTCATAGATGTGTTAAAACAAACTGTGCGTTGAAGGAGTTTACAAAGACCATTTTCTACTTAAAAAAAAAAATTAAAAGAATGAATCATTTCTATTTTTGATTAAGAAGTCTGACAACCTCCTACTTATCTCTTGGACTCCATCTTCCCTATTGCTCACAGCGAACACAAAGAGGTAAGACAGCAGAGGGTTTTATTATTCTTTTAAACTAAACATGTATGTCTCTTTTTTTTTGTTGTTGTTTTTTGAACAATCACCCGTATCAAGTATGAAAACCTGTGAATACAGTTTAATGATACCACAAGTACGGGACGGCTGGAGTCTGGGGTTGCTGTTTATGGACTTTTAATTCGTATTCATATTAAAGCCATAGGAGGCTTGCCATTGATGTCAGTTGGTTTTGATTTAGTACCTGTGTTTATAAGAGGCTAAGTGATAATTCTTTACAAATAATAATAAAAAACATTACTTCTTTTTTGTTATTATTTGCTACAGGCCCCGACAGACTCTGTCACTGACTAGGACTTCATGATGCTCAGTGATGTAGAAACCTAGGAGAGAAAGGTAGGCCCTAGCCACACAGCACACAAATAAGCGCCTGTATATCCTCTAAGTATGACAAGAGCCGCTTGCTTGACTTTTATTTCCCATTATTTTTTCAAACTGTAAAAATAAATCAAGCATTTCATATACCTCAACCGAGGCTGCAGAACGCATTTGCTGCTTGAGAAACAGCAACTTGAAAAGCAGGTGAGAGTGCAGGGTAATTCTTTAAAAGAGGGTGCCAGGAATCCATAGCAGAAAAAGAATCTCGGAAGCGAAGAATCTCTTTCTAAGAATTGCGTTATCCTCTGCCAAGCAACACCTGATCCTGCAACGTGAAGCAGACTCCTCATCACTCACGTAGTAAGTAACACGGCTTGGGTCTAGCGGTCCCTGTCGTTGCAGTACGGCATTGAAATCTAAGAGGTTTCACTTTCTGTAGCCTGGATAGTTAAGAGCCAGATAATTTTTCCCTTCTCACAGAATTTCCGATATCCTTATTGGAACAATCCTGTTGAATTTAGTGCAGGATGGTCAACCGTCCACAGGATTTTAAAGCAGCCTGCACAATTCTATAGCGGAGAGATAATTCCCTTTTGCTTTTTACTGACCTAATTAAAAGCACAAAAAGAAAGCATTCATGCTCCAGTAAGTTCTGCTGAGCATTTCCTGAATATTTGGATCCACCGTCTAACCAACATGAGCTGCTTTCTACAACAGTTCTAGAAAGACGTGGGGGAAGAGTACAAGACGTGGGTCTCATTACGAGAGCAGAAGCGTAGGACCTCAGGAAATTTGGGTACAATTCCTAACGTGGCACAGATCAAGTCTGGACACGGTCCTGGTGTGAGGTGGCAGCTGGGTCAAAACCGATGCCAACACACGACTGAGAACGTCTCTGGCCCTGGGGGCTCAGGGCTGCGCTCGGCATAAACCCACCCCTGGAAAACTACGGCAAGTCATGTAAAACAAAATTTTCCTTCAGTGGCATCACCACAGAGGGGACGCTCACACGGTATTGTTGTGAAAGGACCCATGAGTCCTTCTGGGAATCTGTCTCCTTTTTAAATGGGAGATTCGCACCTCTAAGGAATACTGATGTGATTCTCTCATAGTCTTTCCCCAGCTATAGTGAGGAAAACCGTTTCTTTCCCTTTTCATATCCCGTACCTAATCAGACTGGAAGTCCTTGGAGGCAGGTAGGTTTCCTACCACCACAGTGGTGGTGGGAAGCTCTGCCTGTTAAAATTGCTCTGCCTTTTACATTATAAACCCCTATTTTCAGTTGCTTAAACCTTGATGGTTTTTTATCACTTGATCTCACATTTTCCTTTAAAAATATTTAGTTTAGGCTGAATTATCTTCTGGGATGGGGGGCAAAGAAAGGGAAGAAACTTTCAGCGGCATAGTCAAGACTCTCTTGAGAAAAAAAGCTGGGGAAATGACAGTAGACAAAATAATAGTGTATATTTTGGCAAGACATCTTTATTTTAAAACCATAATGCCCCCAGTTTCTGGACTCTAGACTTCCCATTTTGCAGAGTTTTGGCCTTTTGGCTATTGCCAACTCTTGTGGAAATCCACTCAAATTCGACTAAGTCACAAACCCTCAAAAACCTGCAGCTTGTTTTTATTAGATACATTTCTCATCTATTCTGAGCACGGATTTTTTTTTTTTTGCTGCAACATCAAATTCAAGCTGCTGTGCCGCTTGGTAGGCTAAACCGAGAGCAAAGGGGCTGTCGGCCGTGGATTGCCTTTGCCCAGCTGCACACTGGTGGGGCGCAGGAGGACGCTGACCCACCGCTGAAGGGGCTGTGGGGCAGAAGGGAAAGCAGGCGTGGGGCTGTAGGGTTGCTTGGTGATGAAGGGGGCCCGGACTCGAACTGGGAGCCAGACTGGGATGGACTGGCGGAGGTGGAAGAGGACTGGGAAGATGATTCTGGAGAGGTGAGACTGACTGCATTGACAAGGCAATGGGAATGAGAGGTTTGATGAGGGGAAAATGGGACTAGGTACGTGTGGAGAATAACTTTGGGGTATGAAAGAGGCTGGAGTTACGGTCACAAGAAAAAAAGCTCCTTCTGGCTCTGACCGAGACACCAACATTGTCAAGTTCCACCACCTCCTGGCTGAGAGGAAAAGGCGAAATGTCCTGTGCTGCCTACTGCAGCAAATGGCAATCTGCTACCTCTGCGCGAGACGCTGCTAGTTTGAGACTGGTGGAGCTCTGCGTGGCGCAGCGAAGGGTCTCAGACGTGCTCTGACCTGGGCAATGCCGCACGACGGCTTTCTTTTCTCTTTCCTGTTGAAAAAGCCCAGGAGATATTACGGGCCACACACACACGTGCGTGCACATACTTTGTGTTGATAATTGAGCTGTTTAAACCCAAACTTTTTGAAAAGGGGGCTTCCCGAATCCTTGTGACTCTGGCTCAGCTGAGAGCCGGAGAAGCTGTGACTAGTTTGTTGGCTGCATGCCTTGAACATGGTACGATCTGGAAAACTCAGCCATAGGTGTCTCAAGGAGGGCACCCAAATCTGTCCGTAATTAATACCTCCTTCTCCCCACTTTGGCTCCGGAGATCGTGCTCCAGCTGCAGCTGTGTGTGACAAGCCCTCAAGGTCAGAGCTTGGGGACACTGTCCCCCATGTGCTGGGACCGTGACACCTTGCACCCCCCCCCGAAGCCCTTTCACACCCGGGTCCTGTCCCGTGGACACCCTAAGACTAAAGCAAGCCCTGATCGCTTCGCCCCCCCCCGGCAGCACCCACCACCGTGGGCCGTGGGTCCCGGGGTGGCTGCGGGGGGACACACACCGTGGCAGTGAAAGAATTTCTTTCCGGCAGCCGGGGGGGGGAAGGAGATCGATCCTCTGGCGGTTCACAGTAAGGAAATTAATAAACTCCCTCCGT
>NW_010972598.1:8936475-9111819 GCF_000737465.1 Haliaeetus leucocephalus | reverse complement strand
AATGAGAAAGTGAGGTGAAACGAGCCGCCCCGGCTATTCCGGGCTCCACGGTGCTAAACGTGGAAGCTCTGCAGAGAGATGGGTGAGCCAATTCATTAGGCTTGCTAAATAAGCCATAACCACTTCGCCAGCCAAGACCTGAGGTTTGCAGCTAATAGCTCGGTTCAGTCTCCTTGTAGAGCTTGCAGTGTTTGCAAAGCTATAATTAATGCAATCTGTAGAAATAAAAACATTTTCCTTAAATGTGTTTTTAAACAAGTGCTTGAGTAAACATAACGGGCAGCGAGTACCCCTTTCAAGCTGTTTTTAAGTGTTTTGGTGAGGGCTGTGCCCTTTAGAGTTTATTATGCTAGAGTTGCAGGCAGTTGCAAAGTGAAATAGACCCTATTTTTGTCGCAGTCTTTCAGAATATTTCTGTAAAATACTGAAGAGTTGTTTTTTTTTCCTTTTTTTTTTCTTTTCTTTTTGAGTAAGGGGGGATAGGGACAGCTCAAGGAGAAATGGGGCGGGGGGGGGGACGGCTGAGCTGTTCATACCTGAAATTCTTCAGAAAAAGTTTTGCCTTCTTGTCTAGTTTTTTTTTTTTTTTTTGGAAATGATTTGTAGATTAGAAGCTGCTAATTGAAAACCTAAAAGGAATGAGTCTGCTCCATGAATTTTACAGCATGTGGCATTTGAAAGTGTGGGACAGATAAAGTCAAGTGATTCACATCTTTTACTTTTTAAGAACCTCATTTGAAGCAGCCTTAGACTGTCAGGTGATATACGCTATTCCAGTTAATGGGCTAACATTGCAATTTAATGCTAAGTTCATTTCACAAATGTGTAAACAGAATTTACATGAGATTACATGTTATATTCTTTCTTCTGTACATAAAGAAGTTCTAAATATTAGCATGGAAGTAAACTGGAAATGCTACCAAAACTATATTTGTCCAAATGTATAATAAGAGTAATTGTGACTGTTATATCATCTTTAAATGATCCATGACTCAAATGACACCAAAGCCTTTTAACAGATGTATATAAATCACTGCTGAATGTAACTGTCATTCAGTGAGAGGTTGTCTGCCTCATGAAAGGGAAGAAAAATCTGGCCAAGGGCACTTTGGCAAACTCTTTAAAAATTAAATGTCATAGACTCATGCAGATGTATTTGACTTTACTGTTAGCTGAGCGATGTCTGAAGTCCCTCTGTTCCCTCTTTCACCCATCCAGGGTGTGTATTTTTCATTTCTGTACCTTATAGTAGTGTGCATCTTTATGAACCATGACCGGATAAGTCAGTCCTGGTGGAATCCCCACCCTCTGCTACCAAAAAGGTAATGGTTTTGGAGACTTTAAGCTTTGGGATTGAATTAAACTTAATGTTTCGGTAGGGGTAGCTAGCCTTGTTAGTAGAGGATCGTAGGTAGTGAGCCCATGCTAGTTTTTCCCCTGCCTCTGCTCTTCTTACCGAGATGGCTAGCCCAGATGAATATTAGACTGCATTAGCAATCCTTCCATAAAATGGGTAACGAACAGACAGACACCCGCAGGAAGAAAACAACACACACACACACACACATACACACACACATACTTTCTGCATCTTCCCACAGGACTAAACTTTGAATGAGGCAGGTTTATTCCTCCTATTTGTGTACTTCCCTATTTAAACAACAACAAAAAAAGCAGTGCTATTACAGCAACAAATACCACAGCACTAAATCACTCTTTACTCCTGCAGTCCTTTTGCTTATAGCTCACAGACTCTATAACCCCTTCCCACATGTACCCATCTCAAATATTCATGGGAATATCTGCATAATTATAAGGAAAAACAAACCAGGCTGTGTAGAAAGGCCACGAAAATGCCTGACTTTTTTCACCTGCTGTGCCGGTGTGTGATGACAGAGAACTACCATTCTTTTCTACACATCAGGTGAAGATTTTCATTTGCGGTTGGAAGAAGAACAAAGACAGACCGATATTTTTGTCAAGAAGCACAGGCCACGGGGACGGAGCATGTTTCACTGTGGACCTGAGTTTTATGAAAACTGTGGGGTGATGACGGGGAGAGTGTGCACATCCCTGCTGGTATCACACTGTCATGGGTATCTGCAGCTTGCCAGGTGGTGGTAACATCAGGGGCACAGTCTCCTTGGCCGCAGTGGTAAATCTGCCATAAGATGAACCTTAGCAATGACACGTTAATAAAATTAAAGTTCCCCCTAGCAAAAGCAACTCTAAAGTTAAGGTCGTTATCCGAAAGATGACTGCATGGATCAGAGTTTTTTTCCTTGCCTGGGTGTTCAGCAGCTCTAGGGTCTAAGCGACAAACTTGGATGATGGCTGGGCAGGGAGGGGGGTATCAGCATCTGTCTTTATGTTTTTCATCTGTCTAAACAGATGAACAGATTTCTGGGTTGTTTTAACTTTATGTCCTCGCTAGCTCCAGAAGCAGAGCAACTATTACTTTCAGAGAAGACTTTCAGTAGTTTACAGAATTGTATCCCTGTTTAATTAGGAATAAGATTTTTGCGTATCTCTTGGGCAGAAATACCCACAACAATGTCTATAGCTCAGGTGAATATGTGATTTTCAGATGTTGGAAGCTTTGAAATAGCCCAGTAGTAAGAAATTACAGAGTTTTCACTCAAATAACACCTCCAAGAGAATTCTGATTGCCTAACAGTCTTATGTGACTGCAGGGACTGATGAGCGTATGGTTTCTGACAATCTTGATAGTAGCCACCAGGACAATTTCTGGCAGGCGGGTGCATCAGGGTAGTCAGCAGGTAGTTGAGATGCATCCGTCAGTCTGGAGTCTGGTCCCCTGGTCCTCGTGGCCGTACCTAAAGTGAGTATATGAGTGCTGTAACGTGTCCCCCTCTGCCCAAACTGTGGACCCAGCCAGAACTCGCTTGGGTCCTCGTCTGCGTGCCTGGGTGGAAGAGGAACATGAGGGGTGGGCTGATGCACACCTGAGTCTTTACTGGGGGAGCCAGGATGTGCACTGGGGTCCAAGAGTTTCAAAGTTCTTGTGGGCTCACTGCGTTAGAGATAGCCCAAAGCTACTGTGAGTTTGTACCATTCCTGGCTTCTTGTCATCAAAAAATACTCTTTGCTAAAGTTGCTCCTGGACTCTTGTCTCCTAAGTAGGAGCACATTGCAATAATAGACAAAGTGAGGGGAAACATAATATTCCAGTTCTGAATTGCTTACTGAGCCACAGGGATTCATGGGGGAGGAGAGCATTATTTAGTATTATATTTATTGTTATTTCACATAAACAAACATTGGCAACAGAACAATGGCTTTCATTCTGGGAAGGTAGGCTGAGAGCTGTCTCATAAGAAACCATGAGATCTGGAGGGACTGTAGCCAATTTGGCTGCTCCTGGTTTTTCTTGCCCTTGTGTCAAATGCTAACGTAAAACATTCTTACATTCCAGAAAATATCTTAAGTAATCTTGTCCTTTTACCTTGTTTATGGCAAGGCAGGTAATAGTCTGCAATTCTTGTACCACGTTGCTGGAATGTTTTTGCAACGCTGTGTTTTCATTCTGCTCTGTGAGATGCACCCATTCTTTCTGGATCTATGAAACCGATGAGAGCTGAGCCTTACTGGCATATTGTATTAGGGGAAGAGGCGTATCTTGAGGATATAGGTACTTTTGGTTTGAAACACAACGTTTTGAAGAAAGCTCATTTTGTTCCTTGAGTAAGTAAGTTTATGATCAGTGCACTTATCACCACACTTACTTTGGCATCGTTTATGCTGTATTTTTGGAACCATCAGCTTAGCTTTTATCTCAGTTGCGGTGTTGTGCATGTGCATGTACTTGTTCAAACAATAGAACGCAAGTGTTTCTTATTTTAAAATCTTGATGACTTATAACGTACCACAAACTATTTAATTTTATTCTTTCAAAGCCTTGCTGAACCATGCATCCTTCTCAATACAATATTGATCTTAGATCTTACAAAGGAAGAAAGTTTGCTTGAAATCGCTTCTTGAAATGAACACCTCTGCCTGTTAAAAGTTCCTTTCATCAGAGGCTGCAAATTTCAGGGAACAATTGTTTTCTTTTTCTCCCTTGGCACATGTTTTGTGAGTATTCAATAGCATTTAATGCGCTGGATAGCTTCCACAACACTCACCAATATAAGATGGACCACTAAGGTAGTTCAGTAAAGGGAAGCTAAACACAATCAAAGCTTTCCAAGTTAAGGACCCATTTGGATGGCGCCTGCAAACCCAAACATTTGGAAAAGTTACTCTAATTGTGACTGAAAAACCAAGACCATAAATAAAACCGTAAGTGGCTCCAGATCCTAACAGCATTGTTACTGCAAATGGGCATTGGTACAACCAAGGGTACATCAGCTCTGAAAATAAAACGCTTTCAACAATGCTTCCTTGCAATAAACTCTCAAGACGCTTCTCACTAAAGAAACAAAACCAAAACCTGTGAGAGTTATTATTGAAAGAGTCAGCAAAACTTTTGATCAGGGGTTAGAAGTAATTTTTCTGCACGCAGCCAACATAAACTGTACCTTATAACGTGAAAGACATAATGGAGATGGCAGGTTGACTGCACACCCGTAAGATTTTAAAACTAGAAGTGAAGAGTAGAAGTGACTGGGGGTGGGGAGGGAAGAACAGGACAGAGGAAACAAAAAGAAGTAGATCATGTGTTTTGGCCAGTTGTGATGCTTTCATCCGTCCCCTGTTGCCCACTGAATACCTCAAGGAACAGCCGTGTGTGTTCCTTGACAGTTGGCAAACCTCAAGGTTTGGTTCATTTTGAGAAGCCTCCGCAGGTTTAGCTGCTCTCCAAAACCTATCTGAACCCTCTTGGTTTGGAAATGGGGCTACGGATCTTTTCAAGATCTGGCTCACTCAGGACTTCGCTAGCGTTTCCATTTCTTCAGCCAGACCAGCCTCACCACAGATGCAGCCATTTTCACGGTATTTTGGTACTTCCATTTCCTCTCAGGCCTGAGACCGGGAAGCACAGAGACACCTGAAAATTCAAAACTGAGTAAGGAAGAGTTGGGATCAAAGACCTAATTTTTGAACGGCAAATGAAGGTCTGAGTTTGGTTCAGGAGTGGCATTTTTTTATCTGAACAAATTCATACGTTCTTGGGGAAGCTGCGGAGTGACTGGAGGTTACATTTTGAAAAGGACTCAGGCATTTCCAAACTTTTTGTGTTTTCTTTGGGATCAAAAGCCAAATGCTTCTTAATTTTTTAGTTGATTCAATATTGCATTTTGAGGTAGATTTTTAAAAAGTTCACATGAAAGATTCATGATGAAAGTCATTTCACAGTGAAAAGCTGGAATGCTGTCTTCAGAAATAATATAGTCAAAATAGTTTATGACTGTATGAATACTGCCCTCCCCTCCTCTGCCCCTCTACTACCTTCTGGTGATGCCAATCATTTTGGTCTCAATGGCCCCACGTAGTCTCATGGGATATGCTTCTGTTGACATTTCTCTATCCACTTCTGGTTATTAATTGTTAATCACTGCCCTCATAATTATCTACAGTGGTAGATACAACACTTCCCAGAGCAAGACTGGCTGTGAGCCTGAAAAGAGGAAATGCTTCAAGAAAAACCTTACAGTTTACAATATACTGATGTTACACAGAATAATTTATGCCAAAGGAAAAGGAGGGATAACTTAAGGTGCAGCAAGAAATTGGCCATAAGCAAAAAACTGAGCAGAGGAGAGCAGGTATAGCATAAATAACTGCATTTTTTCCTGCACTTTTTCGATCTTTGTCTACTTACCCCATCTACATAGGGAATTGGTCTGAATTACAGCCATCGGTGTAGTGCAGTGGTGTGCGTGGGATACAAGGATACCAACATTGGTTACAGGGAGGTGAAAGCTACCCAAAAGCGTATGGACTGGTATTTAGATTGGTGTGGTAACGCTTTGTATCAGAGGGTTTCTTAATACGACTTTACCAGTTTATGAATGGTCTTCAAAGAAGCAAAGTTAATGTAGCGTCACGTCTTACCAGAGAACCTGTGAAGTAAGTTTGTGTGGAGTCAGTCCCCCAAACTGAAGATTTAGCCAGACCTCGCAGAAGAAATTGCCTTGATGAGTTAGTAACTGCCCTTCAGTGAATTTTTTCTCCCCTTTCTACTTTATTAGCTTTTAAAAATGACCACTAAGTATTTCATCAGCTGCTGAAAATCCAGGCTAATAGAGAATACATCCTAAAATTCTTGCCGGGACGGAAGGAGAAAACATTTCCTGAAGGCGATCCTTTCCAGCTCTCTCCCTGGCTTGCTCAGTGTGCTGCTAGAAAACTCGCTCAAGAATGTTTACCTCATACCTATCCAAACCCTAGCTTTTTTTCTTCATTTACTTTAGGCTGCTTGTTCTGTCATCTTCCGAGTCACTGAGTAAAGATCTTTTTTTCTTTTGTGTTACCTTAAATTTGTTCTGAGGATGTAATAGTATACTTTCCTGTCTTTTAGGTGTTCGTTTTTAAACTGTATACAAATTAGCTGTCATACATATGCTATAAATCTTTGACTCTCTGTCCTAGAGCACCTAAAGAGTACTTACATGAAAACAAAGAAAAATTCCATTGCTCTGGAATGCTCCTTCTTTATTTATGCCATGGCTGCATGCTGTATTTTACAGACCTTTAGGATACAGTTGCTGCCATAAAGTACTCAGTCTTTTGTTCGGGCTAGATTTATCATACATTTATCAATATTCTGACCTTTGCTCAGTATTAAAGCAAGATACTCCGAGTGAATAAGCAGCGTAAATGCTCAGGAGTGGTTTGTACGTTTTTTTGAAATGAAAGTAATGTCAGATAAAGAATCATTTTAATGGTAATCAGGATGGACTCACTATGATCCATGTAGCAAGCCGCAGTACAGAGAAAACCTGCGGATTGCAGGCGTGCGTGGATGTCAGGGAGGGAAGGCAATGACTCGGTTTCATTATCTTTCTCCTGCTCTTATCTGGAGAAAAGCAGAGGAGTGGTGGAGTTTAGTCTGAGTAAAAGTCTGCCATTGAGGCTCATTACTACTCTGAAGGAGGGGGAGAAGGGAGGGTGACATTTTGGTGGACACACAAACCACTTACCCATATTTTTAACCATAACATGACTACGTGAACAGAAATGCTGTTAAACCAGACTACGTGTCCTAAAGTATCACAGAGCACAGAGTGTGTGATCTGCCTGGGATCTAGGTCATGCAATCTAGAGAATTGACTCCCAAACCTTTTTTCTTTGCTGCTCTTTACAGTGGCACCTTTCTGCTAACAGTAGAGCTTAGCGTCTGGGACACCTTTTTGGACAATACAAGGTGGAAATATGGTGTTGGCGGCATATCAGAAAGGCAGCGATATTAAAATGTGAGAATCTCTTCTCAGTGAGGCTGACACATGCGTGCCGTGCTGGTAGCAGTGTGCTTGCCTTCATCCTGACTTTCTATGGGATCCAAACAAACTGGATTGCTATTGGAACCACGAGGTGAACCTAATGGTCTTAAAAGGAGGGTTACTATCAGAGGCAGGTATCGTAAGGACACGTCGAACACGGCTTCTGAACTGGCTCTGGGTCAGTTGCCCTAGTTAATGTATTTGTCCTCGTGTCCATCTGCATAGGTGAAGAATTATTTAATGCATTTAACCACAGTGTTTTAATCAGTTCAAATTCACTTTAGCATCCACATTGATGCCACATAGTGCAGCCAAAGGGGTGCCAGTGGAGCTGACCCCAGCTCTGTAAGGTTATATTTGCCAAGTGCTGTGGTCACTGTGTGCCACCTTTTTGTGCCAGTAGTGCTGTATAGCACTGCTCAAGGCCAGAGAGTAGCCATCATATGGACTGATGTGCCTGTTTTAGAGGGAAAAATCACTGTAGAAAATGTCACTTTTTAAAGTAAAAATTTCTATCAAATAAATGAAATCAAGTAAGTTGAACCTGGTCCCCAGTCTGCTACGTTGTAGTGGAGGATAGCACATATTCTAAAGATACCTTTGTTGCCACAAGAGGGTACAGAAATGAAAAAGACTGGCAACAAAGGAACTAAAGAAGGCTTTGACGTGACCTCGCATTTATTTGTTTAGTAAATTATCTCTGGTCTGTAGGATGGCTTACTTTTGGGAGGCAGCCATCAAAGACTTCAGAGACCTAAGATAAAAAGCAGAGAAGGGGGGTCTGTACAGATCTTTCTCCATTTCTTCTCCTGTCCATTCCGCTGCAAATACAGCCCGGTGGCATCCCTTGCACAGCATCCTCGGGAGCAGGGAGGTCACCGGTCTTCTTCTCGGACTCTTTAGGGGTCCACTATGGGAGGGAGTCTAAGAGTAGCAGGGGCTGCTCTGGCCCCTCTGGGAAGGGCTGGAAGTAGGGGAATCCCTTGATTTTCTACCCCGCTGCCTAAGCTTGGAGGGAAGGAGGGGGAAAACTGGGGACCTTCATTTTTCAGCGCTTGCCACTCAATTGCCCACCAGCTAGACCCTCAAATGGGAAAAATCTCAAATGAAAAAAAAATCTCAACAGAAACTACTGAAAGGTAGAATACAGTTCTGTAAAAAGTAAGTGTCTTTAATAACATGGCTTGCCTTGATATTAATTAACCATTAGCATTTGTGAGAGCTCAGAGCAGGCTGGTGTGGCCAAGAGGGAAAATATGGCCTAACGTAGGAGCTGCTCTTGACTGTGGGACACCGGGAGGGGTTCAGCCTGCAGAAAGCATATGGCCTGTTCATGTCATTGCACGTATCCACACAGTTTCTTTTTGCAGCATTTATTACATGAATTCTGGTGAGCGAGACAAAACAAAATGGACAACTTATTTTCCACACTGTGTTTAATGGGATTATGTTTCAGATTGCGTCCTCCTGGGAAGGCAGTTTTCAAGCATATCCAGTTTTCGATGGATTTCAGCCTAAGTGGATTTAGTTGCAAATCTGAACTTTGAACAGGAGGGTTTATCTTTCCATCTCGTTTCCTCCTTGAAAAGTTCCATAAATTACATTTCTGAGAGAAAGGAAAAGATTTTTTGAAAGAAGTGTTCATTTGGTAAATTGCTCTTCTGTTTAAGTTTCCCCATTCTGGGTGCTGAATAACTCCCAGAGCAAAAGTTCTGTCATTGCTTGGTGGTGGACTTCCATTAGTTTGCAATAAAATTACAAGGCAATATTCATGCACTGAGCATTGATTTCTTTCTGAAGGAAAAATGGCAAGAAGCAGAGCTCAAATGTGTATTTGTCTGCACCTAGTGCAGTAATTTTCTCCAGTGCAAAATGAGTATACAGTGCTGCTCTTCTGAAGTGTCAGTGTCGACGTTCATTAGATGCAAGACCAGGAGAGATCAAGGCAATGAGAGAGTCAGAGTGTTTCCTATGAGATGGCAAAGCCAGATCTGACACTAAGATGAAATGGCCGATAGAGATTGCTTTATGCATCTGGGTGACTGGTGATGAGCCCCCAGAAGCACAGGAGATGCAGCCCTGCTGATGTGATGGAGTAACTGGCGAGAGAATCACAAGTTCACAACACGTGTTGTATTGAGGTAAAACCAAAGAAAAGAGCTAGCAGAAACCTTGCTTGTAGGAGCGAGCCCAGAGGAGCTCGAAGCTGACATCCTTTGTGGTTCATAGGTTTGACTGGGCTGTCCCTGGCCTCTGCAGATTTTGCTCCAACCTTCTCCTTCCCCATACAGTTCATCTTCTTTCCTTAGTGCATCTTCTTCCCCAGTGTTTATATGCCCTGCCTATTTATAGACTATGTAACAGCTATGTAAGCTCTTTGGGTTTGTACCAGGTTTTGGGCAAATGAGCCTCATTATTGGTTGGCCCTCTTGGTCTACCATCGCTATCAAGTTCAATAATAAAGAAGAGTAAAACTTGAATGACACCTGCTTACAGACAAGGCTGAACACAAATAACGGAGGGTATACAAACACTGGAGGTACTCAGGCAGTTGTGGCCAGAGTCTGGTTCTTTACATCCTTTGCATAGTATCCAAGCTGGCTACTTTTTATAGACTTTCCTGTTCTGGTTTTTTTTTTTTTTGGAACATAGTCTACCTTTTGTAAAGAATTTGAGCAATCAATTCTGCACTACAGGAAGAGATGAGCAAAAGGGTCTATTCCCTGGTCTTGTCATGCTGACGGCCAAAGGGTTCTGCATAGTGCAGAGGGCCAAGTGTCATCTGCTTGGTATTTCCTGACTTGTGAGAGCTTAGTGTTTCAACCTTATCGTTGCCCTAAAGCTGGGGTTCTCAGGCTGTGGTATGTGTTTCCTTTCGTGGTGCAAAAATCTTTCTCCCCTAAAGAAAAAAAAAGCCCTGAACCAATGGAGCCTGGCCTTTCCTGCAAAGAATAAAGGGAATGTTAGAATGCCTCTTCCTATTTTTGCATGTAGCTCAGCGTGGAGCTGGAAGCTTCTCTAACCAGTGCCCTTCCCTACCTTTTCTTGAGGGAGAAAAGAAGATGGGTCTGGATGCAAGACACTTCCATCCTGTGGATGCAGACCGAAGAGCTGAGAGCTGTTCTTGCTGCTACATTCACCACCTCTTGAATGTATTCTCTTTTTCTATAGCACCAGCAGCACCAAGAACCCTCTGGGAAACCTGGCCCAAAGGCTCTCTTGACAACCTCAGAGAGGTGTCAGGCATTATCAAGGAGCACAGATCTTCTTCCTATCGGCTACCTGGGGCTTCAAAATGTTATCCATCGGCTGCAATAAATTCCCTAGATTGCCATCTCCTATCTTAAGACTACCCATGTCAGTCATATACGTGTATGCAGGAGTGGAATATATACATTCCCATGCAATGCTTTTCTTCCTTTTGTTTTCCAATGATGATTGGAAAACCCCCACGAAAGCCTAAAGTTCCCTTGGGGTTAATAACCAGAAGTTCTGATTTTTTTTCCTGAGGTTAATGCAATTTGATCTGACCATTTTGACTGGAATTTTTTGTTTGTTTGTTTGTGTGTTTGGTCTAAGAAAGGGGATGATGCATTGGAGTTTAGTGTTAGTTTTCATCTGACAAGATTTCTAAGTTGTTAGGTTTTGACTGTGTTGGAGAAGCTGCAGGGCAGCTGTGTTTGGTAGTTGATAAATTTGTGTTACCTAAAGACCGAAGAGAACACCATCTCCCTGCAGATCTCAGATCAGGTCCACTTCAGGAACTGCCTCAGGCAATAGTTGGTTTTATTGTAGTAGCTCTCTTGACTATCATCCTGAACGATGAGAGAATAGAGAGCGCTTTTACTGCTTGAATTGCTTATTATGACAGGAGCAATCAAAAAGTTACACAGTCTCTCTCCTTGCCACAAAAGTAAATTATTTCTTTAAAACTGCTATCCTGAGTCTTCTCTGCACACCTGGGGGTAAGGAAACTCCAAAGTGAGATTCATTTTACAGCCATGTCAGGAAATCACACTCATTTAATACAAGTAAGAAGCAACCAGAAGTGTTCAATGAAATTAGGTGGTTACAAATAGGACTAATCGCATGTAAAAACTCGCTATTTCCACCTGACAGCACTTAAAGCAGTGTCAGAGACGCAATGAAATTCCCTCAAGGGATCTTCATAAAAATGAGTCAAACATTAGAAAGAGCGTGCGTGATGGATGGAAAAGCTTGAGAGGAATGACAAGTCTATCAAAGCTGAAGGAGGTCACAGTTCATATTCTACAGCTATTTTGTGGTATGCAGGATGTCTCGCAGGAAGAGCCCCGCGGCTATCTGCTGTCAGCACCGGCAAAGCAGGTGTGCGCGTGTGTCTGAGAGAGGCAGAACTAGCTGCTTTCTATTTCTCATACCTGATGTTTCTTGTTCGAATATAGGTCAACACCTTTTAAAACTTTGTGATCATCATTTTAACGTTTCTGGTTTTGCTGGAACGCTACCGTGCAGCGGAGTGACATTTAGAAGTTGTTAACAAAGTATAATTGGAGCTGATTACTTAATTTCATATCAGTTCTTTGTGACTGTAAAACGGCCTGAGGGCTGCGTATGTCATATGCACACATTCTGTATTGTTTAAGAAGCGGTGAGATGTATGCCAGGTGTCTGCAAGGCAGTTCAAAGAGTGGAGCAGCGTGGGTGAGGGGAATTGAAATGGTTTGCCCCCCTAGTACACTGTTCTGAGCCATCAGAAATGATCCTGCCTCACCGTGCTGCAGTCCTTTCCGACAACTGCAGCTTCTGTCCCGGCCCTCTGGAATATCAGTTTGTGTTTGAACACCCTCAGGTGACTTGGAGAGCAGAAATGCCCAAGACGGGCACTCAGGAGAAGTTTGGAGCTCTCCGATCACGTGTGTCACGGATAGAGGAGCTGCAGGTGCAGCTGTACGTGGGTGCCGCAGGGTTTGTATGATGGCAGTTCAAATATTCCACACTCTTTATAATGGATGTGTCCAACCTTTTCCACGACATCCTCCTGAGTCCAGTGGGAGTTTGGGCAAGGCAAAGTTGGACACGTGTCTGTCCTCTTGACTCTGGAACAAGGGAAACTTTATTTGCTCTCCTGAAAGGAATGAAGAAGAATAGACTTGGGTATGGGTCTCCCCTGAAAGGGCAGGAGCGTGCAGAGGAGCTGGGAGATTATTCCAGTACCTGAAACTGATACTGTCAATGAGCAAGTTTGGATGGGAAGCCTCAGAGACGTGATAAAATCTCTGTCAGTCTGTACGTGTCCGGGTGGTGGGACTGTTCATACCCCTGCCCCTCGAATAAAACATAAACATGTTTTCAGCTTTTTGTACGTACAGGTAGAAGGCCATCAACAGAAGGATACCACTGGGCATATACTGTACAGAGGAATGGAACAAAATCACCTCTCCCTGCTCTCTGTTGCTACTGAGTGGTATTTACTTTCTTGAATCAACCTTGTCATCATATTTGTGCTTCTTACATATTGTTGGCAAATGCCTGTGACTACAGAACCTAAAGTTCCACTGAAGTAGCCGCTAATTTGTGAAATAAAACTTCTTAAAATCCTGTCTGCCTTTCACTCTGCGGGGCAAATCCAGCTAACCCTCCTGATAGGAGGTTGACGAGCTGGAGCTAAATCCCACATCCATCAAAACCATTATTACAGGACTGTCAGTCTGATTTTTTTTGGTGAAAATCATGGTTTTGATCTTGGCAGCAGGGGGAGAATCTCTTCTGAGACACAGCCATTCTTAAATGACATGCTGCATGAAGGCTCCCAACACTGTTCTGGGAGCCAAAGATTGGCCGAAAGACACCTGGAAGTGGTGGAGGCACTGGCTCAGGTGAAGTAGAAGTGAGCAGAACCTGGCAGCGACAGTAGTCAAGGTCAACAGAATGGGGAGCTGTACTCATGCCAAAAGTGTGGAAAGAAAAAACCTCGAGTCTCAGTATTTTTTTTTTTTTCAAAACCAGTATGTTCCCAATTAAAATAGGCTATAAATAAAATGGGCTATAAATAAAAAGGACTCATTTTTAGAAAGTTTTCTTACAAGCAAGCTATAAGGCAATCTCTAAAGGTTTCATATTACATCAGAGTCACATTGATTGTCTGCCCATACAACTCTGTTAAATTAGAGCTAAGGCCATGTATGTGTATTGTTCCTCAACACAATCATTAAGAAAAGCTCATGGAACTGTTATTCATTCTGACTGCACTATATAGGCAAGCCCATTCAGTGTGTGTTGGTTTCCCAATACACTTTGTTTTCCAAGCTCACACCTCTCCCTCAGTCCTGCTGTCCCCACCATGGCCTGGAATTCTGCCCGAGCTTGATTGTGATAAATTAAGGTGAGGCTCCTGCTGCGACCTTCGCTGAGAATCTGCCTTGTTGTCCAGCAGTGTTCACGCATTGTGTTAAAACTCCTGCAGATTGCACGTGAAAGCTGGCAATGTGGGAGTTTGTATTTTCAACAGCAAGCCTCTTAGTAACTGTATGATGCATGAAACCAGTTAATGCTGTTATTTCAGTTAATGTGGTCAGTACTCCCTCATGTCCATTAACTTGAAGCTTTGAATGGTGCTATGAAATGAAGGGTTGGTCTTTCAATGTACGGGTCACTTGCATTGTTGTCACAGCACATTGATCAAGGTTTTAAGCTTTTTCTAGCCCAGAGATCTCTGCTGCTTACTGTTTTGCTTTCTCAAACAGCTGTTGACTATATGCTGTCTCTCAGATATAGACTTTTTCCTTCATGACGCTTTTCATGTCAAAGGTGAACACCATTGCACTATTGCTATTTCATTTTCCAAATTGCATTAAGATCAGTGCCATGGGAATCCATTTAACTGTTATTCAAATACACTGTAACTTGAATCGAATACTTGGCAGATTTAGCCCGATGGACTGTGAATCCAGATGTTATCCTTCTTCTGCTCATCACCTAATAAAATACATACCCAGTACTTTGTTACCCTAGGGATAATTTATCAGTGGCACTCAGCTTCATTACGGATGCTTCCCTTACCCTGCGGAGGGTGGCGGATCTGTCCAGCGGTGAAGTGCAGTTCCACTGTACGTAGTAGGTCATTTGGGAATTTGTCTGGGGACCCCTTCCTCCTAGAAAGTGTATATTAGAGCTTGCGAGCTAGTCCTGAAGCTCTGGTAATGCCAAGTGGGTGACAGTGTGCTTACAGTGCCTCTCAGAACCAGAGGAGACAGCTTTGGTTCAAAAAAAGTTGGGCACGTATTTCTGCTTTATTCCTAGGTGACTGGTAAATCACTGCTGCGTTTCTGATTGATGGCTGAGTCGAAGAACAAGCTCACACGCGAGGCACAGTTAGAGTTGCCCAGTTGTTCCTGTTTGTTTACCATCATCTCTGTACAGCCTAGTTCTTTAGGAGCCAGTGGAAACTGAGTTGGCAAAAAGGATGGTTCCTTCACCTACTAAAATAGCGCTTGTGAAAGGCAAAAAAAGATATCAGGTAGAAGATGGGCTGAAAAAATAGGGAGAGAAGAGTCACATATATCCAAAGATAAGTGCATATATGTTCAAAGGATCAAAAAAGAAAAGCACAAGAGAAGAATGTTTTAATCAATATTGTACACAAGATAGCCATCTAGCTCTAGGCAGTCTACAGAAAATGCTCCCCTCTTGCCCAAGTCATGTACACACATGTACTGACTCCTTTGGTTTTTTGTTTTTAACTGATTTCCTTCTTTTATGGATAGATGGCTTTTCATTATCTGAGATTTAAAAATAATTGTTATCAATAACAAAACAAGTGAAACCTCTGCTAGCCAATCTGATTAGCTGAATGGCTAAATGTTTTCTTTCATGATAAGAATTAGGTAAGCAAAGCTACAAGTGATTAAAATGATATTAGCATAAAGAGGGAAGGAACAGAAATTTGGGCAAATTTTTTAAAAGTTTTTTTAAAGGCAATTTGACTATGAAATGTTGCATTTTTAAACAGAATATTTCTTAACAAACAGCTCTTCTGTTTGAAAGTTTTCTATAAACTTTGTAGATTTTGTTGAAATCCTGGGTTTATGGTGCTGATGTTCTTAAAGAGATTGAGAAGTAGTCATTATATTGTACTCTAGAGATGTGTGGTAATGCAAAGGAGTCTTGTTTCCTAAAAGAGCTGACAGAAGATAAAAGTGCAGGAAATCTAGCGATTTTAAAGTAGAAGGGTTTTTTTTCATGTGTAGTGTAACATGGGTGCAACTACAGGTTACAATAGTTATGTGTATAGTTTTGTAGTGTATCAGCAACTGAATATTAGCTAAACATGAGCCAATACAGTTTTAAGTTTCATGAACTGAGTCCACTGCTGTGAACCTTTTCTAACCTGAAAGGGATTCTGCAAAATTTGCAAACTCTTCAACTTCTCTGACTTAGCTCCTTGTTAGCGATCACGCCATTTTATTTCAATATTGAAGACAATATAGCAGTACTCAGTGTAGCCTTTTTTTGCGGTTACCCTTTCTCCTTTTGAGAGTTCCTCTACCATTTTTAATATGAGAATATACATTTCTGATAAAAGATTTAGTGTATATCAAAGACATAGCTCATTTAAAACCCAGTATGTCAAGCCCTATGTTCATAAATCCAGAACTTCAGTACAGAGTGGCAAAAACATCCAAGGGTTTTGCAGATTTTACAGAATATTTTTCAGCCTTGAAACAGCCTATAAAATCAGGCTCTATTCATGAAACATTTGAAGGCAAAATAAATACTGTTGAATTATTGTGCCAATACAGGAAAATCTCTCCGGTACATCTGAAGTATGGGCAAAATTGACATTTGAATTTTGAATCATTTTTTAGCATGACAAGAGACTGAGATAAGACAGGTCAAGTTGTTGATTGTTACTTTTGCTAACTTTGTTTCTGACCAGGCATATTAAAATGTTCACAGACAACTTCAGATTTACCCCTGCAGAAATAAGGAAAAAAAATTAATATCCTTATATAACCGTCCTCAAAGACAAACTGTTATAAAATGAAAGTGTTTATTTTATTCTCAGGTTTTTTATGTATTTCATATTCACAACCTTCTTTGCATGGCAGATAAGATCATCTATAAGAAGTTTAAAAATGTGATTTGGGGGATGTCTCCAAAGATCCATTCTTCAAACATGCCTTTGAAAAATCCCAAGCTATTTCATTTATGTATTTTTTAAAGTTATCTTCAGTATTATGTAGAAAACGACTTCTCAGGTTGCTTGTTTCATTGGGTAAGCACAGTTCCTTTACATTTATATCACTTGCATGATCTTCGTGTCACAGTGACCCTACCCATATCAAAATCTTTAGTGTCAAACCAGTCCAATCTTACAACTGTCTTCTCGAATTACCCTAATTACCCAATGTCAAAACATCCCTATAACCCAGTCTAAATACATTTGAATCCAGCAAATTAGCACATGTAAGGCTTTTTTCTCATATTATTCAATTAAAAATGAATTCCCCTTCCTCAGTCCAAAGCAAATCATTACACATCCCTCTCGGGGGACCAATTCCTTTCTCCTTGAACAACTACGACTGCCAAAACCCGCTTAATATGGTCAAAAATGTAATGTAAAAGGCAAGCGGTCCGTGTTAGAGTGTCAGGCACCGTGAGGACCGGGGAGTGGGAGCGATGGGGGCTCCCCATGGGCAACCAGAGCCCATTCCCCCCCCCAGACAGGAGCTGGGCAGCCGGGGGGGGGGTACTGGGACAGCCCCAGCCCCGGACATCGGGCAATTCCCTGGGGACAGGCTGGTGTCAGGGTGGGAAGTCGCCCATGGGTTGGGTCTGGCTGGGGATGAGCAGAGCCCACGGTGAAGCGGCGATGTGGTGGGAGCAGTGGACCAGGCAGAGGCCAAGGGGCAAGGAGGGGTTTAGCTGAAAAACAGCTAAACCAAGCGAGCCCCAGCGGGGTTGTCCCCTCTCCGGCGTGGCCAGGAGCCTCCCCCCAGGGAGCCCAGGGCAAAGGGGTTGGCAATGGCTGTGCTGTCTCTCCGTTGACCCTGAGCCCAGGCGGGCAAACCTTTACGAAAGGTGTGATCTCAGGACCTGTACGTGGAGATCCAACGTCATGTCCAAGTGCTACAATCCAGAAGGCACCCGAAAAAAATAGCCGCATCATCCGCAAAGTCATTCTTCCAATGAGAAATCCTAGCAACCAGATTTTTGAGCTGGGAAAGGTGACAGAAAGCAGCTTAAGGCAAGCAAAGGCCAAGCTGTTGTTTCCAGTTTTACAGGGCAGAAACTGTGGTGGTTGGTGGCAGTGTAAGAACCCCAGTAAAGCACCTCTGCATTCTAGCTGGCGTTGTGTAGCATTGTGCTTTGCATAATACAGATTTTATAGCTTTAAATTGCTATGAAATACACAGGCGATAGAGAAAATAAACCTCTGATTTGATCACATATGTTAAGCTGAAGTTGCTTTGTTATTCATGAGTGAAGACTTTCCCCTTGGGGAAGGAGAATTACAAACAAGAAGCTAGCACAATACCAAATCTAAGGATCTCATCATCCCCTAAGTCATGAAGAACAGAGAGCAGACTGAAGGGGGAATCTGGGGAAAACTGTAGAAAAATGCAACCGTCTGTAGAGAGGACTGTCTCAGACAGACTGTGGAAGCAATGTGTGTCCAGCAGTCTCGCAGCTGATCACCCAGTACATCTAGGGAGCACTAGTCTTTGTAAGTTCCCACATCATATTGAATATTTTTTGCAAGACAGCAGTTACTAGGCTGTTGACCACTCAGGTTAATATATCTGACATGATAGCCAGCATGCAGATAAAGTTCCCCCATCCACAATTTCCTCGGGTGTGAGCTGGAGCAAGCCGTAACAGGAAATGAATAAATTGCCTTCCACATTGCTTTCCCTGCTTTCCACACCATATAAAGCGAGAAGTGTAAGTGAACCTTGTGCAAGCGTGGGTAGGCTGCCAGAGAACCCGCCGAGGGGACACGTCCGTGTCTGCGTGCACGCCTGCGTACGTGTGCGCAGGTGAAGGAGGCAGGACGGGTGCTTTGGAACTGTTTCTCTACTGCACGGCTAAGTATTGTGCAAATGCTTAGGAGTTGTAGGAGACCACATAGCTCGGCGTAACTGTGTTGTCAGGGCATGTGCCCAAGCTCCTATGGCTTTCAGAGCCACGCAACGCCGAGTAAACCCACTTACATCAACACTAATGTGGCAGTGCTGTTCTCCACCAGGCAGTGCCGGGATGCCATAGATTACTATGCTTGTAATCATCAGATAAATTTTTCAATCTTTTCAAATTTCAGAAGACGAAACTGAATAAGCAAGTTGCAGGTAACTAACGGACACGTGACTTGCCTTCAGATGTTCAGCCCAGAAATGCCGTAGTGAAATCAGTTTCTATTATCTTGTAAGGTCTGGTCAGAAATAGCTGTGGGACCACAAGAGCTGTTCTCATGTTGATGAAAGATCAAATTTTATGCCTTGTATTTTCAGTTATGAAACAAAAGGTACTTGCCAGCATCAGCTTTTCTGAGACAACGAGAAAACTCTGAAAAACACTTTTTCCTTTCTGAAGAAAGAAAAAAAGGAACAAGTGCCCATTTCTCATTTCTTGCTCTAACGGAAATGATATTTTCACTTTTGCATGCTTACTTTACCATATCAGGATGTTTTTCTGGACTTTAGGAGAAACCTTTACGCTGAAAGCATTTGCAGAGTAATTTCTGTTACTGTCACAGCTGGCATAAGGGTGGACACTAAATCAAACTCAGTTTCAGGATTTGTAGAAGATTTTCCATTCACACTTAATCTCTTTGATCAGCTTGAATGAATAAAATTATAGGAAGAAATCTTACAGTTGTCTTGGAAACTTTCATTGCTAACTGAATTTTTTTTGGTGCAGAAGGCTTGTTTGACCTCCTTTGATGTCTTTCTTGGGGATGGGCTCATGAAATGATTAAAAGTTTTATACAGGAGCTACTCGGTAAGAGTATATGTGGGACAAAATTGCATCAGTAAGTCCTGTCTGCCTTCCCAATAAATGTATTGTCCTTGAGTGATCCATCCAGTTCCTCACTGAGATTCTCTTTAAGTAATACAGATTTTGTCATCTCATTGCAATAGCCTTGGTTTTTTAACATAATGTAGTTTGAGCTATACCTTTTTACCAACACACGCGTTTGGGTAGTGTCTCAAATGGAGCGATAATAAGGATTTAACGGGGGAAGGGAGGAATAAAACCTATTTCCCATTTGCACCATGGAGATCTGCTACAGCTGTGTAATTAGCTGGCCCCTCCCTGGCCTTTTTGTAGCTGGTGGTGCCAGGGAGCCGGAGGTCTTAGCCTGGAGGACACTGGGTGAGCTGTTGGGAGAGCTGAGGTGTAAGGAAGGGGTTAGTCTGTCAATGCATCTTTGCCTGAATACCGTTTGGGGTATTGGCTCTCCGTTTTGCACAGTGCTCCTGCTGACAGAGCAGACTGGGATTTCTCAGGTAGGCTTCTGGTGGATTGTTTCTCTGTGACTGGCAACTTATATTTGCTAAGGAACAGCTTCTTTTGGTGCCAGTGTCAGTGGGTAATGCTTGTTACTTAAATAATCAAGGCAGTATTTGATATATTCTGGTTTGAACTAAGTGTTCGGGCTAGAAACAAAATCTAGTGGAAAGACCATACTTAATGAAGGCTGTTCTTAAGGTGGTGGCTCTTCTCAAGGTAACTTTAAAATAATTTTTCGCTTAATAGGAAAGGAGCACGTGCCCTCCCTCTGCTCTCCAGGGCTGGAAGCAAGCTGGGTACCGCAGCTCTGAATGGGAGCAGTGTCCTGTTCCTCCCATGCTTTGTGTGTCTTCTGGAGGTGCTGGCTGTGATCTGTGGTACAGCACCAGCAAACTGGAATTCAGGAAACCGTTTAACTCATCAGCTCAAGGTGACAACAGGGAGGGAATTCAGGGGGTCCAAAAAGCATAATGTTTCTATCCTGCAGGAGCCTTGAAAATATAGATTGATATTCTGTCTGGGAATTAAACTCCTTCTCCTCATGATGCTATCCAGTGCCTTTTGGGCCCTTTACCGTGCAGTGGTCTCACCAAGGAGAATGTCAGTTTTGGTGGCCTCAGTCTCTTCTTCGCTGCTATTACTGTACAGGTCTTGAGTAGCTATTTGAGCGATGGCCTGAGCCCTTCTTGCTTTGGGCTACCTAAAGGGCAGGCCCCCTGTGCAGTGAGGTTTCAGGAGCGGGGGGGTGGCAGCTTCGTCCCCAGAACTATTGCAGCCACCTCCATGCCTTGTCCTGTCCACATCCAACGTCTTCAGGACAAAGATCTCCATGTATACGTGTGAGGCTGTGAGCTTTTGTGAAACCGCGGGAAGCACTGTTGTGAGGTGGTCTGCGTACCCCCGTATGGCAGCAGCGGTGTCGAGGATGCTGGTCAACTGTATTGGTTGGTCTGGTTTAACCTGGTGGAGGGAGCTGTTGAAATCCTGCTTGTGGGATGTGGAGGAGACATGAGAATTAGTTGGAAAGAAGAGTTGAGAAACATCCCGTCCTCTCAGGGACTTCCAAACTAAGTGCCTTTGTCAAGCTGTTTTGGCCTAGAGACAGCAGAAGCCTGTGGCTATCTGGCAGAAACAACTGAGAATTTCTTCACCTCTGTCCAGAGGAAATTGCAATTCTTCAACCTCGCCTTTTTGGTTTAGATAGTCTGGATAAAGCTCTACTGCCCGTGTAATCCTCCCTCAGGGGGAACAACGGGATGGAGGAGAGGATTTGTTGGACAGGTAATTGTGTCACCCAATCTGAACCACCACCAGGAAAATCTTATATGGTGGTGGGGTGAAAAAGACCATGGAGCTGAACTTTAGGGTGGACGTGATGCCAGTTTGCATGCCATAATGTAACCTTGGCACTCAGCTTCGGGGTTGCTCTCGGAAGATGGAATATTCCCGCACTAGTGCTGTGTGGGATTTGTTCCACAGCTTCATGGTTGGAGGACTAAGTGTCACCCCCCTTTCTGGGGGTGGTGGGAAGGGGAGCATGTGAAGAATGTTGAAAAGATGTTCCCTAAACCACATAATAGAAACAATGGGAAAAGGAAGAGTTACAGCTCAAGCCATGATATGCCCTGTGTATGTTTCTGTGAGTGCACCCAAAATTGTTGTGGACACAAGTGCCAATATTAGCTTAAGCTACTGCTGCGTATTTAAGTTACGTAGTCCTTGTTGGGTACTGGGGCGTCCTGTATCATTGGATTTGCGGCACATCTCCCAAAAAGGAACTCTGGGAATTCTGCTGGATGCCAGCCCCCCTACACCCCTCAAGCCCTCCACCTTGTATTTTACTGTTGTGATAACAGCTGCTGTATGTGTACATTAGATAACACGAGGGAAACCATTCCCTGTTATAGCAGTGAATCTTTATTTAAATGGAAGTGGGTTGCACAGCTGCGACTTGGAAGACTTTGACCTATAGTATTTACAGATGGGATCATAGTGATGGTTTAGTGACATCTGCTATTTATTTTGTCTTCTATGAGATGCTGCTGTTTACTGATGGTAGGCAGCATTCCTCAGTGATTCTTGATCTGCCCATATTATTCAGTAAGTAGTCAAACCGTTCAGCTTCAAGGATGCAACTAAAATAATTAAAACACCATAGAAGATCCTATATTGAATAGGGACTTTCACCATAGGAAAAAATGTACAATATTCTAAGGTGTCTGTGGAGGAAGCATGCACCTTTCCTGAAAGGAAAAGACAGATAGCACTTTCTGATCTATGCTCATTTTAGGATTGGGAGAATAAGCCCTACTGAAGGTTGTATTACAAATGGGTCCCTGCAAAAGTTCATCAGCCTTTTCGGTTTTCTTGTCTGTTAATAACAGAGGAGATCCACAGCCAACTGGCTCCTGAGAGCATGAAGATCTTACCTGTTTAAGAAGAAAGGCACTATTGTTAGCAGCATTTTACTGACTCTTGTAAACTGGATTGAGTTCACTAGTTCAGAAAAATGCTAAGATTGTGGCTGTGGAGCTTTTCTATTAATAGAATCTAAAAAGGATAAAGCACAGGATAAAGTAGTAAATTGTTTCTTAGTCTCTTAGGCTGCTAGGAAAATTCCTGAAGCTGAGCACTTTCAGCACAAATTCTATTACCTGCACTGAAACACACCAACTGAAATGCCGTAATACAGTTTAAGTAATTTACAGCTTCCCTGGGTAGGCTTACAGTTCATAAAAATCCCAGGTGATGCCTGGCTCTTAGAAATAACAAACTACAAAATAAAGGCAAAGAGGATTTTATTATGAGTTATTAGAAGAGCAACCAAATGTAGATGGGGATGCCTTTCTGTGCTGCATCTACAGTTCAGAGAAGGTTTAAATCTTGAAGTGAAATGATGCATAATTCATTGTGTTCATGTCTGGTTTTCTGCAGGTGCAGTGTGTTTTGCTAATGCTTTTTCCTATTAAATGTAACAAGTAGCCATTGGTTGGGCCAAAAAATCTTGGACATTGACCTCACCTGGCAACCTTCAACTCCTGATTTTGGAAAGAAATGTCCTTGAGTTAGCAGTGCTGAAAAAGGCATGTTTGTTTATCTTTTGTTTATCCCAATTAATGTGTCCCATGAACATACTGATCAATCTAGCTAATGATTTATACTTTAGGGAGTCAAAGGAGTTTAAAAAGCAAGCTGCAAATCTCTCTGACTGTATCTGTAGGTAGTTATATTTCCATTGAGATGATAGGAGTGTGTAGGGAAGGTTGTCAACTTACTAGAGGAAAATAACCCTCTGGACCTGATCATTTTAAGTACTGCTGATCTGAATTACGTAACTTGCAAGAAAAAGCAATAGCTGCATATGCTGATGTAGTTTACAATGGCTTGGTGTAGAGTCCAGAAACCAGAATTAAATGAAAAACTGAAATTAATCAGTTATTTGGAAAAATATTTTCCAAGTGTATTAAATTATTTCTCTTGGACAAGTTATCTTCTCCAATGACAAAGAGCCAAAAAGATCACTGATGTTTAGATAGAGATGGGTCTTCTGAGTTTAACAGGTAGCTGTGGTGTATAAAACTCTTCTCCACGCAGGGTAACATGGACTATTCCACGTTGCAGCTGTGTTTTTGCAGATGGCACACTGACAGTTTTGGAAAAATTGTGTTTTGTGCCCACTGGTCACAGACATAGCTGGGAGTCCAGTTCTGATCCTCTGAGCCACAATAAAAGACCATAGAAATTTTTGTTCAGCCAGTTACTGTTAGTCTGTGAATTCATCACTGTAGATTTATTCACACAAAAGCAGTTAAGAGTCTCCTGTCTGTGCCAGAGTGAAGAATCACTACAGACATGCTTGGGTTTTCATAACAAATGCTTATCGCCCTTAAATGTAGAAAGAAAATTCCAAGCAGCCAGAGGTCAGAGAAATCAAAATCGACTACTTCCAGAAGCCTGTATTCTCTTTAAGATACAGCTGAGCTGACAAAGGGTTGCCTGGTCTTCTTGGAAACAGTTGACATTTTCCCACTTCAGTATTGACTTGAAGTTTTTAATCAAGCTCTAAGTGTTACTTGCAGCCATGAGTCAGATATAGGTGAATTTTCCCTCTCCTCTCTAATGGCAACGAAGTTGCTTCCTACTTTCTAACTACCCCTTTGAAGAAAGATACTGATAATTAATTCAGTTTACTGAATGCACTCACTGGGTAAAACAGTACGTTCCCTCCCTGCTCCGATAGTAAACAATCTGTTCTTTACTTGAACTGAACGACAGCATACCTAAGTCACTGAAATCTATTTTTTCTATAAATCTGACTCTATACTCTTCTTGTATTTAATATAAGAATCACAGTATGAGCAGCAGTAAAGCAAATGTCCCATGCGCTTCCTTTGCAATGTGACCTTGACTCAGATACCCTTTAACTGAAATAGTTCAACCCCAAATCTTTCCAGGCTCAGAGTTTTTGGTGAGGTATTCAAAAACGTGTCTGTAGCAGGGCATATGGTTTGTATTTAAAAAAACCACAAAACTCACCAACAAACTTCTGATTTCACATGTAAGCTAATTCTGAAGAGGTAGATAAGTATGCAGATATCTGCATAAACAGATTAATGTATCAAAATCCCCTATTTAAACAAAAACACCAAAGCAGTCTTCCCAACTTGTGAAAGCATTGAGTTTGCTGCTACAAAAGCAAACAAAACCATCTGGATGTGGCAGGTGTTGCAGTGTAGATCACTCTGAGGCTTTGGCGTTAATTTATGGATGTTTGGAAACAAGTACAGCTTTAGTAGTTTTATTCTAATGAATGGTGTCACTGTTGATATGGAGACTCAAGAAACCATACTTCTGTTCACCCTCTTCATGTGTAGTGCTCAGATGACAGTAAGAGGCATAGCACTACTTGGTTTTGGTTAAAATACATAGTTTTGTCGTATAAGATCATCCAGATGGGGCTGACAAAATCAGTTCATGTCCTTGCAACAATGCTGTTTCTCTGGCTGGCAAGAGGTTAGGGATCCAAGATCTGCTTCGGAGGTCGCTGTCTTACCTTCGGACACTTGTTCCTTTTGCTACCCCAGGGAAATCTATGGAAATGGTGTAAGTGGCTGGGTTGGAGCAAGTGGGTAGGATATTCTTACATTGGGAAGAGATGAAATACTGATTAGTTGTGAAAATATCGCGTTGAGAAAAAGGCTGGCATCTAGTAACTGTAAGTACTAACAACCAGCATAGAAATTGCATTTTGCATTTTTTGTTCTTCGGTACTGCTTGCTGAAGAAAAGCGTCTGAAGCTGTCTGACTACAGTACTATGAAAGCTCTTCAAATGACTGGATTGCCATAGTTTAGAGTGAAAGGGGAAACGAAGGCTTGTTCTGCATATTCCCGATACTTCTGAATTGTCAACTTGGTTGGCAGCGTATACCACTGAGAGAAAACATCTGTGGCTGGAGTCAGTAGACCTTTAACTTAATTGGAAAGCACTTTCTCAAACTTGGGATTCCCGGCCTACACTCTAGGAAAGAAACCTCTTTCCCACAACTAACTGCATAGTTGACATATTTTGGTTTGGACAGTGATTCTCAAGAGCAGGAAAATGAGTTCACTTTATTACTGGGTTAATTACTTCTTAAACAACCAGTCTCAGTCCATACATTTTAAAAAGGCACACTTTCAAATTCAGGAAAATGTTAGGCTATTAGGGAAGGAAGTATTAAGCATGTACATATTCATAGATGGGTCACTTCTGTTCTCATTCATACTAATGAGTATGCAAATCCATCTGATAAACTACCTTTCTTTTTAAAAGCTGAATCTTACTTGTGTTTTGAATTTTTCTAACTTCAGCTTCAAGTTCTTGGATCTTTGCCTTTGCTGGAAGTGAAGGCAGACCCCTTGAATGAGAGAGGTATTTTGCTTGTTTACTACTTTGTGTAAAGTTTGTTTGCATTTCAAATGTTTTCAGAATAGATAAGTTCTGCTTTCTAATGTGTAAGTGATCAATGACTTGTCCTATGGAAGGAAATGAAATTGCTGCTGTTAATGATGTTAACAGAGTTCAATCCCTCCCACAAATACTAGAGCAAGGAAACAGCTGAGGTTGATGGATAATCTTCATAAATAGAGTTCTGACTTTAAGCAGAAACTGGTTTTGGAGCCATAACAATTTTTTCATACTGGAAGTTGTTGGGTTCTCTCATAGGTGTCCCTACTGCTTAAGTCTGGAGTGAGTTCTTCTAATTATCACATTTTTGCTGATATAGGAAATTAATGTTCACATCTGAGTCAGGGACAATGGAAATTATAATTTCAATGGAACATCAAGTCGGCACTTGCCTTGTTAACATGTTTATTTTCCATGTTTCTCTTTTGTTCTAGACCAGTACTCATTACTGTTCATGTTCCACAACTTAATTTACCAGTTACCACAAAGCCTGTAAAATCCAAAGTAGGTGCTGATCTATTCAGTATGATATATTAGTTGAAATCACAGCAAATTGTGAATTGCTACAATTTATATAGACAAGGGTCTGAATCAAAATCTTGGATCTAAAACACACCAAGCTTGAGGATGATTTGGATTCAGATCTAAACTCTGTGGTTTGGGTTTTTCTTTAATCACATGGTGTTACAAACATCTATTTCATGTGTCTAAACTGTCCCAGCTGTGCAGAGTATTTCCTTGAACACATTGGACTTATTTTTACGCAGATGTAAATCAGGAGTAACTTTGCTAAAGTCAGTGCAACTGGTGCCAGTAAATGATGTGTGAGGAAAGGTCTGTGCTTTCCATATGATGTGTCTGCATGTTAATAATAAAGAAATGACATGTATTCTTTGCATCGGCTTTGGGAAAAATTTGCCTGCATGTGCATGAGCATCTTGCAGATAGGTTGGCAAACACAAAATATAAAGAAGTTGGAATGGCAGCTCTACAATCGCCATCTGAGACCTTTCTAAGGCAGGCCTCAGTGCCACTGCTGTATCCTCCTTGCTTCCCCTCACCTCACTGGTTTCTTCCAGGCTCTGCTACCACCAATGCCTTCTCTTCGCACCCTCTTTAGCCATGTCCTTCTGCACCCTGTCAGGGTGCTGGATTTGTCACTGTGCCATTTGTCTCTCACCTTTAAGGCTATCACTAATCAACAATTAGGAAACAACATTATACATGTATTTGAGGTAAAGAGAATATTAGAGCTGGATCAAGTGTTTTTTTCCACTCTGGCATTCCTGATTGAATTGCGCAAAGTTTCAACTGAACTTGAGCTGTAAAGAAACCCAAGCTTTTCTATAGGTTGGACAGAGCTTGTGAACATCCTGTGTTTTTGTGTCTGTTATGCCCCCTCCTTCCATCTTCATTACTCTTGCATGTATAACCAGTTCTGTGTTAAACTGTGGCTGTTCTTGTGGTATTTTGTGTCCTGGCCAGAAGCAGGAACTCTGGAAGCATTGCTGCAAAATCCTTTTGTAGGGTGTTCCTGTGTAGATCTCCAGGCTTGCTGAATCTAATCTTTGTGTGTTTTCAGAGTCACACTGGGTGAAAATAAATTACCATTCCTTTACTTGTGTCTTTATTTGGATGCAATTGCTTTTTTTTTTTCCCTTTCATCAAAGGAGGGGGCTTGACTTATCTGTCCTAGTGAAAGTGGTCTGGCTTGCACCATATTATGCCAGCAAGGAGAAACTATAGATTTTTATTTTCTAAAGATAAGTGGTCTCTGCACACCTGCAGTTCCCCTGGAGGAAGTTGGTTGGACTTCTCATTGGGGGTTGTTCATTCTTACCTCTTCTAGCCAAGAACAATATAAACCAGGGTGAATCAAGGGTAAGATCCGTACAGTTACCAATTCAGTAATACTTCGCATGAAAATGTAATCCATTAAGGGAGCAGGAGAGAAAGCAGTGAGGCCCATGAAACACCATGTTGCATACTCTTATCAGACAGAAGAAACTGGTACTTCAGATAGCTCTGGGCCAGTAATAAAATAGAGTGCAAGAAGATGATTAGATCTAGAAGCTCCTCTTCAGCTAAGTATTAGGTCTTGGCTAAGGAACATACAAACCCTGACACCTCCCTTTAAGTTTCCATTCAAGTTTGTAACTTTGAGGCAGGCAAAGATGAGCAATCGTAGACTGCCTGCCCTTGAGAACCACAGTATTTTAAAGCTTGCAGACAGTGTGAATCCTTTAAGGAACAGTGGGGATCTTCTTTTTGTGTACATAAAATACATGACTAGTTAATGACTTTTGAGAATGTAGGCGAATTTTGTAGCAGTTATCAGTTGCTCTTTCAATCTCTTAAGAGCAGCCTAAACATAGAAAAAGCAAGTCTGTTTTGGCTCTAGATTTTTATGATATCTATGATACATCATATATGATTCATCACAGGTGGATCATATTCAAACTGATAACCTGTTTATGCTGTGCCAGAGCACAATTTTATTTAAAAAGTGTTCTGCTTACATATTACAGATAAACAAAAGGAGAAGAGAACTGGGGAAAACTCAAGGGTAAAAGGCAACCTACAGAGTGATTGGGGAAACTCGTACAACCCGAAAACTTTAAAGCTAGGTACTCTTATAGTGGTTAGATAATGGTGTATATTCCCTCACACCGACAACTAAGGTAATCCAAGTTAGGGATTAAAGGTTTAAATTAGAAGGCTGTTGATTGCTGAGAGTCATGTTTCCCCCAGACTTACCACTCTCTCTACTGGAATTTTATATATGTTTAACAGTAGATAACTTCTGGAATCCACCTCCTTTCTATTGGTGGGACCAGGTCACCTGCTCCTTTATCTGGCGTTCAAGATTCAGCCTAAAACCTCACATTTGTCTGTACTACTTCTGCAGGGATTGTTAGACATAGTCTCAAAATTCAGTGATTACATTTATTTGTAGCATTTTTCTCTATTTTAAATAGTTCTCTATCACTTCCAGAGTTTAAGTTTTAACAGTTTATGGGTGTGACTTTACTATAGCCAAAGAACAAGATCTTAATTGGATTCTTGTGCGAGGTTGTCAGCCTTGCTGAAAGAGCTTGGAGTATCTCTTGATTGACAAGATTTTTAGGCTTAGAAATGAGAAGAAGAAAGAAGAATGTTGAGTAATGGGCAGCAGTGCTTTACGAAGCTGTGTATGCGATACAGATACTACATGGAAAAAAAATACTCCATTTGTCTATTGTTTCTTTGGGTGTTCTGTGCACGTGAAAACATGGTATTATGTTTCATTTCCATCTGTACAAGGCTGTTATGCTTTTGAGCTAGGGAGAAAGGAATTGCATGATAAATGGAGCTCCTATGCCTTTTTGTATTTACCTTTTCTCAAAGGTTAGGACTTGAACAGTGTTGCAAGAAGCAAAGCTTTGACTGGACTTACTTAAGCAGTAAGAGTGAGCTGTTCTTTATCATATTAATTTCAGTTGACTCATGTCATTTCACCTCCCAAAACCAATGATGGTTGGTTAAGATTATATCCAAACCAGTCATAAGTTACCAATGAATCAGTAACAGAATATTTTGGGCTGGTAGACAAAACCATCTCTCGCTCCATATTTAGTTAGCTTGGATCCTCTTGTGGTTCAACAATATTTTACAGAAACAAAACATTCTCAACTTCAGGCATTGTCCAGTTTCCTTAATAAAACTTTTAGCGCAAGGAGGGCAAAGTGTTTAGCCAATTTACAGCTTCCTTCCTCTTAGAGCAGCTAACAGACATATGTCTTGCATACTCTGTGTTAAGACTTTCCACTGTCATTTATTTTTATCTGGTAGATGATGTGATATTAAAAGCATGGTAGGCAGCAGATAAATCATGATATCAACTCCTTGTCATGCTAATCCTCTCTGCTTTTCCAACTGGGAGAAGAAAAGATTGAAGTATTTAGGTATGGAAGCCATGCTAAGGAACATATCCTTCTTGGTTGGAGTATGTTCTATTTTTCTCAGGTAAACTTGTAATTTGGTTGAAATATTGCTGTTGAGAAGCACTATGGTATAGCTTTTAGACAAATTAGTGGTAAGGAACAACATTTAGAAAAACCTTGAAAAATGTACCTCTGCCTTATTAGTATCAGTTTGCTGTAGAAACATTAATGTATCATATCTATTTTGTGTTTTGATGGATATGTTAACAATGCTGTCATTGCTTCTACATGTCTGACAGCTACATCAAAGAAGTATCTGAAAACAGAGGTGTTCCTAAAACTAAAAACCCCACAACTAAATAAAACACTGTGCTAAACTGTCATAGAAAATCCAAGTAATCCGTGCTCGGCAATAAATAAGCCCAAGAGAACTCAAGTGAAAGTCAAGTCTGTGGCCTCGTTCAGAGCCTGATCTTGTGGCTTTGGCACTTACTTAATGTTTTGCTATTATATTGCATTTTTGATTCATGGTTTATGAAATGCTTTACAAAGACAAGTAATAATAGTCTGATTTTTTGGGGGGCAAGGACTAAAGAAGCACCAAGAGATAAAATGGCTTGTCTGTGATTTAGTCTGTTCATTGTAGGTAGAAAGGGTAGAGTCCTGGCTCCAAATATTGCCTTGATTTTTAGGTAGACCCGGTCCTTTTAAGGAAGGAACATTGCAGGTATATACCTCTTACAAACTAAATGTATTATTGTTCTCCTCTATTCTTCTAAGCTCAGAAGAAGAGGAGAACTGTGTGAGACCTTGAATTCAGAACTTGCCCTGAAAGACCTAAAAAACCAATCAGTACCACACTGTTTTTCAAAACTTGAGAGAATTAATGGCGTGCAGAGCCAAAACAGCTCAGCCCATGCTTTTGCCTTGGAACATCATCCTAGATCCCATTAAAAATGACCTTCAGCAAAGACTTTTTTTTTTTTTAATGGAAACAAAGAAGGTCATAATTTAGTTTACAAAACATCCTCAAATGTTTTTAACAAGAAAATCCACATGCCAGTTTTGAAGGATTCATACCGTTTCTCTTGCTGTGTCCTTACTTTGTTAATGAGCCGGGCCTTTTTCAGCCATGACTAAATCTTTTTGTAGGAAAGAACGTTTGGAAGGATGACGCATGTGGTTAAAAAACAAGAATGAGTTTCTGGAGTCTTGGGTTTAATTCCCAGCATTGCCACAGACTTCCTCTGTGACTTTGGACAAGCCACCGCATCTCTGTGACTAAATTCACTGGCTGTAAACTGATGCTAGTGCAATTTCTCTTCTTTAGAGGCAAGTTGTGAGGAGAATGTATATTTAGGTATCAACTACAGCTGCAGAGGACTTAAATGTTTAGCTTTCCAAAGCACATGAATCCGAAAGAATTATTTAAAGGTGTGGCCGTTTTCTATGGACTGTCTGGATAATGGGAAAATGCCACAAAGTAATTGGAGTCATTTGTGTCAGCAGTCTGTGGTACTTTGGCATCCCTTTCTGTCAAGCAGCTTTGCAGCCGAACATATTTCCCTACCTGGGAGCCTGACTCCAAGCCAGTGACAGCAAACCCATGGCAGACGTGTTGGGGTCGGCCAACGGTGCTGCTCCGAGTAAGCTGTGGCTGGAGCTGTGCTGTAGATGGCAATAGTGATGGACCTCAGGGGACTTTTGTCAGTCAGGAAGGCCTGGCCCTCCTGAGGTGCTGTAAGAGGTGGCTAGGGTAGGTGACATCCAAAAGGTCAAGCGGCAGATAGATGGTGCAACGACAGAAGAGTAACTTAGCCCAGGTATCAACGGCAGTCTGTGCTAGATCTGATGGGGGACAAACTTTTTATGACCCCAGACCTGCATCTTAAGTAGAAGGTGGCCTCTCCAGTAGTGAATACTGGCATACTGAATTCACATAAAACCTTTGCTCTTCTGCTTTCTGAACAGTTAAACAGCGAGTTATGTTTGCTGAGGAGCCTGAAAAATTCCCTTGTTCATCTAGTCCAAGCCATATTCATGGCTGAATACGTTTAGACTGACATTTGTCATATTTAGCCGGTTTGATTTTTAATGTGGTCAAGCACTGCCCACCGAGAGCATCGGCAGCCTGTGGTGGGCAGCTTTTAATTCTGCTTAGGTGCTTGGCCGGCCTCTCCCTCCAGGGAAGGGAGGAGAATGAGCGATTGCCCTTCGGCCGCTCACCTAATGTTCCTTTTCCTCAGCCCAAGGGGAGGTGAGAAGACCTCAGCATGGCATCTACTCTCCCTCCTCTCTGTGAGGCAGAGGGCAGGGAGCAAAGATTAAGCTTTTTTTTAAAAATGGCTTCGCTGTTTCTTTTCTTCCTCCCATGCCAATGAAATTTGGTCGAAATTAGCCATCTCGCTGCTGGCTTTCCAGGCCACTACACACAACAGAGAAACAAAGCTGTGGTACGGTTGCTCTGCTTGAGCTCACAAGCACTAAAATGTGATTTGCAAGAGCCAGGTCCCAGAATCCAAGAAAGACAACAATTTGTACTCTGGGGAGGAAGAGGATGTGGAGTTGGTGGGATGGGTATGTCTGTTAGAAGGGGATGGGCTTTGTTAAATATTCTTTCAAATGCTATAATCTGTGCAAAAACTGTATCAGGGAGCTATTTTCCACAATGAAATAGGAAAATATTTCATAGGTGCCACCCTGTCCATATTTTGTTGGTCAGTTCCACTGCATATAAACAATATCTGTAACATGGAGTAATTGTATGCTTCCTACAAAAATAATCTGTAAGGGTAAAGATTCTCTGACTTTTCTAGTATGACTAGAAGCCACAAATATAAAATATTGCATCAGAGACTTTGGACTCCAGAAATCTTCACTCTTGGGTTGTAGAAATATGATGTTCAGATAAGTCCTTGGTAAGAGCTGGAACTTGCTGGGCCTTAATTCTTCCACTTTGCAGGGGTGTGAGAAAGTCTGATTAAAATGAAATACCTGTTCTCTAGAGCTCTGTTGGTGGTTTTTTTTTTTATTTTGTTTTGTTTTTTAATCTGTTGTATTTTCAAAGTACTTGGAAGAGTTTTCTTATAACTAATACAGAGTGTCTAGGTTTCCCTAAGTGTGTAAGAATTGGTTCTCATGGCATCCCATTTAAAAAAAAAAATCTCAAAAAAATCCGATATAGGTGATTTTTATCAAAGGATCCTAATCAACTGATATTATCATCTTCTGTGTGTTCTCAGCTCCACTGTGTTTAGAAACAGCATTGGTTTTTTTACTTCTGGAGTGCAACAGTCTCTTCTATTATTCTTGATTCTTCATCCACAATACACTGTGTGTGACCGTCATTACAGCTGCTTTGGGGATTTTTTTGGTACAGCACCTACTACGGTGAGGGTCTTTGCTCACTGAACTCAAATGGAAACTCTGCAAATTCCCCTCCATCAGGTTTCTCATCCCTAACAATTCCTTTTGCTATCAAGAAATCTCACATATAGAGGTCCACAGTGGAAAGGGACTAATGGGTTGTGCTGCTAGTATGACAACTCTTCAACGTTCTCTGGTATCGCTGGGTGATCTTTTACGACAGATTTAAAAGCTACTGGCCAAGTGGTGTGTAGAAGGCAAAGAACAGCAAGGGAAATGTATTCTGCTACAAAACAAGCAGAAGCCACTTAAAATGTGACACAGAACTTGGAAAAATTCTTTTTTATTCTGGTAAATTGCCTGTTTTGGATCATGGTTTATTGACCCCTCCCACCCACTTCTAGATACACACAAAATTTTGTTTTTCATATTCAAGGGTTTTCTTTTGCAAAAGTCCTCATAATAATTAGAAATAAATGGCTTCCTAATGACCTTTTTCCTTGGAAAACAATGGTTTAAATTAAAGGAAAAATGTTTTTGCCCAACATACAAACAAACATACAAGAGTTCCATAAAACCCCAAAGTTGGGAGGAAGTAGAACTGCCAGTGGTTTGAGAAAACCACAGCCAGGTTCTTGTGTCCCTATGAAAAGTGGTTTTTTTCTCATTAGACTGGCTTGTTAAACCCTTGTATATTCCAAATGTGTACTATTTAACTGTTTGCTTTTAGCATGATTTCTCCTTTTAAAGATGACAGTATTTAAACCTAGCAACATGTTGTTTTAAGATCAACAGTTTAACAAGAGCAAAATCTGCCTCCCAGACTCAGCTGCCTGCCTGCCTTCCAAAATACTTTGTTCTGAAGAAGCTGATGGCAGTGATAAATGTAAGAGAGTTAGAGCTCTGCAGTTATTGTCAGCAAGTTAGCTTTATGGTTTGGGGATTAGACCTTTGATGTCTTATCAAGTTTCTGCCCTGCGTGAATCAGTTGCTTACTTGATTTAAATTATAAAAAGAAATGCCCTGTTGTGATATTGTCTCATACTGTGTCTTCGTCATTTGAGATGCCCTCCGTGTTCTTTAGTTCCCTGGGAAGAGAAGGCAACCAGCCATATGGAGAGTGGCCAGTTGCCTGCTGATCGTGATAGGCATTAATAGAGTTGCAGAGAAACTCAGATATAGAAAAGCCCTGTTCAGCTGAGCCCTTCTGTCCCCCCACAAAGGGAGATTGTTCCCTACAAGTCTGTAACACAACATCCAGTACTGTTTCGCTTCAGCTTTTGAGGGGGTCCCCCTATTCCTTTAATAAATTCTTTCCTTTTCACTGAGGTAAGAGCTGCTTATGAAGTTGTCTTTTTGAGATCCCCCAGTGGAATCGCTGCTGGACTGGTATGGAGAGCTGGTGGCTGCCTGGGTGTGCGGTGGGAAGAGAGCAGAGGTGAGCTAGGGAGGAGGTCTCCCTTTTGTGATTCCAGGGAACAATGAGGATGGCAATACCTCACCCTGGAGGTGACTGTTTGAGACCATCTAGAAGCTAGTTTTCAGGCTTTTGTGTGTCCTATGCACTGTACCAGTGGATAAGGAGGTTTCTGGCCTTTGTGACAGAAGTTCAACCTCATGTTTCTTATTTTCAGTGATAGGTCGTTGCTCTTAGTTTTATTGTTTTAAGCTACCTCAGACACTTTAAGGGTGTGTGTTGATATTCTTTAATCCTAAAATAAACCCCTCAAATATAGAAATGTTGATCTGGCTTAGATTTTATTTGCATTTTAAAATGGCTTTTCAACATTTTAGAAGCCAAAATATTTTTCATGTGAGCAGCCTTTGAACAAGATTAAAAAGTAAAACGTGTCTATTTTCCCAAATTGTAGCTGTGGTTATTAAAGACACCAACCAGGCAGATTAGCTGTGTGTGAGGGAACTGGCTAACAGGATGGTTGTGCTAGCCCACTTGTATTCTGAAAGTTGGGTCAGTACTCATGAAAAGCTTAAGTAAACTAGAGGATAATTCAATACATAGACAATGCATCCCACTGTTTCTCTGTTTATTTTCTCCCTGTGTGACTTCTGGCAACTGAGAAGAAACACTATAAATGACAGCAACCCGCCAAAGAAAAGATTATGAATAACAATACCACAAGAATGAAGGGCATAAAGTTACCAGTGACTTGGGAAAAATGCAGCACACTGGACACATGACACATCTAGAAACTAGTGGATTGCACTACATGCAGAACAGAATGCCTTCAGATTAGAAACCCTTGCAATGTGTGTTTCAGTATAAATTTATGGTAGATTGTTTTGTCTCTGGTAACCCAAGGTCTGTTCATCTGTACCTGCGTTACCTTTGCTGGTAATACTTTGAAACCAAGAGAAGTAATGCCGCTGGACACAGAGAAAGAAAAACTATATGCTCACTGAAGAAATAGAAAGGCTGAGATCTCTCTAATTAGCAGTTGTACATACATACCAAGGACATCGCCTTCCTGATAAGAGTTGTCTTTTTTTCTTTACTGCATTTTTAACAGTGCTGCTTTCAGCACTGTACTTAAGACTGTCACGCTTTTCATCCCAATCTACAGTTCAATTTTCAGGCAACACATATAGTAAGCTGATACTCCAAGTTTGGATACCATTTAACTTTTTTGGTGGTGCAAAATGAAAGAAACCAGCTGTTTATGTTAAACTGGAGTTCAAAGTAACTATAATAATCACAGAAAGATTTTTTTTTTGATCCCTGAAAAGCCAGGTAAACTATTTTTTTGGAAGAAAAGAAAAAAGTTGCAGTCTATTTGTCCTTGCTGTGATGCACTTTTATTACTTCTAAATATCAGCAGTATTAAATGTGTGGGCTGTTTTCATCTGTAGTGAATACACTAGACTCAGTTTGCAGAAATGAGTGGTTATGTCAAATAAGGAGGACCCCTAATCATGGAAGGGAATGAATGTAGTCAGATAATGGGCATTTTAGTGTCACTGACAGTGTTTGTCCTGTCTTGAAAATTAAGACCACAAGTTCATTTTTCGCTCTATGGGGTCAGTTCCAACAAATCGTTCATACATTGTTTCTGATGCTTAATCTTTGCAGCTTCTGGCATGACTCATTTGAAGTGAGTGCTTTGTGCTTCCAAAGATTATACTGTAGGAACATTCAAATGAATCAGTGAAAGGTCCTTCTGAAAGGGTAGTTCACCAGGGCTGAGTGCTACTCAACAGGAGCCCAAACCTGCTCCTATTAAGTCCATTTACCTTAGTAGGGATGGAACCAGATCCTAGAATTAGGCTATTCGAGGGAATAGCCCTTCAAGGGGTATGATTGCACTACCTTGAAGTTTCTTTTCAAGACAAAGCGAAATGGAGAGGAAAAAAAGGAAGATTTGGACCCCTTGTTCTTGTAGTGTTTCCTGGTATACTATACTCAGAATGCTTAAACAGCACAGAATGCTCTTTTGCTGTAACTTCCCCTACACCTCCAGAAACCAAAGCAATTCAGTTACTTTTTGATCAAAACTATAATAAATAGAACTGGCACTCTTGAACCTCTTACAGGGTCCATTTCCTTCCCACCTCCCAACCCTTCTCTAAATTGGTTGTGGTTCCCCTGCCTCCTGAGTCCCCCAAATAATTCATCCATAGTAGATTAAAAATACTGAAATACTGTCGAGGCACTAGATCACCTGAAATCTCTTTAACTTAGTGAGCTGTTGGGAGAAACTTTTTTTGTGATATGGTAATGATGAAACTTGAGATTGTATGTGTAATGAAATGATGTCCATACTTTCTTCAAAGCAGGAAAGAACATGTCACTCTGTTTGCTTCAATTTCAGTTCAGTCCTTCCTAGTTTACATGGTTGCACAACTGAGATGTTTTGCCTTTTTTAGTCATTTGTGAAGCAGCAGTAAAAATAAGTGATGGATGTGCTGACATTCAGCCCCTCCATCTCTCCGTCAATACAGCAAAGTAGAGCTTACTTAAAAAAACACCTGTTAATGCAATAAACATTTAAAAAATAACATGCCAAAGCAAAACATATCAATCAAAGCACAACTCTGTTTAATAGTAAAATTTCTGTGCTGGTGTGATACTGTAGTTTTGGCAGTGAGTGTCCAAGAGCCCCACTGCCCTCTGGGCACTGAGGGAGTAAAGCACAACACTGCCCTAGCTGAGAGGTAAGTTGGAGCTGACTTTGGGTACTGACCCAGGAGCGATTTTAAAAAAAAAAAAAAAAAAAAAAAAAACACCAAAAAAACCCAAACCAACAAAAACACCCCACTCCCAAACGCCACCACCACAACAAAACCCACCAACCCCAAACCCCACCTTTCCACTCAGTGAAATTGCACAATGTAGCTGTTTCTTTCAACCATCCTTGCTAAAGTTTATATGGGAAGAGGTCTGATGTTGTAAGCTACACATGAAGAGTTTTAGGAAATATAATGAGGCAAAGGGGGGGATGTCTGTGTTCAGAGGTTCAACAGGGTCCTTTTCAATGGCACAAAGTCTCAGCAGGCATTAGAGACAGTTGTCCCTCCTGTGTGCCCCTGCAGATGCACAGATACTTACTGGAGACCTTTGATAAAGTTCTTTTTTGAAACCTAGAGCCCACCTCTATTTTAGTCATCTGGAACCTGGGACTTTGAATGCTTCTCCCCCTTTGTTTTTCTTTGACACTATGAGCTGAGTTAATCTCATAGGACTTCAACCATTTAGAGGAGAGCTAGTTGATCAGACTCTCCAGTTCATAAAGTGGAAGGGACATTTCTAGGATGTGATCTATCTTATCTTAAGTGAGATGAATCTTATCCTAAAGGAGCCAATTTCTAGTTTCCCTAGTCTATGCAGCTAGCTCCATGTTATGAAATCATGATCATGGCTTGCTGCCCTGGAGAGTGCTGCAGTATTCTGGCTGGAGTACTAATTTTTTTGTGTGAACAGGGATAAATGAACTTTCAAGAACAAGTGTTCATTTTTAGATATCTGAGAGAACCTCACTGAAATCAGTAGTCTGCCCACTTGACTGGTAGTGGTGATTATAATGGGAAGATTCTGATTTACACCAAGAACCTTTACAATTGAAAAGAGACACAGAAATGTTTTGATGAAGTTCCTTGTAGTAAGTGCAAATGGCATTGCCCACTATAATGGCAGGAGTGGGCACATTCTAGCTCATCAGAATAGCATTTGATTAGTCCTGTGTGTGATGGCTTTCTGTGTAAATTCTTCCACGCAAGCTTAGCTTTAATGGTGATGTCCTGTATGTCTGGACAAAGAAGGAGGTCACAGTTTGAAGTAGGCAGCTCTGGGCTTGTCCTGGAAGAGTGGTGAAGGACTGTTTTGCTTCAGTGGGACAGCACAAGGTGAACTGATCTGTTAAAGATAAGTACAGCAGTTATACAGTGTTGTCATTTTGAAGGTATCTTCTGGTACTGTCCTGAGTAACTCAAAGAATAAGGATAAGGAGAACTTGGGTTTTCCATACATTTAAGCACTAGGGTTGAATGCTTTTCCATGGCATTGGTATAAGGGTAGAGTTTGTTCTGTAAATGTACCTTCTGCTTCATTCCTTGGCAGAAGAGTGATGAAATAAATAGTGAAAAAATGAGTGGTGTTTTAACAGAGCAGATTAACTGAGACAGACTAGCTGGTTAGAGTACTCTCTAAGGTAGACTGTAGCATGTTGATATTTAAACATCATTGCCTTTGAAATATACATGGGAATATGACTTTACAGCCTGCCTGTGTGTATATATATACACAATGTTGTATGTGTGTGTATATATATATATACACACAAACACATGCATATGTATCACTATTTTGTAACTCATTTTCCCATTGTAGATGAGCCCGGAGGGAACAAAATTTTCCTATCTTGGCGATTTCCACATCTGCCCTTCAGGCAGCTATCAGACAGAAACAGGATGGCTACATAAATCACTGTAAATCAGCACATTTTTCAACAGCACAAAGCCCTAAGCACAGAGCCACTTTAGAGTGCGCTGTGCCATAGTTTGTTCGCAGACCTCCCATGCCAGCAGCGAGGAAGTCAGACCGTTCTATTCAACATCTTACAGTAACCAGATGCAGGATAAAGAAATTGCCTTTCAAAGCTGTAGTCTGCACTAGGCTTTTCCAAGCAAAACAGTGATGTCTAGCATCCATCTTTTCTCTTCTGCTTGTTTTTCAGACCTTTTGGGCCCTCAGCCCCCCAAGATGAGGTGTTGCTCTCCTGTTTTGCAAGCAAGCTTGAGATTCATTTTGGATTCTGAAGCGGTAGTTTTCACTTGGTCAGAGGGAAAGTCTGTATAGCAGTTATAAGGGGTCCCCAAAAGGTAACAGAATAAAAACCTGTTGTCAGTATGTCTAAATCCCTAGTGTCAGTGGAGGGTATATAGGTCCAGTGGAAATTGAAGGGGTCTATAAATTGAAGAAAGGTTGAAAACCTCTGAACAATCCAAATCCATGAACCTGAAGGTCTTTCTTTTTCCTAGTGCACAGACTCCAACCTGATCTCCCAGAAGAGGATGGAGTTTCTCTCACAGCCAGAAAAGCAGCAGCTTCTGGGTCTTCAGCTGTAGTAGGAAAACTTACATTAGGGCAAAGTAAAAATAGGTTTAGCATAGTTATGAGTTATGCTTTGTGTGCAGCCTGTTTGTATTAAGGATGTCTCTACAGGACTGCAAGTAAACTTTCTTAGAGATAAGCTGTCCCAAATTAAAAAAAAAAAGTTGGGGAACACTCCCCTGCCTTGCTCAGATCAATCAGACAGTGGCCTCTGACCAAAGACAATCCACAGCTGTGCACTATATTGTGAAATGTTTAAAAGGCTGTGAGCCAGATTCAATAACTAATCTTTACGCCTCAGCCTAAGTACATCTGTCGTCAGCTTTTCCTCCAATGGAGAGAGATGTCTGCGCTCCCCATGACCACACTGCACCAGTGGTCTCGACTCTTCTGCTTTCTTGCACTGGCAATTTAGCTTGTAGATGTTTCCAGTTGTTGACTCTCTTGCCACGCATCATTTTTCTCCCGGTGTAATCTGTGATCTGCTTAGGTGGAAAAAGAGTTGCTCTGCTCTATGGAGGGTGGGATCACAGGTTTGTGCGTTGAAAATGTCCACATGTGCAAGTGACTCGGTTCCACTTGAAGACCTCCTCAGCCCTAGAAGTGATGCGATGGCAGAATGTGGACCAGAGGGAATGACGCTGAACCCCTGCATAAGAGTGGATAGCCTAAGGTGAAGAGAAGATATGTGTTATGCCATAGCAGTGAACAAGTTTATGGACATGTTATCTTGATAAATGGTTTAATAGCACAGTAAAGAAACCATTGGATGCCTACTCTTGAGGTATTGGAAAAACTTTCTCATAGACTGCACCATGTTGCTTGTGGTTGAGGAAATAAGCATCCTGACCATCCACAGCCCAGATGTGGGACCAGTGACGAAAACAAAGATGAAAGATAAAGTGTAGCAGACTACTACATACTCTGACAATTCTAGTTTTACCAAACTCCAGTAACAGGCAGAGGAAAGATCACTGGGACTGCCAGCGGTATAGGGGGGCACATTTCAACTATTAAGAGCCTTTGGTGTGTGAGACAGTGAAGGAAAATACTGGAATTCTGTGATGCCTGAAACACATGACAGTAAATAATATTTTATCAATGTTTATATCTGTGAAGTGGGTACATGCAGTTTATAGTGACTTTGGTTTTATTAACCAAGGTAAACTTAATCAATAATTTTTCTGACATAATCCCATTATCGTTCTTCTCAGAAATACTACCTGGGAATTTAAAGCAGTGCCTGGTATAGAATAGTAGGCCCCTGGGAAATTGGGTGTTGTAAAGTATAATACTTTGGAAAGACTGAAATAAATTGGAGACTTTAAAATTTTTTTGTGATATTAAAATGTAAAGTGAGAGATAAGTTAAAGCAACTCTAGTTGAGGAGTCAAGCCTGTTAGTTTGTAGAATAAGCTCAAATTTGTAGTGGAAAACAATTTTCTGAAACGTGACTAGGCTGGTTTCTGTACTATTAGGGGCAGGAACACCTCTCTATTAAAAGTGGTTTGCTTTTTAATAGGGTTTAACCATAATTGTCCAGTTTTTGCTGGTTGTTCAAAATAGTTCTACCTCAGGTTGGCCAACTATTGTTGGCTTAATCTCAGTTGCTACGAGCATTCAACAGGAATGTTGCTTTAAGCTTGTCTTTCAGTGAATCACATGTTTGTACAGTAACAGATTTGTTTGTTAAATGAACTTAAAGACATAAAGAGATGAGCCAGTGTTCAGGGTGAGTTGCCTTCTGGTCCATCTAGAACCATCTTTGTCTCTAAACTGTCCTATTTTAATCAAAAGGAATATTTTTACAGGGAAGTACAGCTCTAAGATGTGCATCAGTGTGATCCCAGTTTTTGTGTCACTGACTCTGCTTGTTCCTGTTTAAACAAATAGCAAATCCCATGAGAAATCCCATAGCCCTTGCTTGTTCCAGCATTTCTATTGCTTTTGCCATAAATTTATCGATTCTTTTGGCATTCCTGCTCCATGTGAGCAAGCAATGCTGATTTGGACTTGTATCATCTTACGGTGCTGTAGTAAAGATGACAATGGAGTATTTTCCAAATGTCAGTCACATACTTTCTGTCTGTTTTTTGTAGGTACATTTGCTAGTCTCTCTTGTATGCTGTCTTTTCTCGCAGTTGCTTGCCTTTTTGTCCTTCCTGCTCCTAAATCCCTCAGTTACACTAGGTTGGTGGAAACTGTTTAAATGTGCAACCCAAATTCTCCAGTGAGGTTTGGCTAACCAACAAGCTATTCAAGTGGTTTTGTCTCCCGGGTATGTCTTCATCCTCTGCTTTTCCAGGTTGCTTGAATATCCTTGAACCCATAATTTACCCTAATCTCCTCTAAGGCTTTGAAATAATAAAATACTTAAATAGAACTCTTTGGATAAATGCCCTTTAAAATATAGCTTTATCTGTGAACTATCACGCTCTCAAGGGAGTGGATTTTGTTCCTCAGACGATTAAGGGGATTTTCTGTCCACTGTGTTACTGTGGTTTGTCCACTGTGATCAGGCATACCCATCTTAACTCCTGCAACAACTCAAAACAGAAAAGATGAGGAAAGTCTGGGAGAAAAATGGGACAGAGGCTAGACTGTTGCTGTGTGTGATTTTTTTTTTTTTTTTTTTTTTTTTTTTTTTTTTTTCCTGGTGCCTGGGTTCAGTTCCCTGATCTACCACATGATTTTCTGTGGGTCACGAAGCCTTCCTGTGCTTTTGAAAAATAATTCTCTGCTCAACGGGGATGTTGCGGAGGATAAATTAAGGGTGGCAAAGTGCCTAGCCATTACAGAGGGGTAGTCTTACACACAGAGAAAGGCTGTACTCAGATCCTTACTTCACAAAATAGGAAGAGGGAGATCACTTGACTTGCCATCATCAAATCCACAGGGGAAGTCTGAGGCAGAGCAGGGGACTGGATCCAATTTTTCTGCCAGAGGCCCCATGTGGTCCATTTTTCCTTGGAAAATCTTTTTCAGAGTCCTGCAGATGCCTCCCAGGCGAGAAAGGGAGGCTTGGAGGACCTCCCTGGGGCCCCCGTGCTGCAGCTCATTGGGGCACCGGGGCAGGCCCTGGAGACCACAGAATTTGGAGAGTGGTCAGCATCATGGAAGCCTGTCTTCACTGTTGTTCGTTTTGCAGGTGAAGGGAGATGACGTCAGTTTTTCTCCCTTCCCACTTAGCTCAGCTAATTATTAATTTCTGGCAGCAAGAAGGATCTGCAAAACAGCACCGAAATGGGGGGAAAAGGAACATCTCTTCTCCACTTTTGGAGCTCTATGGCTAAATTCCAGGACCAAAGGTTTTTGGGGATTGTGTGTAATTTGTGAATAATTTGCTTCTAAAGCTAATTATTGTTAAAAATGAAAAATTGCTCAGAAATGTCAGGAAAAGGAAGCTTTCCTTTTTACGTTACTGCACCACTAAAATATAAAAATTCTGGTCAAAATCCTACCATATGACTATTATTTTAAAGTGATACCTTTGAGATTGTCTCTCCATTTTCAAGCATACTCTCCAGAAAGACGTCTGCATTTCTTCACGTTAAGTGATAGGAAATGCAAATAGACCACAGTTTAAGTATGAAGATTATGGAGATTTATGACTCCATACATTTTTTTTGTGTAATAAAATGCAGGGAAACTGTATGTAGCAAATGTTTTCTGATTTGTTTAGCTTGTACTACTATTCCCTGTTCAAATACTACTCTGTCCTCTTTTTTTTCTTGACATTTTGCTCCTAGTAGTCTCAATTTCTAATCTGAAGTTCAAAATTTTTTGTACTCGAGGTTTATGATGATGAGGTAGCAGCAATGAATCCAGTGCTTTAGCTGGATGAAGACCTTTTCTGAGGCACCTCCTAATGCTTAGGAGAATGATTATCTCCTGGTAGCTATATGCCTTGCTTAGTTTTGTGCTTATTTAGAAAGAGCAAAAGGATAGACAGATTCATCTGAGGACTTACTGAGTTCACCTCCTCCCTAGTCCCTGCTTTTCAGGAGCTCAGAAGATAAAGAACTAGCTTTGGTTTTGGCTGTCTTTGTTTTTGGCAGGCATGCAGCCACATCAGAACCGGTGAGTTTTTGGCAGCATGTTTCAGGGTGAGCAGCTCCTGCTTTTCACAGTGCCAAGGATGATGCCAAACTTATGAGCCTTGCCTGCAGTCTTGGCGGTGGAGGGATGAACAGTTAAAACAGTTTCGGTGTGGCTTTGTGGCAGTCTAGAAAGGGGAGCGTCTCTTGAAATTCATAATGGGAACAACCTAAATTACTTCTGTCAGCCTATAGCCTCTCACTGTCTTCTGGAGAAGATGAGATGGAATTTCTGAGAAAGGGGGAATGTGTGGTGCAATGGGCAGAACCAACAGGGTTTGTGCAGCAGGGACTTCACAGGGCTCTCCAGTGTGAGAGGAGAACATGAACAGCCCTGTGACAGTCCAGAAAAAAAATACTGTAGCCCATGAGTGAGCCACACTGGTGCAAGGACAGCCCCCAGGGACTGTGGCCTGTGGGCAACCCATGCTGGGGCAGGGACACCCCTGGGGGTTTGTAGTCATGGGCAACGCATGCCAGGGCTCAGACGATGCTCTACACAGCAGTCAGAAGTTTTTTGTGGTTGGTAACAAATTAAATGAAATTATTTGGCTCCGGACTGTTTTGCACATAACACATAGCCTGTTTCAGGTTTTGTCTTTTCTGCTCATCCATGGTGGGGCACTTTGGAATGGCAGCTGAGCCTCATAGAATCATCATAGCATCGTTTAGGTTGGAAAAGACCTTTAAGATCATCAAGTCCAACTGTTAACCTAGCACTACCAAGGTCAGCGCGAAACCATGTCCCTAAGCACCACATTCACATGTCTTTTAAATACCTCCAGGGATGGCGATTCCACCACTTCCCTGGGCAGCCTGTTCCAGTGCTTGACAACCCTTTTGGTGAAGAAATTTTTCCTAATATCCAATCTAAACCTCCCCTGGTGCAACTTGAGGCCATTTCCTCTTGTCCTATTGCTTGTTACTTGGGAGTAACAAGCTCCTTACTACAAGCTCCTTTCAGGTAGTTGTAGAGAGCGATGAGGTATCCCCTCAGCCTCCTTTTCTCCAGACTAAACAACCCCAGTTCCCTCAGCTGATCCTCATAAGACTTGTGCTCCAGGCCCCTCACCAGCTTTGCTGCCCTTCTCTGGACACGCTCCAGCACCTCAATGTCCTTCTTGTAGCGAGAGGCCCAAAACTGAACGCAGTATTGGAGGTGCAGTCTCACCAGTGCTGAGTACAGGGGGGATGATCACTTCCCTGCTCTTGCTGGCCATGCTATTTCTGATACAAGCCAGGATGCCGTTGGCCTTCTTGGCCACCTGGGCACACTGCTGGCTCCTATTCAGCTGCTGTCAACCAGCACCCCCAGGTCTTTCTCTGCTGGGCAGCTTTCCAGCCACTCTTCCCCAAGCCTGTAGCGCTGCATGGGGTTGTCATGACCCAAGTGCAGGACTCCATTGTGCATGTTGTAAGAATGGTCTCACTGGAAAAACTGCAAGCTTATAACATTTCCCTTTTCAATCTTGGCATGTATTTTTATAGGCAAGCATATGCACAAATACAAATATTTCTATAAAATGTATCTGAAATTTCTGTTTTGTTGATAAGTCTTTAGATTTTGAATATGAGCATTGCAAGAATAAGTGATCTGTTGTGTTCATAAGGTGCTTCATAAGATTCTCCTACCTCGCTCATTTTCTCGTCAGACCTCTTGCACTGAGGCCATTGGAGATGTTATGGGTACAACTTTAGATGAGTATCGATGTTAATAATCCTATTTGGATCTTAGAACAGACTTTTCAGCTTGTTATTGTAGACTAGTTAATACATAGCTAATAAAATAGACAAGTTTCCATAGCTGTCTCATTTTTGTTGTGAAGAATATTTTTGCCATCACTGTTTTTGCTCTAAAGACTCCAAGCTGCTGTTCCCAGCTTCATAATGGTTGAAGGAGATTCAGAGATTTCCTAAATGTGATAGTGGATTTAGTGTATGTTACAGAAATGTTGCAATCACTACCACTTCAAAGCACCAGCTGGATAACCCCAGATACGATGAATCAGCTAGTATTTGAATAGGCTAAAAAGGCAGAGCTTGCTTTTCAGTTTTGGGTAATACTTGTATGTCTTCCCTGGGGAAGGGGATCACAGACCAGTTTTCTGCATGGGGAGAGCATTCCTACAGCATTAATTTATTTTTTCTAGTTTTTGAGAGTGGACCAAGACAAAGACAGAGAATGCAGCCTGGACTGTGCAGGTTCCCCTCAGAAATCACTCTGTGCATCTGATGGAAGAACTTTTCTGTCCCGGTGTGAATTTCAACGAGCAAAATGCAAAGACCCTCAGCTGGAAATAGCCTACCGGGGCAACTGCAAAGGTGAGCAAATCAAAGTTTCTCTTGACCATAATGAAAAATAATAGACTAAATACTTTTTGAAAATGTCTTTGTATTTAAGAGTCCTGTACTTGAAGGGGTTTCTAAAAGCAAGTAGGTTGAAATCCATCCTGTTAATTCTATAACAATATGCTACCTAAGGATTAATTAATCTTCTTCCATCAGCAAAAGTATGACTCCTCCACCCATTTATGCTATAATGAGTCACTATTAAGGAAATTGCAAGGTTAGGTTCTTGTTCTGAAGGGCCATATCATTGGCAGGCTCAGAGTAATTCTCAAGATAGTTATCTCCTGAGGCTTCTTGTCTACTGCAGTTTGGTATTTTGAGTTAGAGATGGCCAAATTCAGTCTTCTGTTTCCTAACTGCAATCATTTAGTCGGGGCGGGGGTGGGGGGGAAGAGGAAAAAAGAAAAAAAGGAGAAAAAAAAAAAAAAGGTTTGTAATGCTTAGAAGGGCCCTCATAGGCTACTTCTACCTACGTTATCCACTCTTTCACTTCTGATCTCCGTTTAGAGAAACTGTGTAACATGCAACCATAGCACTTCAGTTCCAATACTTGGGAAGTATTCACAGTTAAATTTTTTCATTTTTATAGTAGCCTGGTGCTAGAGAACACAGTTCCTTACTGAAGTGTAGGATGATTCCCAACACAATGATCTTCTTTCTAAAATGTAAGAATAGCGGTGGTCATAAAGATTTACTTTCCCTTTCTCTCTGTCCGAAAGAGGGGGGTGGGGGGGGAGAAAACCCCAGGGACCAACCACACTGATTCAACCTCTAGGAGGCAATTTTCCACATCATCTCTCTCCATTAGCTCCAGTAAACCTCTGAAGCATCAAGACTGCTTCAAAGAGACATTCTGTCTCATCTTCTGCCTGGGTGAAATACTATGCTCATTCTTCAGCCCTTTCATAATAAGCCATTGTATTAGCTGATGGATCTATTTACTGTTGCGAACAAGGATAACATAATGAAGCTACCTGAGCCAAAGCTTTTGTTACACGCAGGAACAGCAGAGAGAGTTATTGTGCACTTTCTATCTGTCCATTTTATACATTAGAGTGTTATACACTTTTATGGAAATTAGTTTTGAGTGTTTTTCTTTATTGTTTTTTTCCTCTTACCATATTGACAATGTCATCTGCAAGAAATTTTTTCCATAAAATGTGTTGAATTGCCCTGCTGAAGGTGTCCTTAGCGATGCTGGCAAATTTTACTGCAGTTAACAACTACAATTTGGAGAAGTGCTCATCTGCTGTTTATTTATTAGTGAATAGTGTGTCAGTACAAATGTAGGCTTGGAATTAAACATCTCATGCAGCTTAAGTATTGCTTATAGCAAGTACACATCATGCCCTCATCAATCAGCTGTTTTTAATCTTTCAATTAAATGAATGCAAACATCCCTCTAATGTTTAAATATTTTTTCCTTTGATTGGCAATAGACACGATTGCCAATAATGTACTTGGTCAATAACAGCAAGAGACCAGTGCTCTTTTAAATTTTACATTTTCATAGTATTTCTTATTCCATCAAAGCAGTCTTAAGTTTTGAAGTGACCAGTGTCTTTATTCCTACCCATGGCTGCAATCATCAGAAATATTTCAAGCTGTAAAAACAAGTTTTAGAGAAGAAAAAGATGATTCATTGGCCTAGCTGCAGTTTCAGTTTTAGCATTGCTAGAGCTACTTTTGATAGTCCCATCAAACATTCTACTGAAAGAGCTAAGGAAGTCCTCAGATTAAGACCTCTTTTGAGCCAGTTGCTTTTGAGTGGTGAAATTTGTTGTTGCAGGTGATGCTTGACCAAAGAGCAGAGGGTTATTTTAGTAGGGCTAACCAAAAAGTGATGGTTCCATTTCAGCGCAACTTTCAAGGTTTCAGAATTTGCTTTCATTCTATGTTTCCTTTTGGAAGTGTTCACCTGTCCTCCTAAAAAACCAGACAGCCCACCCTACCCCCAGCCCCCCATTAAAACGTTGGTGTTGAAGCAAGTTTTGAGGTGGCTAATGCAGGAAAAAGGGAAAGAAACATGCACATTTGCTTGTGGAAGTTACAAAGGGAGAAAAGAGACGCTTCTTGGTGTAGGATTCACAACTTTAAATCTGTGTCTGATATTCACCCATTGTTGATCAGAAAAGGCAGTCTTATGTCTGTGTCTGTCTCCTCCTGTCGTCTTCTCAGGTAAAAATCCCTGTTCACTGCACAAAAATCTTGCCTGAAAATTAAATACTTCCAGGTACCATTTTAATTAGTTGAAAACATGGTGACCAGCTTTTTTTTTGGTTCAGTCTATTCATTGGAAATCTAAACACCTTGACAGTTTATGTCGACAACCTTTTGGAACAATTTTGAGTCCATCATTTCTTGTTTATATGTTCAGAACTGTGATTTCTTTTTACATCCATACAGAAGTTTGAACCACCACCAGGCTGATGGCTGCTTTCTCTGTATCTTTTTTCTGGGAAAGCCAGATTTAAATAGACTGTCTTTTCTCCTCCTCACCTATTCTCAACATTTGTCTCATCTATTTGGTTTTGGTCAATTAAATACTAAAATTGCACAGGGTAGTTTGCTTTAAATATGCTTGTTTTCCTTTCTTAATCCAAGTTTTGTTCACAGCAACAGTGCTCAGCCCAGGTAATTCTTTAGCATTGCAAAGGAAACCATTTTTAGATTCCGGATCTTAAAACTAAATGACAGAAAACTGGCAGGATTTAAACCATTTTCTTTTCTTGCACTCCTGTCCTTCTAGTTCCTGATGGCTGCAGCTGAGATCAAAACAGCTTAAATAAACCTGAAAATGAACAAACCCTGACCCTTCCTCTCAGTTCTGAAAAACAACTTGCGTTTGACAAAATAAGCATCAAAATAGGCTGTTCTGATAGTGTTTTTTCCTGAAGACATTACAAAGTTTTATACTATTTCTCTCATTTTTTTGCAGTCCACTTCCAAGCAGTGCTGGAATCCATTGCTGAGCTTGGAAATGCTATAAGAAGTTACAATCTTGTAAAATTTCCAGCCTGCTTTTGCAGTTTCAAAGGTCTCAAATAATCTGCGTACACTGTAGGTGAACATCCACATTTTGGGATAGTTTTCCAAACAAAATCTTAAACTCTGAAGTTCTGGAGATTTGCCACTTGCTTGACACAGACATTTACTGTGCAATGAGATTATGAATCTAATAAATAAACGTATGTTGACAGCTGAGAAATATTATTTGTGTTAAGGGGACCGTTAAAATATCACCGGTGATGAGGATCCACTACATGTGCACACAAACGCTTCACAGTAAATCTGGCCCAGCACAGCCAAAGCAACAAAACGTACAAGAAGTGGAGAAGCAATATGATTGCTTATAAACTGGCCAGAAAGACACGGAGGCTATGTCTCTGCTAATTAATTAAGCAGTGCCAGGACACGGTAGGACTGTCTACGCAGGTCCCTGTTGCACTCTGAGCACGGGCCAGCTCGTACCTTCCCGAGGACCATACCTGTGTGGCTCGGGGTTGACGGGCCAGGGTCTGTTCCCAGTAGGCAGCATGCACAGAGCCACCTTCTTTTAGGGGTTTAAGGCTGTTCAACCTGCAAACTGAGGCCAGCTACTCTTGCAGGACTGCTTTGGCACGTGCCAGGGTAGATTATTCCTATGACTGATACAAACTCGGACAGGAGTCCTTTGAGCGCTCAGCCTTGTTCCCTCCAGTATGGCTGGGGAGGATGGGACTGGAGAGCTCTGGATGTCGCACAGGAAGGCTTTGCTACTTAGGGAACCGAGCCTTCGATGCTCTTTGTTAGTGCATGCAAAAAGTGCAAGTTGAAGTTTCTTCGTCTTGAAAATGGGACCAAATGTGCAGAAGTATCAAGTCTACAGAAAAAAGAGGGAAAAGCATTATTCTAAAAAGGAAAAAAAACCCCTTTTAACTTATATCCCTGAATGATGGAGTTGCCCATTGCGAGTAGGAAGTGTTGCCCAGCACTGCAGTCTCCTGCAGGGCCAATAGCTACAGTTTTACATTTAATGGGGATTTTATGTGATTTGGAACATGGTATACGTTACTGCAAAAGGCTATGCTTGTATGGAAACTAAAATGCACAAGACATCAGCTAAAAGCCTCTTCCCTAGCAGAAATGGGAGAGGCACTGCTAAGTGAGGGTCTCCTGTTTTATCTTACAAATGTAAAGCTGAATGTCTGTTACAAATCATTACTGATTTGTCAGATAAGACTACCTGAAACAAGTTGTTTTGTTTTTTTCATGGAGCATCTTGTACATCCCACATGAAGAGGTCTGCGTTGTTTCGTGTTTTTTTTTGTTTTTTTTTTTTCTTTTTCTTTGTTAACTGTTCAGAATTACTCTGTAAAATTTAGTCTTATCACTGTAGAATGGCATTTTATAAAGAATACTCGAATTTTCTATTGTCATGAAAATTTTGCATTATAAATACCAAAAAAAAAAGGGGGAGAGAATGCTTCAACCCATTTCTGCAGACTCCTATCAGTTTCATCTTTGCTAAAATCTATCAGGTTTGCTACCTATTTATTCTGCACTACTGAACAAGTTTTTTCCCATGAAGTTTGAAAATGTGAACTCATATTTTTCCTACAGCAGTTTTCAAATAATTTTAGGCTTTTCAAGTAGTTTTCTGTGGCAGTAAATAACGTGTATTAACTTTGAAACCTAAAATTATGATGCTGGGTGGAGGCGAGTGGGATTGAAGGTTTTTTTCAATGAAACTGCCTTTTTTTGACATGACAACAAGCTTTAGTCCTAGCTGGCTTAGTGGAAGATTTTCTGTGGGATTAATGGAGTTTTTCAGACTTCAGAAACTTTGAATAACTCCATTCCCATTGAACAGCTTTTCATCTCCCATCTCGGCAACTTCAGGTCTCAAGTGTAGAAGGTCTGCTAGCGGATTGCATCTTGTTCAAAGCGAGCAACCTCTGTACCAGGAGTGTCTAGTGGAGGGATCACGGTTTTTCTCTCTAATGGACCATCAAGCCACAGTGACTAGTGGCCAGCAGCAGTTCCATTTGCTGTTTTGCTAATGGTGTAAGGGCGAATTGGAGCAGGTGGCACTGTAGTTCATCTGGGGTAGTTTGAACTTTATTTAAGCTCTTTATATGAATGTTTGCCGAGATTCAGGCAGCTTGTCAGGAGGAAGCTGAAGAGCATGTGCAATGCTGTGACTGAATTTTGGATTCAGTCTGTGGCTACTGGGAATATTTCCCCTGAACCACAGAGCCTCTATCTCCCATGGAGATGTCCTTCTTAGAGTTAGCTAAGAAGAGTTCCTGCTGGTTTAACTAAAGTTTGCCCTGAAAGTGGTCTGCAAGCTTTGCAGGATAATGCACTGAAAAATACCTCCCCCCCCCCCCTTCTTGTTCCTTAACATTAAGAATACTTGTTCCCTGTCTGAGTTTGTTTTTAAGTGAAGGTACCAGGCCCATAATTGGGGCATTGGAGACTAATATTCTGAATGTATTAAGCAAGTGGCTCAGTAATAATATTTGGCATTCTTACATTGTGATCAATGGAAAAACAAATTCACATGTGCAGTCCTGCCAGCATACCTCTGCCCTAACACAGAGCTCTTGAAACGTCCCGTCTGACGTGTGTGGATTTTCTGGCTTCTCTACCAATACTTCACTAAAATAAGACTTCTCTAATGGCTGGAGGTTTGATACAAATTGTTGATCACTAGAAAATTTCAGCTGTCAACTCACATCACATTTTCTTACTTCACTGTCATCACGTAGCAGCAACGCGGGTTTGCAGGCGACTATTGAACTGGACTTGGGACACATCCCTGAGCAGTCTGTACTCAAAATGGCAATGTAAGGAGCTTCACATAGAGTGATATTTAATTTGTGAGTCGCTTGGCGTTTAGTCTGGCTGGCACTCAGAGTATGTTATGTATTCAGTATTTGCAGAGGTGGCCCCAGCAGGGCCTTGCTGCGTCGTGAGCACACCAGGAGAGCCATTACACACAGTAGTGTCATTGTTATTCTATAACTGTGTAGATCCCCTTTCTCCATTGGAAACCCTAGATAGCTCATGTTTAGCTTAATTCATTTATGGTATCTTAAAGAGCCTGGCTGTTTAAAAATGCCATTCTTTTATGGGCTATCATAGACATAACAAAAGGTACTATCTTCATTCTCACAATCCACATAAAGAACTGAAGCACATCAAAATATGAGTGGAATTTCCCATAAAGAGGTACTTTACTATTTGCTATTTACTTTCCTTAAAGAGAGAAACACTCGGCATTTGTTTCATTAAAAAGGGGCTTTCGGCAATAGTGAAAAGTTTCACTCATTTGAACTACTCGTACAAGGAGTTAATGAATGGATTAAGGACGTGCTTAAATAATTGGAAATGATATGAATTAAGGTTGCTTTCTGGTTTTGGATAAATATGCTGATATGATTTTCCCTTTGGGAAGGGAAAGGAGGCATCACTGGGCAGTAGTTGTTTTGAGCTCGTAAATTAATCTCAGTCCCATAAGTCATGAATCTAAGCATCCTTTAGGGAAATGTCGCTGTTGCCTCTTAGCTAAAGAACTGGGTTGTGAATGCGGGACGTGGTTTCTGGGTGCACGCCTTATCCTGTGTTCCCACGGAGGCTGCCCTCAAGCTCGCGTTCGTTTGCCGAGTGCGAGCTCCACGTGTGCTCGCGGTGCCCGAGCACGGCCCGTGGGTCGGCGCGTCGGCAGGGACGTGGGCTTGGCCAGAACGCCCGCTGCTGGGCAGGCAGCTCCGTGGGGCGGAACAGGCTCCCGAGGTGGTTCGTTTGGAGAGAGGATGACGAAGTGAGTAGGTTTGGTTCTTTTCCTAACTGAAATGAGCAAAAGTGGGACTGGACCAAGGTGCCAGTCCATAAAATAATCCTGAACGCATGCTGAGAGCTCGCACAGTCCGCGGATTGAAAGCAGAACAGTTTTCACTTGTCCTCACCTCTCCCCTTTCTTTTCTTTCTCATCTTTTATGAGGAAAAAGGAAAAAGAAAAACAAAAAGGGGGATGCAGGGCTTTTTTATTATTTGGGAAAAAAAATGAAAATGAGAATGTATTGAGAAGTGGTATCAGTTTGGGGTTTTTTTGAAAATAAACCTTCTGGGAAAAAATTGATTATAGGGCAGATTTTTATCTTAAAATACTTTTAGCTAGGAGCTGTCTCCTTTTTCAGACATATTTTCTCACTGTAGACACTGCATTTAATCTGTGGGATGACTGCGAGTTTCCAGACTGTAATGCTGGCAATCCTGATACAAACATCATTCAGTCCCAACCCCATTTTGGTTTTGAGTCTTCATTTACGTTATGCGTCAAGCTGTTATGTATAAAGCCACTGTAGTAGAAGTGTTAATTTGAGAAACAAAATATTCAACATCTTGATGAACAAAAGGTATCTACATAGAGAAGTTATGATTCATGTAGTCTCTGAAAGCAGGAGGAGTTGGCTTCTGATTATACTTTGTAGTAGGTATTTAATGGGTGTGGGTAAAGTTTTAAGTACGTTTGGGATATTTTTTGTGGATTATCCTTTGCTCTTTTAAATATGTCTACTGGTACATGGAACACATGGCAAGTAACACTGAAATAGTATCCACAGTTTGCTGGAGGTAGAATTTATCTCTTTTTAAAATACTCAATTTCTCTTGATAATATTTCTTCGAGCAGAATTTGCCAAAGCCAGACTGCACAGAAACAAGGCATGCAAGAGCATTCTTAGGCACAAAAAAAGTATCTTTTTAGAACCAAACATGCACAACTGCAATTGTAAGAAAGTAATCTTTTTTTCATTTTGTGTAGTTTTCATTTCTGCTCATGTATTTTCAATTTCAGTTTTACATTTAATATAAAATGAACATCTTGAAGGAAGTGGTATAGAAACTACTAGTGCTAAAGCAGTAACACTGCACTGAAGACTAGGAACCATAAATAGTTGCAAGTGTTCTCAGATTTTCAGTGCAACAATCATAAATTGGCCCATGTTAGACTTCTCCAAACTATTTATCAAATCTCTGTTCTGCTCAGAAAGCCTAGTCTGGCCTTTGGTATGTAAAAAAATCAGAAAGCTGTAGCTTTAGTTTTCCTTACAAATATTTGATTCAGTTCTAGTCAGACTGTATCTCTCCAAATGTGACTGTTACCAAATTGAGAGAAATACTATTGTGCCAAGAAAGAATCCAGCACAGCATTCCTTATTTTATCTTCAAGTTTAGCTATCTAAACCGCTGGGTGTTTGCAAAATGTGAAGGGAAAAGAAAAGAGAAAACAACAAAGAAACCCCACACTGCCTGCCTCTGTTAGATGCCAATAGAGGAGAGTTTAGGCTAAGATTGTTCTGCTGTTTTCTTTGAATCCAGAATGCAGCAACAAAAATAAATAGTGAAAGAGTCGGCCAGCCCTTGTCATGAAGCAGCAAGTCTTTATTTTATATCTGTGTCAGGCTAAATGTCTGTGCTGACATCCATTCCAACCCAAGAGGCTTATAATCTCTGCACCTTTGAAACTGAAACTTTGAGCACATATAGCTTGCTGTGTGTTTCCTATCGCTACAGGCTACAGCTATTTGCATGCTTTGTTGGTAGACATGATCAGTTCTTTGGAATATACATTGACCTAGGTCAAATATCATAGCAAATTTTCATGTTATGAGCAGCTTATGCCATATAAGCCAAATGGTGTCTTGTGCTCTGAATAAAACATTTTTGTGCTAAATGAACTACAAATTAAGACCATTTGACTTTTATCATATTGCTACCAGTTAGCAAAAGGGTATAGCAATAGGAAAGAAACACAGAAGTAGAAAAAATTTCTGGTTCATTGTTAGGACAATTCAGTAAAGTGCTTAGGTGGATAGCTGACTTTAAACAGCCTGTTGCACTGTATATTTCTAAATTTAATTGCAATTAACTGTATATAGGTATTCTGGCACAATGGAAGGGCAATAAGGGAAACCTACAGAGAAACAGTGAGAGGTATTTGGGTTATGTGTGTCTATACTAGCTCTGCTTGATCACATCTATGTGACTTTAGAAAAGCTTTCTCTTTAGCATAAGAACAGCTAAGTATCTGTGGAAAGCCCTCAAGGGAACTTTTTCTTCAAACGATTAAGTTTAACTACTTTATAAGTAGTTTTAACAAAGTGGTAAATGTTTCTGATCTGTTCAGTGGGATATTCTATCTATAAAAAATAGCTAAATAAACTGTGAAGTATATTTTATGCATAAATACATAAGCCCGTGTCACACACAGTAATCTCTTTGAAAGCAAGCAAAGTCTGCTCAGTGATTTGGGACTGGGAAAGGTACTTCTATTCTTACTGAAATATAGAGCAAACCAAGAAATACCGGATGAACTAAATCAAAACCTTTGCAAGAGATTTATCTATTCTTTTGGCAAGCTGTTTACTTTTCCATGAGAGAATCTGGATTAGATCTCCCTGTGGAGCCCTAAAGTTGCTATAAATTCAATTGTATTAAATGTCACTCTAGAGATGGTGTTTACACCCTTGATAAGTTTGTGTCATTGTTTTAAAGATAAACTTCTACTTTGCAGTAATAAACTTCTCTCTGTGTGATATATTATTTAAGGATTAGCCAGCAGAGTTGAAGTTGATGGATTTTTTTTTTTTTGCAAAGCTCAGTGGTTTTGGTGCTGTACTGTTGAAAATAAGGCATAAAATGACATTAGTTTCAAGGCAGTCCTGTGCTGTTTGTGAGGCTAATTCTGTTTCCAGGATTTCCTTGGGTACTGCAATTTCCTATTGACTTCATATCTATCTCAGAAAGTCCTATGCTCCCTGGTGTCACGCGTGACATAATCTGGTTCTGGATCCTGCAGCGGTGTACCGGTGCCACTTCACCGGTGAAAGTCTTCCCTGTTGCCTATAGAAGCTTAGCACAGAATTAAAGATGGCTTTATATTTCACCTGTGCCTATCCTCTGGAAGCCAGAATTGTCATCAGGGCAATTCAGAAAGACCTGCCCAAACAGCTACAGATCTGTAATCTCCTCAGTTCTGTGTGTTTCTGTCCACTCCTGTGCACCCATTTTTGTCTTCAGTTACTCACCCGGAGAGGTGTTTCTCTTCTTAAACCTCTCTCTGCCTTTGCAGTCCTGGTGTTAAGTCACAGTGGTACAATCAACACACTGGCCAATGTACTGTGCTAAAACGCATCGAGCCCTGTAACAACCCAGTCTGACAGCTAATACAGTTCAAGTGAGCTAATTTAAGGTAAACTCATGCATCTTCATGCTCAGTTTCTATGTCAGGAGAATTTTTTTTTCCCCAGAAAGCTTCTGGGATGTAAAAGCCCATTTATCTGGAGTTGAGAGGATGAAGTCTCACTGAGTCAGTCATTGACATAATTCAGAAGTACAGCTGGGCATACATATCTGCAAAATTAGTTTTGCTCATTGTCTGAGTATAGGCAAATAAGACCTCATTTCAGCCAGCTTTTTACAGATCTTAGAACCAAATGGTCTTTTTGTCAGGTCATATACCAGATTCCGGCTTGAGCCTGCTGGCTTTCTTATTAATACTTAAGCTAGAGAGAGAAATAAAGTACAGTGGGAATTCTAGTCAGAAACCAGTAACAGTTCTGAGCCCCTTATTTTTCCACTGGATGGTTCCAACATTTTAAACAAAAACAGATTTAAAAAAAAAAGTTTTAGAGCTAGAAATCCAATATAACAACAGTGAAACAAGGCTGACTTGTTCCAGTGATGCACAGCGTTGCACAGCACTTTTCATCCTTCCCACACCTTGCAGACTTGGAGTCCCCTCTGCTCTCAGGCTGTTTGTCACTGGTGTGATGCCATTCACCCCAAAAGAGTTTAGCCTGTCAGGGTCCATGATTATCAAAATCAAAGCTGTGAGCAGATTAATCAGCACAGAGGTACCTCTTACACAGGTAAGTCCCACCAGCTTTCATTCTCTGTCTTCATTTCAAAATAATCAGGATCCATCCTGATCTGAATTATTCCCATTCCAGATAAAGAGGAAAGTTGAATCTGTATGTGAGCGACTTCACTGGTATCGCCTTAGATGTCAATATTCCTATAAACCACCTTCTGGCAAGCCGCTTAAGCCTAGGCTTATCCTACTAATGTGAGATTCACACGAGTCATCTTCATTAGTTACAATTGTGCAAGGTGCACAGAGGGGCCCGTAGACAAGAACCGCCTGAGAGCACTGACAGGGCTTTGCACAGTGAGTCCCAGATTTGGGTTCGCTGAGTGAGCATGAGCAATGGCCATGGGGAAGGCTCATTTCCCGGTGGATTAGGATCTCACCTATCACTGACTTTTGCCTATTAGGAGCTGCAAGGTTTCTCTACATCTATCTCTTGTCTGATACTTTGATGTGAGTTCGTGTTTCAGCCTTTCTCCCAGTCATGGCAAGAATTAATTTTCTCATCCTTTTTCAGCTATTACATAAATTTCTAGCACTTAAATGTCTTGAATTCTTCTTTTCCTTTGGGAAATATGTTTGAAATCACACAGTAGATTTAGAAGGTATTGCAACCAGGACACAGAGGCAGATGCTCAGATGGTGTAATCTTCCATATTTATTATAAAAAATATTATAACTTCTTTTGGCTTCAGTGATGTTTTATTTGGAAGGAATTTATCTCCTCTGAATTAATAATCTAATGTTCATTAGTATTCTGAGGAAGAATGTTTTTATATGTCATCTTTTTATCTTGACCACCCTATTGCATTTCTTCTATCAGGTTGGGACCACATCTCTGTGTCCCTGTGGTAATACCTTGGTGAAATAAAAAAACAGAACTGGGAATGATATTTTGGCTGTACAGAGTTTCAGATGCTTGACTTGATAAGAGATATTCCTCATGGATTTATTTTGGGTATACTGAAGCACAGTAATGCCCAACAGCTTTAAAATGTTTCCATGGTTATATAATACAAAATAAGGCTTCAAATGTGAATTTTATATTCCACTAAATTCGGTCATTGTTGATTTTAAAACATATTAGATCATCCACAAATAGGAGGCCTTTAGAGCATCAGGCTCTTTAGGAACAAGTGGTGGACAGTTTTGGAGAACTTCTCTTTCTCCTTGGCATGTTTTTATGATAATTCAAATATTGGAGATAATTTACAACCCTTCTGGTACTATACCAGAGACCTTATGTGATGGAATTTATATCACTTTTCCTTTTAGACATTTAAACCACATGTCATTCTAGAAAAACGAGGACAGAGGTCCAACAAAGGAGTGATTTATTTTCAGTTAAAATACTAGCTACATTAAAACCACATGTTGTTAAGTACTGTATAACCAAACCATGCTCAGAAGAAGGCTTACGACACCGAAGCTTGCTTAAAATGTTTCTTTTTTTTTCCCCAAAACTGGCAGTGGATACATTAACAGACTTTACCTGAGCTGCACAGTACATTGGCCATAATTTTCCCTTGATGAAACAAGTTATTAAAGCACCAGAGTACTAAATAATTCAGTTCCTTATTTTTCTTACATTTCTGGATGGTTGAACTTTTCTGTCCATTTTAGATAGCATTGCATCTCTGTGAATATTCCTCCTGAAATAGCACAATACGATGAAGGTTGTTAAGACCGAAACACAGGTTTTCAAAGTGAAACAACTTGTATTTTGGGCATTTTACCAACATGAACTCTCATAATGCTCCTGTGAGAAGAGTAAACTAATGCACAGAAGTAGTGCACACAAATCCAAGACCAGGAGGGAAATCAATACGAAGATTAGAATTAAGGGGCCCCAATTTTGTTTTCAGGATGCAGATGCTGAGGACCAGTTTCTATCCTCATTATGCCGCAATTCCACACCAGATTGCTTGGGACTTGAAGGGAATTTTTTAGGCTAATGTTGCCAGGCAAATTGTCCAAAGGTTGGTGGAGATGACCAGTGAAGGATTCATCCTGTACTAGGGACTGCTGCAGTTGCGCCAAGCTTCCATGCTGGTTCTGTGTGTGTATGTCTGGATGAGACTGGCACAGAGAGGGTGCTTGGGGGACTGGGAACTTAGCTGGCTCACCTGTAGGCTCCTGGGGACTGTTAAATGGCAAAACCCTGTCAAAATGCTGTTTGTATCAAATGGGGAAGTGAAGGCGTTGCTGCCTCGCTGTTCAGATTCTGTTCAATGTGCAACTTGCGTGGACTAGAAAGCCCATCCCCGTGCTTTCTAAGAACTGTGCAAATGTTCACGAATCACCACAACAGCCGTGTCTCACAGGTAATTGCTGGACAGTTTTATCCCTGAAAGGAACTAGCCAGTTACTGTCAAACCATCTTTAAACAAAACAGGGATCAGAAGCAGCAAATTTCTCTGCTTGTATGCTTGTGATCATTCCAATTCAGATGTTACAGTCACATCTTGAAATCATTAATACTACCTTAAGCTTGCCTGGTATTCTCATTTCTCCTGAAATTTCTTCACTTAAGCAGATCCTGAAGTATTGATTCCGCATCAGCAGCCTGCTAAAATTTGTAGCGGCTTTAAACAAAAAGAGGTACAACAGCTAATGTTATGTGTCTTTTCTCAGCCCTCGGCTGCCTAATTCACATAAAGTATATGTAGTAGACAATATAATTAATTAGACAGTAGAAACTCTACTGAATTAAAGCTGCCTAGTTTGCTACCTTGTCTTGGATGGACACCAGTACTAAGTAATGCAGGAGATGGTGCAAGAAACCACAGAGTGGGCAAAAAAGGACCATGTGGTAGACTTGGCTTGTCCCATGTCTAAATCATAAACTGTTACACTAAATTTTGGCATAATATGAATTAAGCATGTCCAAAATTATTATTGCATCACCTCCCCAATAAGCCCCTCTGCTGTACAGTATATTTTATTTTATTTTTTTTACCAGCCTTGTAGGCACACCTGTAGTCACAGCTGAGATCGCTGCCTAACTGCAGTAAATGGTGTGTAAACTCACAGTAAGAAATACAAGGCAGCTATACTCCTGCTGCCTGCTTTGCCTTTCCTGAAGCACAAGAAAGCTGGTGCTGCCACCAGCACTGGAAGAATACTGTGGGGCACAAAGTGACAGCTATTGCTGCGTTAAATTGACAGGAGAAGCCCTGTTTGGGCTTCTGCCCTTTGGCAGCAGTTGGAGCAGCAAGGTTGTCTCTCCAGGCATCTCCATCTCATTTCTGAGTTCTGGATTATTGTCCGCAAATTATCATCTTCCATTGGTTTTCTTTCCTAAAAATAATGTGATTGTACATTTGCACTATTTATAATTCTGACTCTCTTTACGTGGGTCTCAGAGCCTTATTCCTTTTTCTTAATTTAGATTAACACCTATCCTTTCTTCATATTACATCTTCCAACTGACTTGTGTTCTCCCTTTCTCTAGATGTTTCCAGATGTGTGGCTGAGAGGAAGTACACCCAGGAACAAGCTCGCAAGGAATTTCAACAAGTGTTTATTCCAGAATGCAATGACGATGGCACATATAGTCAGGTTGAAAATTTTTCATTCAGTATCTTGCATGGCCAGAAAGTCAGAACACGTGTGTTTGCAGAGGATGAAGAAGAGACAAATGTAATGAAGGGAAATGTAATTTCAAAATGAAATGTAATTTGTGCTAACACTGACGTTAAAAAATGGAAGGAAAATTCATGTTTTGTGCCAAGTCCTTGTTCTTTTTTTCAGAGTTGGCCAGCAAAAGAGCCAAACATTACCATTGTTCATGTGATACACTCCCTGTTCTTCTAGGCTGAGGCAGCTGAGTCATTCTTGTAGCCCCCTGAATACTCATCAGATGGTAAAATGCTTGGAATTTCTGATCTGTTCGTGATTCGAACCAGAAATCTTGTGACCAGGGTCCATATCTCAGTGCTAAAGCATGAATCATACAGGATTCTTCCCTTTTCTCAGCTGATTTTCTGCACAAGCATACGGTCTGAGACTAATTTACTTAGGTTAGATCATGGAACTCAGAAGAGATGCAGTTAGAAGCTTACCCTGTGGTCTGTATTTCAATCAAGATCACCTTCTGCTGCCTCTGTACTGCATTTCAGTTGCGGAGTTGCGCAGAAGACAATCCTTCTCATTTTAAGCATGGTGAGGGAAGTGATGTTGGCCCTCAGGAAATATAATGCAATTGATTTCTAAGAGGAATTCCAAGAGTTTCCTTTCTGACAGCCTGGGATATGAATAATGCTGGCAGAAGCACTCTGTCCTGCTCCTTCAGTGGGTGGAACAATATGTTCTCTATGTGGAAAAAACCTCGAGATTGATTACTTCAGGAACAGTTTACATGTCCCTTGAGGAACTTTGTTGTGAGGTTTTCATAACACCTGCACCTGACTCTTCTGAAATAGGGTGTAAACAACCACATATTTCAATAGTTTTCTCTTCCATTGGATTCTGAAAGACCTACCACACTTTGCTTGGAATAAACTCTTCTTTATGCTAAAGAATCATATGTAGGACTGAGATTAGGTCCATTTTGGTTTATTGTTCTAGGTTTTGTCAATACAGACTCTTTTGTACTCATGTGTCGTGAAAGCTGTGGGATAACAGGCATATGTCTGACAAACTGCCCGTGGTTGATGTCATTTCTGACAGGTTCAGTGCCACAGTTACACTGGATACTGCTGGTGTGTCACTCCCAACGGTCGTCCTATCAGCGGTACCGCTGTGGCCCACAAAACTCCCCGGTGCCCAGGTAAGACTTGTTTGGCTGGTCAGGTTAGGCATTGTCTTCTGAATAGCAGAGTTTATCTGTGGCATCTGATTAGACTTAAGGAAAAAAAATTCTTCCCTGGAAGAGTGGTTCAGCCCAGAAACAGGTGCTGGCAGACGCTGTGGATGCCCCATCCTTGGGGAACTATAAAACTCAACTGGATGATGCTCTCAGAAAGTTGGTCTAGTTTTTAAGCTAGCCAGGTGCGAGGTCTGAGGTCACTGCCACCCGAAACCTCCCTGTGGTTCTATCATCCATATACTGTATTTGTACTATAATCTGGCTATTGAAGGGGTTTTCTGCAGTGGTTATTTTTACGATATTTATGTGTAAAATATGTGTACGATATGAAAGCATGCAACTGACTCTCTGAGGTAGTCCTTTCTTTATGTTGAAACTCTTGCACATAAACTCATTGCAAAAAATTTCAGAGGGCTTTGCCTTTTCAATATTTAAAGTATTTAGAGTATAGAAAAATATGGAGTGTGAATGTCCTGATTTGTAACATAGCCCAATGAAAGAACTCACACAGCAAATCCCATGAAGGACCAAATCCAGAGAAGAAATAAAAAAGAAACAAAGCATTAAGAACATAAGAGAATCATTGTCTGTAGAAATTAATTAGCAAATCAAACTCATTGCTACGTGTACGGCCTTTTGTTTTTCATCAAGATAATTAACAGGTTCACTGTTTTTTTCGGAATTTGCTTCTGACCCTATTTCATTGACATTGATAATAAATATAAATCCCCAGTGTATGAACAGTTGCCAGAATTGCTATTCACCTTCCTTGAGACTGACAGAATTGCACAGAAATAGCTCTAAAAATACTTGAGCTCTATGTATTGCATTTTTGTTTGTGCTGCAGCACTATTCTCTGTCAGAGAGCGGAAGGAATAGCTTTAAAAAGCTAACCCTGTAATGTAAAAAAAGTGGATTAGGGCCTTTCAGGGAATTCAGCTGGTCTAATCTACTTCAATCTTTTGAGCACAATATTGATTTTTTTTTGATGGAGGAAGGAAGAGACCACTGAGAAACTTACAACAAAGATTATAAAAAAAAAATTCTGCTTTTAAGGTCTGTCTTGTTTAAATGATTTTCAGAATCTTCTATGCATCTTGCCTGTAGGTGAACTTCAGCCTACAGGCTTTAGAGACTTTAGAGAAAGAATACTCGCCAGACTAATCCTTTTGATCCAGTCCGCAAAGTCACTGTGGAATGACACTCAGTTGTGACAAATAATATAAAATGTTTGGAAGCCTTAAAATAGATAAAAAATGTGCATTCCTTTTAGTGTAGTTATTGTTTATGACTGGATCACATCTTCAGAAGACACATGGTTAGGATAGCATTTTTGTGTTTCAATGTATTCTTGAGTAGAGGTGCTTTTGCATGTCCATAGCCAGGGCTTCTCTGAAAGCGTGCCTTCATTGCTTTCTCTGCAATATCAGTTTGTAGCTTCCTCTCTTTCACTGACATCAGTGAAAAAGGGGTTATGCTGATGCTGAAAGCTCAACAAGTAATTCTTTGGCACATGTGTCACAACGCATGGCATTATTTTTGGCGCAAAAAGTTGCTGAGTTAGTTACTTTCACTTTTTCTATTTGTATTCGCTGTTATTGAGGAGAAGCTGCAGTATAGTTCCAGGTTAATGGATAGATTAATATGAGAATTATTCTTTCTCTACAGGAATCAAACCCTGGTTCCTCTCAAAGGTATATTCATGTGCCCAGCAGATACACTGCCAGACTGCTTCAGCTCATTTTTGGGAGGGGTGGGAAGGGAAGTTAGTTTTACAGAAATGCTAAGGAGAAGGTGATAGTAGCACTTGATTTCAGTTTAGTAGATCAGAGATAATAGACTACTCCAGGGTCCAGGTGAGTTTGCAGAGTTTGATTTTGCTCCATGGAAGATCGTGGGTAATTTTCCAATTGTTAGGAGACCCTATGGGATTATCTCTGCACATTTCCTCCCTTGCTTGTATCAGTGCTCTCATGTTTTACTGCTTACCACTTCTCCTTTGTCCCTCAGGAAAGAAGTCCAGCCACAGCAGTGTTTGGAAGTAGATTTGAAATGCTAGGGGATTTTGCAGTGGTAGTGGCTAAGGGCTCAAACTTCAGAGGTCTGGAGAAACTTTCTCATTCAGCAGAGAATGCAGCTACAGATTTTCTCAGAAAGTTACGTGGTATAATAAGGCAAAACTTTGCTCTTATATTGCAAAATGAAAGCCTGAAGCACAACTGCACCCTTCTCCCATTTCCCAGTATATATTCAAAATTGCCATCTGTTTAGGATAACAGAGGGTTTTTTTCCCCTAGAAGGACTGTTGATGTTTTCCAGATCACCGTTGATTCCTTTTTGTACTTTTTCTGTAGTACCACTATGCACGGGAATTACAATCCAAATATTAGTGGGTATAATGAAGTTGAGTAGATGCACTCCTGTTTTAGTTAGTATTTCAGGGATGCCATTTCTTCCAACAGTGTTGTCCCTCTTCAGTCTAATACCTTGTGCCGTTGCTAGCCTCGTTGCAGGCATTGCCTTGCTATTTTTTGATATTGCGGGCATATCTCCTGTAGTGGTGGCATCCTGACACCAGCATGTTTATGTATTTTCACTTGCTTCTGTGTATTCTGCAGGCATGATGCTATAGCTATTTCAAAGACATTTATGCAAATTCCTCAGTTTGCATGTACCAGAATTTTTTCACCCAGGATCACTTTTGCTACCTTTTCCCTTTAGAGGAGAATGTGCACAGACAATCAGGATGGCAGATAGAGTCAATTGTGAACATAGTTTTGTAATGATTTTCTCATAGGAAATGTGATACCATGGAATGTGTGAAAATTTCTCTTTTTAATGAAAATGTTCAGTGTTTCTTTTCAATTCTAGGTTAGTTCTTCAGTAACTTCAGATAAGGTTTGAATACATGTCAAATCAACTGTGATGTTCCTAAATTATGGGATAATTTCTTGCCTTTCATTTTCTCCTAGTAGAACCACCTTTGACTTTGGTGAATATCCAGAAATAGGAAAGAAGAGCATGGCAGCCTGGAAGAACTTGGATTTTAATAGTGGAAGTATGGAGCAGAATTTAGGATGGGCAGTTAGGAGTTTGGTTTCCCAATTCCATCTTCTGTCCATGCTTCACATTTACCGTGTGATATTGGATAGGTGAAAAAACCCTCTAAGTTTATCTAACTGTTAATATTGGTTAGCTGCATAATGCAGCTATCTCGGGCCCTGGGAGAGAAAAGTGTCACGTGCATATTTTTTACCTATCTACAATAGTTGTATGAGCCATTTTTTGCTCATTGTGTTGTTCTGGTTGCTCTTACTGAAGCTGCCTTTTTCACTAGCGACACAAGGTGTGCAAGGATGGAGGTTATAAGCAGCATTAAAAAATGCAGGACTCTACAACTGATTTATGTAAAACCTTTGCTTTAATTACTACATCTTTACCTGAAAGAGGCTCCTCTTCCATCCTTTCCAGTTATTCCCACACTGACACTTAGTACTGCTAAAACACACACGATAAATCTCAGAATGCCATTCAACTCCATGGAAATAATCTCCACTGTTGCAGGAGCAGTGGTGAGAAGGAGAGTAAATCAAACACATTCCCATGACAGCTTTAGAAAGAAAGCTCCTTAAAAATGATGAATGTTCCCCAATACTTTCACTAAAGAACACCAGACATAAAAAAGACATTTTTACAACTCCCCATCTCTGTTATCAGCACTGCAGGGAACTGCAGAAATTCCATAGGCATGGAGTCCTGGGAAATGGGGCAGAAATTGAGAAGCAGGTGTTAAATTATCATTGGAAAGCACAGTGTTTGCCTAAAAACAGGGTTTTTATGCCCTATTAACTATTCTGGGCTTCTGCCAGTGAGATTGCAGAGGTATGGAGACATGTTTTATTATTCTGTGAAGTAGTTTTGCTACCTTACAATTAAGATGGCATGATCACCTTTTAAGGCCAAAATACAAGTGCCTTTAAAAATTCAGAACTCTTCCAGTCTGTATAGTATTATCATCAGATAATATGATGAAAACAAATATATTTGAGAAGGCAATGAACTTTATAAATTTACAGTATATTGCTTTTGTTAGCTGGGAAAAATATCCATCCTTGAATCATCTAGATCTTCTGTCCCCATACACAGTACTTTTCCTGTACATACACAGTCAGACACACCCATATGTAAGATAGAGAACAGCATGAGAAGTTTCCTTTCCTGTTTCTTGATATCTACATTCAATGATTACATACCAAATATTCTTTAGTAGGAGATCAGAAATCATTTTCTAAGCTAGATAATAATAGACTTTCACCTTCTCTTTTAAAGCCCAGTCACATCTGATCAGAACTATAGAAGATGGATATGCTAAAATCACAAACCACAAAACTCACATCACATTCCTCGGAAGATTTATCATGCCTCAGAAGTTGTTAGTGTAAAACTGGGAGGAATTGTGGGGTTTGCAGTAAACTAAGGCATGAATATTTCTGCCTTTTTTCTTTAAGTTTATCAGAATCATAAACAGATAGATGGCTAAGCAAATGTTCAAGCTAGAATGGTGCTAAATTCTTCTTGTTAGACTAATGCTGCTGAATCTAATATCCCTCCTTGCCCTCTCCCATTCCATAAATATATTTATGTGGTAATTTGGTTGCTTACAGTGCACTGAAAACATGGAAGCTGATTGTACTGCCTAACTTTTAGACAAGTTATAAGTTGCTATTTCTGTTTCTTGCCTAGCTGAAAATGTGAGCATTCATCGTGAGTATTGAAGATACAATTTCCTAGAAACTTGCAAATGCAACTTCCTATCACCATTTAAGCTAGAAGTACTTCTACCTTAAATATATTCAGAAAAGGATGGAAAAAGCTGATACAAGCTCAGTAACCCCTCCTCACCTCCAGCTTGGAGACAAGAAAAGTTTCTACCGCATAAATTGCAAATTTTGGGTGAAACTATGTGAAGGGCACAGATTCCCCTTTGTGGGAAATTCTGTGAATATTTTTGTTAGCTTCCTAAGACTATTAAAAATTAATGTTAGCCCAGGAAACTTCATTTTCCTAGCATCAATCTAATTTTATAGTGAAATTAGATTCACTATGATAAAGTTAGCCTTTGTGAATGCCACTCTTCCTCCATCCACCGATTTTTCCATCAAAATTTAGGGTAAAAAAAAAAAAAGAAAAGTGTAGAAAAAAGAATTCAATTCTCCTGGACTGTATGTGAATATCATATAGTCATTATTTCTCATTATTTCACATACAGATGGAGTAATCTGAAGGCATCGCGGTGTTATTAAATGTGGAAAGATTTTTCTGCTTCTGGTTTAAGATGTGGAATATTATATAAATTTCACCAATGTGTTAAATTACGTATAAACTGCATTTTAGGTTCAATTTATAACAGTGGTTCTGAATGTACATAGAGAGACAATGCTGGTGTCAAACTAAGGCTTTACTTAACACTCTTTTTAGCGCAAAGGGGCTATCAGTGGCAGTTCATCACACACATTCCCCATGCTGAGACCTCATTTCTACTCACAATTTGGTGTAAAATGCTTTAGTGTGGATGAGAGTCAGACCTAAAATCTCTGTATTTGCAAGAGAATTATAATTATATGCCTGCGCATCAAAATTAAATTGAGAAACTACAGAGTTAATTGTAACTGGATGAAATCTGAGGAAAGATTGGATCACTGGTATTTAGTGCAATTAGAAAAACCTGTAATTTTGTATGCAGTACTTCCTAAAACTGGAACATCTTACTTGAGTTCAAGCTGAGCCTCTTATCAAATTCAAGCCAAGCACCAAGAAGCTCAGATCTTCTGGCTTCCGCTAGCCTAAATGCAAGAATCTGCCTCCTCTTCATAGTGAACAACATGGATTAGCGTTGCAGTCTATTTAGAGCAAGCTACCCCAAACACCTTTGGATATAATTCCTGCAATGACAATGACTTTATTTTTCCTGTCTGAATTAATGCTGATGCATCACTAAATATATTGAATTTCTGGTGATTCAAACACAATACAATAAAAATACACTACTACCAAAAAAGGAAACAAGCCTAAACTAGAATATTTTTTTATATGGATATATAAAAGCTGCATAAAAAGCTGAATCCTTCAGAAGGTAATACCAGCTTGGCTGTACTGTCATGTATTATTTTATGGAGGCTTTAAAATCAGCATGCGAAGTTTGTGATGTTAGCTGTCTTCCCTCTGGCAGACTCCTGTGTCTAAACTTCATACTTCAGCTGAAGTAACCATCAGTTCAGCATGGTAAACAAGGCCTGTGATTTAGTGGGTTCTCTTATTTAAATTGTCCTTTTAGAAAAGATTTATTGTGCTGAAAGGTTTGGGATTTTTTGTTTGTTTTTTTTTTTTTAAACCAGTGAATTTAGTTATTCCAGAGGGAAATAAATTAAGAAAATTAAGGCAACCAAATTATTTCACACACTTCTGAGCATCTGAGCAGATGTGGGTTTGGTTTTTTTGTTTTTTTGTTTTTTTTTCATGAAAGCAGGTGTACATAAGAAGAAACTATGTGGTAAGAATTGATAGACATTATGCTTTTAAATTTTTGATCGCTCCGTGTGGCTCTTCAGAGAGAAAAATACCACTTTTAAAGGTGTTTTTTAACGCAGCAGAGATAGACATGTCGATAAGAAGTGACTAGGAGTTAGAATCATCCAAATGGCTGTAATAGTGAGATGTAAGCAAGCAATAAGGAAGTATTTCTATTTTAAACCCTAAGGACAACTACCTCCTGTAAAAACTACTAAGAGAGCCAGCAGGTTCTCCATCCCTTGAAGAGTTGAAATCAAGATGGGGTGCTGGGTTGGGTTGGAGTCCAGGCTGGCAAAATGAGCTGTTAAACCTCATCTCCTGCAAAATTCCGCTCTCCCTTCCCAGCCCCGCTCTCTCCTTTCCTGAGGGCCGCAGCTCCGGCGACGTCCCCTGCAACCAGCTCAGGCCCAAACTCGGAGTCAGGCCCTGTCCCTGCCTCCCCCCCCCGACACACACCGTTCCACACCAGCACAGGGTTCTGTGAGGTATTTTTTTTTTTGGTGAGGTCTTGAAGGCAGAAAGGGACGGTTTTTAATCGGGGCCAGGACCTGGCTAGAGGCTGAAGAAGGCCCTCAGAGCAGCTGAGGCCTGCGGGCAGGACTCTGTGTGTGTAGGAAGGGCGCTGCCCTGCCCGTGATGGGCCATGGCCGACGCACCTCGCTGCAGGGCCTGTCCTCCCCGGGTCAGTGGGGAAGGGAGACGCTGGCTCTGCTGCACGTGAGCACGTTCTCGCTTGTGTCTCTATGTTGTGTTTCGCGTTCTCTCTCTCTCAGGTCCGGCGCTGGCCGCGAAGTAGCGTCTGGCAGTAAATCGGTCGTACCCAAATGCAGAAGTCAGGCCAAGCTAAAGTCTTTGGTTTGTGAGGGAAGAGCTTGCTGGTATTTGTTGCTGTAATAAACAAAAATGAATCATTAAAGCTGAACTGTGTTTCTTAGAAAATACATTAAAAGTGAAAATAGTATTTCTCTGGTTAATTCCTTTTTCCAATTGCAGGTTCAGTCAGTGAGAAGCTGCCACAACGAGAAGGTGCAGGAAAAACAGGTAAATATCTTAGTTGGCCTTTAAATAGAACCTAAAATAGCTGTGGGGTACACCACTATGATTTTCCGTAGGCTTAAATTAGTAGTATATATTCACCATGTATTATAGCTGCATATATAATATGTACACATGCATACATGCTATTCATTTTATGTCTGCATTGTAGATATTTAGTAAACTTACGAGTATAAACGTAACTATATGTCTGCATGTATTTGTCTATATATGCATAGACATTATATTTTTCTAGTCTCAGACCTACAGACTTTGCTATTCTGTGCTGTTTGGAAGATAATTTTTCTTCCCATAGCTATATTCTGAAATATTTTCCCATACTGTTTGCTTGCCCTGGAGGACAGATTATTCTGTCTGTTTGATAAAGACAGCATTCTGCAGTCCCAAAATCTCGGGAACTGAAGTCCTCACTTTATTTCCATAGCAATCACTGCTTGAGTCATCTTGGACCCAGCACTTTGCTCTATATTGTGATTAATCCATCTGATGACTTACATTAATGGCCAGATGATTGTTGCTGTTAGAGATAGATCGTGGTGTATATCTTGTTGGTGGGACAAAATCTGATGCAACCCCAACATAGCTGGTAGATTTAAATGAGGGAGATGTCTATGCTTTAAACAAAATTGAAGCTTACACTTTCCAAAAACTTAAAATACTTTTAAATTCAGCTGAAAATAACATATTAAATGTTGCTGCCAGTTACACTGGCATGAAGTAATTTTAAAGAAGTGCTAATGTTGATGATTATCTGTTTGGTGCACTGTAAATATAACTGAAATATTTTTTTTACAGGAACTTTTGCAGCAATGTAATATACCCAACATTTAAATAAAGTATTGTGCTGTTAGGTTAAGAAAATCGGTACTTCTTTAAAAGCTAATAATTACAAAGTACTGGAAAATTGTTCCTTCATGTATTTCCAGACAAATTGTGGGTTCCACTAACCTTATGTTACTCATTTGCTTTAGGTCAGGACTTTCATTTTCAGCTTTGAACTGAATGAACTATCCCATATATAAAACTTGTCTGAAACCCTTTATTTTTGTTTGTGACTGTGGCAGCTGAGTTGCTGAACCCTGAATGAACAATCATAGAACAGGAAACTTAAATGAACACAGTTTATCGGGTCTCCCTTCGCATCTCAAATATGTGTGTCTAAAGTGACACAGTTGCATTTTATTCATGCCCTGGTTTTGTTCTCCAGCGCAGGCCTGCAGCAGGAAGGGCCGCTGGCCTGGCTCCCGGGTGGTCCCCGGCTCTCCTCAGATGCTGGTAACCTCCTCTCCCCACCCTTCTCCCAGCCAGTCACTGCCATATGCTTTAAATAATGTCATATTGTCAGAGACATCACAACCTCTTTAGGGACCATCAGAGAGTACTGAACAGGATCAGCTCGCTGAGTTAGAGCTGTGCTCCAGCTTCACAGTCAGCGTAGTAAGAAGTATTTTGTAGCTCAGCTGGAAAGGGCACAGCAGTAGTTTTTGAAGTGACCATAGAGCTCCCTGCTCATCTTTCCTCTGCATGTTCCTGAGGACTAACCAGGGGTGCCTGGGAGGGGGTACCTGTCCGTACTGTAACCCAGCAAGCGTAGGCAGGTTCACGATGTTCTCACTGCTGCAGAGGACGCTCCGGACCTTCAGTTGTGGTATTGAGGACTCTAGCTCAAGAGACAGCATAGACTTAGCCTGACAGTCTCTTCTCCCAAGATGTCCCACAGAGACTCACAGGAGAAGATGACCTGGTGGGCTGTATCTTTTGCAGTCGTGCACCTCACTTTCTCTGCGTATTCCAATTCCTGCTGAAAGAAAAGTTCCAGCTGCAGATTTTGGAGGTCAAGGGCTCTGCTTTCATGTTTGCAAATTTGCACATTAAACCGAACAGGAATAAAGCTTAAAAGATAATTCCTTAAGTATCTTCCCTGGCCCTGCAGTTCCCTCCTCTATCCAAAGAAAATAGTCAGACTGTCTGAAAAGCACATGTCAGATATTCGGGTCACATCCCTTTTTTCTGGTTCTTAGCTGACTGCAGGACTGTGTTCTTGGTAACTGAACTCTGACAGCAAACAGAATGGTTTCTGTTTAAATGTATGCACATAAGGACTGGTATGCATGTGCCAGCCAGGAAGACCTATGCAATTAACCTGAGAGATATTTAAGTAACATGGAGATGAACTGCTCTGTGGTTGTGACTCTCTATTGAATGTTGTTTTGAACAATGAACTGCCATGTGCCTCTTCGTTCTTAACACTAAAGGTGTTTATGAAAAGATGGTGTACCTGACAGACTGGAAACAGTACATCAATGTGGGTGTCTTCCTGCAGATTAAGGGTAGTTCAGGAGCTGTTGTAGCTCCTCCAGTTCTGGAGTGAAGTTAATGCCTTTTAGGTTCTACAGATACCCTGTGCCAAATGTTTGGTTCGTTGATGACCAAAAGCAAACCTCTTTCTTTCTTCTGGGTGGGGGGGACCTGAGGCCAGTTTTAGACTCAATCATTAAACATCTGTTGTTTGTTTGTTTTTTTTTAAATAAATAAATTGTTAAACTGTTTTAAATGCTGCTTGAACAAAGTTCAAGAGGCTAATTTTGATGAGGCTGATAATTGCTAAAGTCACAGCATTATATCTGAATTTCAGGTAATAACGTAAGATCAAATGTGTCACAAACTGAAATTATATACCAAAAAATGATTATAAAAATGTCATTTAAACCCCAAACTGAATTTCTGGCTGGGCTGTTGGTAATATTTACCTACTGTAAGCGACCCTCTGAAATTCTGGGTTTTCTGAATGACATACTGATTGATGATCTAAATATGTCTTGATTCTCAGTACACTAGGATTCTTGAGGGCCTCTCTGAAATTAATCAATGGTCTTATTCCACCACCCAGAGGACACCACAAAAATGCCAGCAAAACTCATGAGAAGTGACAGTCTGTTATGGCATTGGAGCAAAGTATCCTGTCAGTGAGTGGACATGAAGAATGAGCATTCTTACAAGAAGTCTCCTTATGCTTTGGTTAAAACATTTTGCAGTGAAAATAAGTTTCTATTGCTGCTGCTTTGGTTTTGTGAAGAGCATGGAGGTTAGTGTTCCATGGCTGCAAATTTGGTTTTACCTGCTATCAGTATTTACTCGGTATTTGTATTTGCTGTAAACTAGGCTGTGGCCTCCAGAGGCAAAGGTCGGCAAAGGCCTCCAAATCCTCTGCATGATATACGTAAAGACAATACAGATTTACAAAAAACCCTGTGATGGTGACAACAAAGAGAACAGGAGGAGGCTGTTCTGAATTGCAGTAGCAAGAAGAAATGGAAAGAGGCGGTGTGTTAGCCTTAAAGCTGCTGCTCGCTGGTACCCCGGCAAGGCTACATGCAAGAGGAAGCTTCTCAGTTACCTTCAGTTCTAGCTTCCATGAAAATGCCAGGAAAGCAATCTGGAAACTTCGTTGGTCAGAGATCCAGTTGTAAAACTGCAAGAAATGCTAATAAAACCCTTGCATGGAAGATGCTGTTTACTGCGGGACACCTTGGTCTTGGAGTTAGCTCCATGCTACAGGAAACAGTAATGACTGGAAAATATGTACTAGCAAGGCCTACTAAGTCATAGTTACCCACTAGCTGCAATGATTTTAAATAACCAAAATGTAATAGGGTAAAGATGGGTCTTTGGGTACTGCTCTTTCTCATAGCATGCTAACTTAAATAATTTTTTATATTGAATTTTTCTTTTCCAGCACTACTTTTACTGTGTTTTACTGAACCTAAAATTACTCACATCCTCTTATAATTTCTGTAAATTTTCCTCCCTCTTTTCTTGCAGTAATGGTTTGTTGTGGATGGATGGAGGTGGCTGACCAGAGGATAAGAATTATGCAAACAATATTCTGGTTCTTTAATCTGTGAATCTTGCTTATAAAATCAGCTTGACTGTTACATAGATCCTGCTGTGCCAGAAAAAACTTTCATTTTAAGGTGTCAACATGTCTGCAGCTGCTCATTCACCCCAGACTGCTTTTGCTTTCACAGGTCTTAATACTTCTATACGTTTATCTAATTACTTCTTTAGAAATGCTGATTTGATCAGTTATAATCTATAGGTATCAATGTGCAGCATTAAAAAGGAAGAATTACTGTCCAGGGAGAGACCTGATCACTTCATGCCTCATCAAAGACCGTGCGATCATTGCATCAGCCATAACCTCAAAAGCCATCCTTTTATAATCTGTAGTCTGTAGATGCAATATATCTATGCTGTGTAGTAGCCATAAATAATGTTTAAATAATTGTTTTTTTACCGGCCGGGGCTATGTGCAAATCATTAGTATCAATCACGTATGTACACTTATTTAGCTTACTCTCATAATTGTAGTCTCCTTGCAAATCTTTTCCATTCTGAATTCAGATGATGCCTCAGCTCCCGCGCTGGAGACACAGCCTCAAGGTGATGAAGAAGGTGAGCATCGACAGGAACTTAACAGTGTGGTATTAAACTATGCAGTATGGACCGTATACCACAACGTTAAATGCCACCTTAAGAGTTAGGGCAACTGCTGGGGCAGTTGCAAGAAATTGAAAGCATCTGTACGTTTTTTCCATATAAAGACTGCAAATACAACAGAGTCTTTACTTACAAGCAATGAATTTTGTGTGATAGTTTTGAGATGACACTGTAGCTATGGAGTCTGACATTAGCAATTTTAATTGTCACCACTCAGGGCAGAGACAGGTTTTAAACTTGAGCCAGAGTGCAGATTAAAACTGCGTAGCCAAATAAGGCACTTAAAGGGTAAATTCTGTCCTCAGCATATTGCCCAGTAATATTAAGGTTGATGTTTTGCCAGGCATGTTTGCCTCTGGGGAAATTTGGTGCTCTGTGAATGGAAAGCTCAAGGCCTACGTGCAATGATAGTCCTATATTGTGGCTGCCTTACCACTCACTGCAAATCTCACAGAATCTGATCTGAAGTTATTACATATTTTGGGTCCACACTGGGAGATTTTTATTCTGATCAAATATAATTTTACTCTAAAAGTATTTCTTTCAACCTTTTGTATGAATGGGATAAGGAAGGAACTATTCATGCCTTTGCATGAATAAAGGTTTTAACTGTCCTAATACAAACCTGTGCACCCTTTTCTTTTGTAGATCCATGTATCTTTAAAACTAGCCACTTACTATTCAGTGGCTACTAACTTTTTAAAAACTTGTAACATTTACAACTTTTTTCTGTCGTTGTTTTTTTCCTAGATATAGCTTCTCGTTATCCTACCTTATGGACTGAGCAAGTAAAGAGTAGACAAAATAAAACCAATAAAAGCTCAGGTAAGAAACTTATGCTATGCTTACTTTGCAAAGCTCCTGTGAAGACATGCATTAAGCCTTGTTAAAACTGAAGCCATTTACGTGAAAGCCATTTTAATAACCATTATGCTTCCACTCTCATCGTGTGATAGTGACTTGATGATTTGCATTGTGATGATTTTGTAGGCTCGCGCATCATACGTTCCTTTTATATGGAAATATTTTTGGCCAGGCATTACTAGGTGTAAACAGATATTACTGCACTAAAGCCTCTGGCTCACATCTGTTTGCATCTGTGAGTGGGTCTGACATTTACTTTTTACATCCTCTTTAATTCTCTGCCTCTTTGTTATCTACTTGTATTTTCTTTTTTGGGGGGTGATATGTAGCAAAAACATGCTTGGAAAATTACAGTGTAGTGGTAAATCTTAGGAGGCAAACCTGAAGAGCAGCAAAGTCCCATCAGAAACCAGTGGTCAGTTAACAGGAAATTGGAAAGACAGTGTTACTTGCTTTTTTGCTACATCACTCACCTGTTTTCTACAGACTGACCGCCAGTTTAGTGTGAATTAATTATGTTGCCTATTTCATAGTTGTTGCATTTTGGCTTTACTTTTTTTTCATCACTCTTCAGAATTGAGCTTTCTAAACCTGCACTAGGCATGTCAGGTGAATGTCCTAAGACTGAAGCCTCTAAAATATTCAGATACATTCAGTGCTTTGATGGACTATAAGTTTTGATGCCTTCCTCACTGTTCCTTTCTTTCAGTGGAATAAACTTTAGAGAATCTTCTTGAGTTCCCTGGTTTCTTTTTCTCTGGCAAAATGTTTAATTTGAAAGGAAACATTAATGGTACAGGCTATGATTCAGTAAATCACCCAAAAGCACGCTTCAGATCCAGTGGAAATTGAGGTTGTGCTTTACATTAAGTACTGTGCTTAAGTATTTTACTGAATTGAGGCCCGAAAGGGTTTAAAAAGCCAAGCAATCATCATAAGACAGTCAGACAGACATATACTTACCAAGAGGTTTACAGATTCCTTTATATAAGCTATTTTTAACATCAAAGCAATAATTATTAATACTTTTTCCTCTCCTTGATTCTCCAGTAGACACTTAAGGGAAGGACCTTAGAGTGTAGACAAGAGTTTGAAGCAAACACTTTCTGTGCTGGAGATTCATTCTGTCATTTCTTTAGTCAGTGTTAGCAAGAACAGAATTCCTTTGGGATTTCTGCTGTGTAAAATACATGCATAGAAATATGTCACTTTTAGGAGTGTTTAATTTTTAGTGCTAGAGACTAGATCTAAAGCAAGAATTCTTGAGTTTACAGTGCAGCTGCTGGAAGCCAAAGCTTCAACACACACAAAGTTAGAAAAACACCAAAGAAAAGGCGGATTTATTACTGGGAACTTGTAACCTCCAGTCCATCTAAAGACATATTTACACAGGAAGAGAAACCAGAAGCGTAACCTACCTGTCTTAGCATTCCTAGCCCATGGTGCATTAGCATCAAAAGCATGCTTGTGTTGGATTTGCTGACAATCAGACTTGCTCACAATTCTGTTCTATGTCCAGGGGATCTCTGGAGGGCTAGCGGACGCTGCAGGCTGTGGTGCCGTACCCAGACTAGCAGAAGTCTGCCAGCAGACACTATGTAGCCAGCCTTGCTCTAATCTGTAGGTGTACCTGCTGCACCAGAAGGGACCACTGCGCTCTCTGCTGTAACTTCTCTTGTGTGTGTAATATGAAATAATCAGTCAAGATGAATCTAGGTGCTAAAAACAGTGTCTTCACCAGTTGTGCTAGGCAGTGTCTCTTTTCCAGGCTCCAAAGTATAATGTGTGTCAGTGACCGTATATTTATAAGTTGCTTTGATGGCTGAACCTCACTGATATTCAGTAAACAGGTCTTTTAAGGTCTTGAAAAAGCTAGGTTAGATTTTCCCCTTATTACCTCTCAGAGTGGTCCCAAGGCTTTTGGGAACATCCACAGAGAATGAACTCTGGCCTGCTATGTGTACAGAAAAGGAAGGACCTCGTGACTGAATCCACTGGATTGTAAACTCACCACCTTTGGACACCCAGGCTTCAATATAAGGGATAAATACAGATGTCTTCTTTACTCAGTTTGCTTAGCAAACTCTGATTCAGACTTGGTCATACAAACACCAGAAAGCTTATTGAAATGTATTTGTCTGAGTAAAATGAGGAGAATTTATGTCTGCGTATGAACTGTGTTTATAAAACAAAAGATGAAACCCAATTTATTCATAATGGGCTAAATTTTCTTTTGTTGTTCTACAGTAACCCAAGTGCTTTCAAATAAATTCTTCAGGTGCAAATAGCACTATGACCTAGCCCTGCCTGTAGAAAATAACTAAAGAAAAATAATAATGCTAAAAATTTCAGACAAACTCCCAAATATTCTACTTGAAACCTGACTATTTTAGTCTGTAGTGCTTTTATTTTTTCTAGTTTTTACCTGAGTATGTGTCTTAATACATCATGGTCAACAAGTCATGGTCATAAAGAAACTTGTCTTGACCTGAGAAATCAATCTCCTTAGGAGAAAGTTTCTGTGAGTTAAGGAACACAAATGAATACATTAAATTTATTGTACTCATCCTGAAGCTGAAGTGGTTTGCTTTTGCTACTCTGCAAATGACCTGCAAGTTACAGTTAGCCAGTAAAATCAGCATAAACTTTTAGGGTTTGGAAGATAGAAAATAATGGCTCAGGAAATTCTAGTTTATATTAGTTATTCAGTGCTTTCATTTGATTAAATCAGCCTAAATTAATTTAGCACAGAGTAATGGCATTTGGGAGAGTTACAGATGCAGGGCATGAAATTACGGGATTACATATCCATGCTCTATAATGACTTCTACTGCATATTCTTCTTGTTGGTTCAGAGAAATAGGCTGTTGCTGCTCACTAAAGACATTTGTAGAGTGGTATTTAACCTTTTGGCTTTTGATGACAAAATGTTATGGCTGGCAAAAACCCCATCAACATTGGGTCATGTAACAATAACTGTTTAGAGTGGTGGATTTGGGTAGAAACATCTCCATTTTAGCTCTTTGTGTGTGTTGAAGATGATTTTCAGAATTGTTTAAAATACTTTTTCTTTCCAGAATTAGAAAAAAGTATGCATATGGTTGCTAAAATAACATAGGTGTTTGCTGAGATTATGTTTTATACATATGGCTTGGTGCCTTTGCAGGTATTTTGTGATTGTTTTTGTTTCTTCTGGATTTCTTTTTACCCCCACACTCCTCATTTCTTCCTCCACAGAAAATATTGTGGGTTTGCAACATCAGATTGTTGCTATAATTCTTATTTTTGTCAGCTATCAAAAATAAACAGGAGTGCATTGAAAACACTGAACACAGGACTATATGGGTTCTGATCAAGACATCAGAATGTGGCAGCCTAAGCGCTTCTGTCTGTATGTGAACTCGGTGTCTAAACTCCTGCTGTAGTTTGTGGAGATGCAGTCAGCGTGGTCAGTGGAGGTGAGAAAGCAGCCCAGCTCATCATAAAGCCAGCACCTGTGCTTGGCCAGCTAACTGGGTAACTGGACCTCACTGGGCACGGTGACTAGTTTAGATCTCTAACCTCTGTGAAGGTATCTGTGCTTTAGGTGAACTTTATCCCACGCCAGTATCAGTTGAAAATCCAGGTAGTCCTTTAGAGCTTTTGTATTTTGTAAAGACCAGAGGACAGAAAGTTTTTTGCCTTGACAAAACTGGATAATTTGGACTATGTCCTCAGCAGCTGCCGGTTACTGTAACTTCAGGGCGAGGTGCAGCCTTGATGTGGTGGAGAACACTGCGTGACAGCACAGGCACTTTTGCATCGGCTAAGAGAGAAAATGCAGTTCCCTGAGGAGATCTTAGGTTGAACTGTAGATCTCTCTGGTTCTCCTTGCTACATCGGCTCTACCAGCATTTAATATCCCTGTGGGATTCTTGGGAACCAAATGTGACATTTTTCAGAGGATGGATGCCCTTTTTTGAGTTTGAGTATAGGCAAAGGAAGGGTAGTTTAATCCTTTTCACTATGGCCAGTGAAGCTTAGGGTTCATTTTGTTAGCTTGAATTTAAGAGCCAAATTTTCCTGATAGTCTGCTGTGGGAACACTTCCATGAAAAACAAATAGAGGGAATTTAACTGATAATACTGTTAATTTAAAAAAAATTCTTACAGTACTGAGTAATTTCTAAGTACAATGTGTACACCACACAAAAGAGAATGAATAATACTCAGTGTAAAATTTCATTAATTTTGCAAACACAGGTTGCAAAAACTCATTCATAATCTGGAATATACTTACATAAGGTCTTTAGAGATTCTGGTCATAATGTAATTCAAATTAAAAGGGCCAGGGTTAAACAATGTATCATTGGCTAAGACACAGTAGTGTTTCATGTATTTACTATTCAGTTCTATTCTCTTATTATTAATACTTTTGTATTCTGTTTCATTAAAGATTGAATAGTATGGCATTATTAGCACTAATGATTTATAAGTTCATTGATCAGTTGTGTAGTTTATTTAATGAGCTTTGTAAAGTGATTGAAAAATCGGTGTTTGTTTTGTTGGTAATCCGGCATGACCGGCAAAATAGAAGACATGAAGAAATTGTCGCATTTCTTTGTACATTACTGAACTTGACTTTGATTCATTAGTTAAATTTTAAACACATGAAATGAGTGGGTAGAAATTTAGGGCCCCTGGCTGTCAGCGGCAGAACTCCCAGACAGCGTTTGAACAACCATTCGTGCTCTGACTACATGCTACTACTTCACCCAGTAGTTCACGTTTCGTCTGGATCAGGCACTGACCTGTGACACAGTACTTCTGCCAGCTTTGTGCCTTCGGCCAGCTTTATGCTTGTATGCTTTAAGCAGGTGCTAGAGGACAAGCCATACACGATCCAGCATAAAATAGGGTCAGCCTAGAGGAAACCCTGTTCTGGCATAAAGGCTACTGAGGCAGGGTCAGGCAGCAAAATTCTTAACGCATCTATGCAAAAAGCAGTGGATCATGTGAATATGCCATTTTTCATCCACAACAAAGAATCCTAAATCAGTATTCATTGTCTTGTCAAACTATGGCTTTAGTGACTTCAAGAGTGCCCAGATTTCAGCCACTGTACCTGGGTATTCTGGTAATGTAGAAGCATCTTCAATTTCAATTTTCTCTTTGGCTGTGCACACATGAAAGGAACACTTAGCTTTTTATTTAATTGTCTGACACAACGGAATAGTGTTTTATTGCTGCTGTTTTACTACAGGCCATCAGTTTCAGGGCTTTAAAAATCTGTTACAAGATTTTATCAATTAGCCCCAGAGGGCTTGATCCAACAGGAGTTTCATTCTCAAAATGCCATCTGGGACAACACTGAAATGAACATACAGTTATGTAGGATAGACTAGCTGCAAATGCAAATCATAACAGGTAGTGCAATGTCTACTGTGAATACATTCTTAATAGACTAAACTAGGGAATTTAAAGTGATAATGTAACTAGCAATTATGTGTCTGTATCTATACCAAATAGCTGCTTGCATTTATCTGTCTGTATAGTCTGAATCTGTTGGCCAAGTCTGCCAGTGAGATTGACTAATGCGATAGAGTGACACCCTGAGATTTGAGTGCAGTTTTTATTGCCTTGTCATCTGACTGCTTTAAAGCATTTGTACATACGAGTTTTTCTCACATGGAAGCTATGTTGGTTGTCAGTGAGGTTACTGTTTTGTTAGCTTGCTTTGTTTTGTTTCTGAGAGGCAATTGTTCCAGTGGGATCCCTGTGCACTGATCGTTCCTTGAAAGTCACCTTCTTACAAAGAACCAAGACAAACCTTGTTCCATACTCAAACGCTCACGTTTGCTCCAAACTGAACCTGGCTAACATCCTCCTGCTATGCCTATCCTGGCAAAACTCAGCCCTGATTTTAAAAAAGCCTGCATGAAAAAAACAAAAATAGCATTTTCTTTCAAAGGAAATAAATGTAAGAGTTTGTGCGTCTGCCCGATCACATCAATTCTAATAGCCATTCCTTTCTAAGCATAGGAAAATGAATAACTTACAGAAAGGAAAATGAGTAAAAGCTCAGTGACTTTGTATTTATTCTCATTAATTGTTGCATTTTCCAGATGTTGCTTTTAATATTGACTGAAGATAAACTACATGCAGTTGAAGGTGTGTTAGCTAGCACGAAAATAATAAGATCCAGTTGCATGTTCCCAGTTCGGTATTTATTACAAATTAATTAGAATTTTTCTAGAACTACTTTGAATTAGGTTTATTTTGCAATGTGAAGATTTGAGATATGAAACTAGCTATAACAGAAGGAAATGAAAATGGATATCATAACAAACTGAGAAAAGAACACAGGGAAGAGGGGGCTGAAAGTGTTTTAAAAGCTTGTTGCCTCCATTTTTCAGCAGGGATTCCTAGTAAGTCATGTGTTGGCCTGCAGAACCTTGGCCAATCTTCTGTTCCCAAATTTGCTTGTATTCAACATTAAAGGAGGGGCAGGTGAAGACTTTAGAGCAGAATATACATGTATGTCCAAAGAGTCCTACTCACTCTGAATGCATTACGCCTATATTGGACCCTCAGAAATTGAGTTTAAATGAATATATAAAGTAGATTTGCATAGGAAAATAGCCTGAGTAGGAGTGGTTCATTAATTGCAAATCACTGAATTACATAGGAAAAACAGTGCTTTTTTTCCCTGTTATTACCTCATTTCAGCCCTAAAGACAAAGTTTTTTTCCAACAATTGGTGAAATATAAGCCAAACTCAAAGATGGGATTTGCATTCCCAAACATGTGTTGTAAGTACAGCTATTGGCTGTAGCTGGAGAAACCAAGAGCATGGGAGTAACTTGCTGAAAGATAGGCATCTCCTGCCTTCCTGTGGCCTGGTGTATCTGATATCTGCATGGACTAGGAGTTATGAGAGCCTACTGGAAATCTGTGGTGGTCTCGCATGTAGGTTTGATAGTCCAGAGTATCAGAAATGGCATTGAATTGAGCCCTAAGAACCTCAATTCAAGCTATGAAAGGAAAGTAGAAGGCAGAACTCTTGATTTTAAGTAAATCTTCAAACATATCAATTGGCTATTAAGTCCGCACATGGATTCTGCCAATGGGAGCTCAGTCCATTACAGATGGGCAGTCAGTCTCTGCCAAATTTTGGACAAGTTCAAATCCAGATATTACTACTGTGAACTTTATAGCTTGGGCTCATCTGCCATACACCAGAAATGGCACTAGCATTTTTTCATGACATCTACAGCTGAAGTCTGAATGTTTTGTGATGGCCACAGATCTGACTTTTGGGCCTTGTAAAATCTGTGGTGCTGGAAGACATCAGCTAGTAGAATATTTGTTGTTTGGCCTGTTATCTCGGCAAATTGTGCATGGAGGATAAAGAGAAAAGCATTGTGAGGAAGTTAAGTAAGAAAAACTGATATAGAGGAGTACTGGAAGCTTCCAGGCTAAGTCTTATGGCCTTCTCAGACTCTTTGGATTGGCTCTGGTTGCTAACACACTAAATGTTCCCTTTATAGTTCCTGAATGAACTCAATTATTTGGAGTGAACTGTAATTTGTGATTTGTATTTTACTATAAAAACAGCATTGTTAAGAAACTTGGGGAGTGAGATGTGTGAGGCACTGTCACGTCTTGTTATATCCCCTACTGTTTTATTTTTAAATATTTTGAAGAGTAGAAGGTAGTTCTCTTCTTCTCTTCCTTTTTTTGTTATTTTTCTGTCAAGAATCAGAACGGTTTCAGAGTAGTATTCTTTTAGAATACTCCTTGGCAGCTGAAAAACTGGTGGCTTTGAAGCTATTGATTGCTCACACCATTAGGGCCAATCAGTAAATGGTTGACTTAGTTCCTGATGGAGAGCTTTGTCTTACTTTTCAGTAGCAATTTTTAATGATATCCCGGTCTTGATTTAGCTATTACACGAAGAGAGAACAGTACTTTTCACCCTCTTCACCTGTGAAGAAAATACTCTTTGGTCCTCTTTCCTTTCTTTGCCTTGCCTTGCCTGTCCTAAATTGGTAAAGGAAAAATTACAGTTTTCTTTCAGTTCTTTCAGCCTCTTCCAAGAAGATAAAACTTTCCAGACCTCCCTACAGTGCTTGTATATTATGATACATTCTTAATTTGCAGGCTGCTGGATCATGCTTATTATAGTACTGTCCTATCTTCAATAATCCTTTTCACAAGCATTTTAATTTATCTTCATTTTAATTTTACGTATTAGTTCAAAACCTTTATAAAGATCAAGCACTGACATTTCCAGTTTTTTCCTCCCACTACAGGGGAAGATCCTCCCATCCTAAACCATTAAAAAATAGAGTTCTGTTTTACATCCAATTGATGTTCTTTATGCTCAGGATGTTCCAAGGTTTTATTGAACCCCCACTGTGGGAAAAGAAAAAAAAGAAAAAAAAGAGAGAGAGAGAAAAAAGATCTGTTTTATGCAAGGTTGATAATTTCTATTTTACTGCATGTGTTAAAATTTGATGCCAAAAGATAGTAATCTTTCCTGACCATTTTTAATTATATCAGATTACTTTCTGCAGCGAGTAAATGACACAACAGTCCTGCTTGAAGTTCTCCTTTAGTTTTTAGACATGCACTCCCCCACCTATCCGCAGCTTTCCACAGTTTACCAGATGTCAGATTGCATAATCATAAAAGCATCAATAAGCTTCATAAATCCTAAGAGGGATGTCAGGCTAACAGTCTATACTTTAATGACAGATGCAAAAAAAATCATGTAAATCATGTTAATGCACAGAAACATGTTGGACTGGATCATATCTAAAGACATAATCTTTCTGGGAAATAGATAAATGTTTCAGTCAAGACAGTCTGGATCTGGCTATGGCTATACTATGATTGCTGGGTGGTATGTAGAAGATAGGTCTTCCAAATTTTGCTGGCAATTAGAAGTCCAGCAGGGGTGACAGTAAGAGCTGCCAGGCCTTCCATCATCATCCCAATGACCTGATAGTTAGGAGAAAACATCAATGTTGCATGCAGAGATGCCTTCCTTTCCCTTCCCTTCCCTGCCCCCCCCAGGCAACAACCCTAAAAACAATGAACATAGACAGTAACCTTTGCATATCTTTATCAATACAGTAAAGGCAAAATTTTTCTTGATCCTGATGCACTTTCTTGGGCAGGAGGCCCAGGTCAAGTGTAAGCATATAGAATTTGGCATCTAAATTTGCAAACTGGCATCTAAACAATTGTCCTTTTTTTTCTGAAATATTCAGAATCCAATACTACTCTTGAGGTCAAGCCAGTAAAAAAATATGTTACAAAGTGAAAGAAATACCTGCAATGTCAGAGAGCTCTGAGACTCATATTTTCAAAACTTCAGTAAATTGGTGGTTATGCTCTTGAACAAGAAACCCTGTTTGGAATATAGATGGTGAAGAAAGTTATTCCATCATTCCAAGTGTAGCCACCAAACTCTCTCCTACATTTTGCAAGGTTAAGAACTCCTTATGTCTTCATCTGTGAGCTGATAAAAATTCTTAAAAATGCTAATTTTAAGTTTCGCTCTTAATTTTAATCAAAGTCATCCAGTGAGCTGTTCTGGCAAGATTATTCTGGTTTTATATGACAGACTAGACTGTTCTGAGGAAATTTTCTCTTTCTTCCATGAAGATAAGTCAAATGACCAACTGTCCAACTTTCCAATAACTGAGAAAGAAGTGTTTTAAAAAAAGCCAAAAACAATTATAGCAAAATATTCCCTTGTTAATATCTTCTGTGAACTGTGGCATTCTACTGCTTGATCTGGCCACATTCTGCATAAAAACTCTTTACTGCTACGAACCATGGAAGGACCAGTAGCCATGTAACATGAATCAGCCCTGGTGGCTGGAGTCAAAGTTTTACCTCAGTTTCCTGACATTTACATTTCTGTCAGTCTGAATTAATTTCAAGATGTTCCCTGGTAGATCAGGTTCTGGGCAGTCACGGTGGTTTAAATTTGGAGGGATTTTTAATGGGATGATTTATCATATATGACTTCCAACTGTCTTATTTGTCAAACGGTGTATCTCTGAACAGCATTCCTGAAAAGATTGATAGCTCGTGCTACAGTTCATGCATTGCTTAATTATTTTCCAATAGATCCTTGGCTTTTTCATTAATTCTTGAAAAAATTGCCACGTGATGCAGGGAACTTTTTGAGGCTTCATCAATAATGTTAGCATTTTCCATTTCCAAGCAAGAGAAATTCAACTCCTACAAGGTCTTCTGTGGGAGGAGTGGAATTCACCCCAAAACCTGTGTGTTGGCCACACATCTGCAATGCAGCTGTTGCATCAGTCCAAGCCTTTACTGCAGTGTCTGCTTTTATGGACTACCAATGTCCCAGGTTAATGCTGTCATCCATGGATCCTTTCCCCTAGCCTGTCCTTAATGCAACACACTGGCTTTTCTGTTTGGGACTGGTGTAGTCTCCTTTCCTTTCCATGAAAAGCCACACCAAGGGTCATAATTGGCACAAGGGAACTTGTTCTAGCCAAATTACATCGCTAAAGTACGTAAAACCACTTTGAGATCTTTTCATCTGCAAGATGCTGTATATACCCCAAGTATTGTATTATTACTGGCTTGCTTTCTGCTTCACTCCACCCTGTCCATCATGCTCTGTCTTCTCTCATAGCAGACTGTTCCAGATAAATGCTAGACACTATGTTTTCCCTGCACTCTGCACTGCCTAGAAATAACATTAACTATTGTTGCCTTAATGCACTAGATTTCTATGTTACTGGAGAAGAAGCAGTGGTTGAAGAGACAGACCACTGTTTTTCATTAAGCTATTTTTAATACCTGTTTTAGTTTAAGAACGGCAGGCCAAGTATCTGCATTCAACCACAAATAAAACTATGTTTAAATAAGATTAAGGCTGTAAGTTAAATTTCAGATCTTAAATTCTCTTGATGCATTACAAAACACAAGGGAAAAGAGAGGGCAAAGCTTAATATACCAAACTGATTGAAAATGCAGCCTTCTAAGGAAAAAAATTACTTCTTAGGGAACTTTTTTTTGAAAAGGTATGCATTTTCAGCTAAAAATTGTATTTTCAAGATGAAAATTCAAAAAGCTGAATAGTTTTGGCTCAAAACTCAAAATACTGATTGGTCAAAGTAATGCTTGACCACAAGTCACTGTGGGAGTGATTGTGGGAGCTGTAATTTTGAAACTTCATTAGTCCCTTCTTTTTCAGGGGCCAGGGTCCTTAGGCTGACTATACATGCAGGATGTAGCAATCTCCCCTTTTTAAAAACTCAGAGATACCTCAGAACACTTGTAGGCATCTTGGATTTTCTGGTTCTCTGGGCAGTTCAACACAAAGAAACACTTGTTGTGGGTTTTTGTTTTTGTTTTGTTCTCATTAAAAAAAAATCACATTTTTTATGAAAAACAAACTCTTTGAATGAAAAACATCTTTTCATTTAAAGATCTGGTTTTCCACCAAAGACAATCACAATGAAATTTTTCAACCAACCCTATTATAGTCATAACAAGCTATGAAAAAAATTATATTATCACCATTTAAACAGTTGGTTACCTTGTTTCATTGCTTTCCAGTGAGATCTTAATGTTATTTAAAATTACCACTTTTATTGTCCTTCAGTGGGTAAAGAAAACTCATTATAATGAAAGGACTTTTATTGTCCTCTATTTGGATGATTGCTTAGATGCAGTTTTTGTTAAACTAGAATGCGTTATAAATACATAAATTCCTCAAATGTAGGTGACCTATAATGCCCTTGAATTGTTTTGCAGTGCACCCAGTTAGATCAGGGCAACAGACTGGCTGGTGTTTGATCTGGAAGCAGAGGAGTATAAAGTCAAATTAACACCTCTCGTGCCCCAAAAAGCTGAGACAGTTTTGGCAAGAAAGTAGAAGATAGTTCAGGATTGCATGAGCTGTTCAGGTTCAAATTGTAGGAAGGGTTGAGCGTCTCCCTCAGTCATGAGGCCAAGTTTTCAGGTGTGTGTTGAGGCAAACTCCCATTGATGTAAGAGCTGACAAGGGTTGATCCTGTCTGGTTATGTTTACTTGTCATGTAGCAAATTCACCCACAGGCACTGTTACAATGGAGACTCTTAACAGAGGTGGGGAGGTGATTAGTTGCAGAGGTTCATGACCATCACACTCTGTTGTGGTGTAGTTCACCCTTCTTTCACAACAGCACTGTGCCTAGTTATTCTGGCTGGCAAGAAGGTAGGGACCCTTTCTGTTGGTTTACTTACCTAATTGGACTGGGGAGCGGAAGTGTAAGTAACTTCTGATCTTGGATGGTTCCTCTCTGACTTTCCCAAAACTCCCACCATGTAGCTAAAGCCATAATCTCAATAGCCCTTGCTGCCTGAAGGTAGTGAGAGAATCATTATTCTCATTGCTCTCCTGTTTGGCTGAATAAAGGCTACATCCCGCCTAGCTTAAGGGACTTATAATTTTGGGGTTCTTGCAGCTTCTAATCAGGTTTAAAAAGCAATTTGAGATGATTTTTAGTTTCTTTGAGTTGATACAAGAGAGAAGCAGCAAAGCCAAAAATACCAGTATGAATGTCAGTGGTTTGAAAGGTCACTTCTCCCCCTTTCCCTGCCAACATCCCAAGTATGAAACAGTGACTTCTAATGTAGTCACACATCCTGTAGTTCACCCCTTTAACTAAACAGTCTAATATAATAATAGCAAATGACTGTAGGAGTAGGTGGTTTAGTTTCAGCAGGCATGAAGCCTCATTTTATTCAGAGTGGTGTAAACAGGAGTGACTCCACTGTCATTAGAAGGGTAATGCCCTTGGAAGCCTTATGAGGAGAGAAGACAATCAGGCCTGGAGGTTTTTTTTTTTAGTTTTCTTTTACTTTTCTTCTAAATGGGGACATTAGCGGTACAGGACTGATGATGGTGTTATTGCCTCTCTTGGAAACACAGTGCACACTCATTTCTTTAAGTAGTTAGTATGTGGTATATCAGTCTGCTGGATCAGTGATAATAGGACAGTCCACCCCAATCCTGCTGCTAGTGCATAGCTGGAATTCCTCTTGACTTTAATGGATGTGCTGTCAGCACAAGGGCTCAGCTACTCCAGTTGTATTGCCAGCTGAAAGAGTGAACAAAGTATTTTCTCTTTATTACTTTTCTGTACAGCCTCATTCTCTCCAGATGAGGTGATGTGTTCTGCACGTTGAAGCATATGTGTATTCAGGAGCATTGAGTATTTATTAATATCTTCATGCATGTCTGAGAATATAATGTCACATAACAAACCATAGTGCTAGCCTCAAGGATGTCATGGTGCAGTTACCTTTTCAATACAATGTCAAAATGATCCTGTGTGACTTTTATATGGAGCATCCCTGTCCACAGCAAGGCTAGAGGAAAAAAGCCTTGCTTTGGATCTTTTTGTTCCCTGTATAATTAAGAAAGAAAGTTTGTAGGTCAGAATGCTATCTTTAAGCTTAATTCACCTTTTTTCATACCTGCTTTTATTGGAGCCTTATGCAATTTTATCACAGTCTCTGTTACCTCTGGCATAATTAATCATCTTCAGTGTTGGTTATACACACAGAATTCCCTGTTCTGTTTCCAGTCCTTTCTCTGCAGTCTGCTTTCTCTTCTGTCAATAGCTGATCTTCACTGCCTATTTCTTGATATTTTTACCTAGGTATCGTTCTTCAGTCTCAAATGCTGCTGTTTTAAGCTTTTCTTGTAACACTGATTTCTCCTCTCTCTATTCTTCCGCATTCTCTTTTTGACTATTGCAGCCAAAGGCATAAACTGGAAGCCTTTTGAGGAGAATAATCAAGGAATAAAAGCTGTAGATGATGCTATGAATTTGCAGGCTGTATTCTGAAAATGCAGTGACTCCAAAACCAAGCTGAGAGTTCTCAGGAGCAACCAGTTAGGTTGGATAGGAAAGAGAGTTGGATTCCTAGATTGAGTAAGCATGGAAAGGTGTTATTACCTATCTACGTAGGATTTCAGAGACCATTTCAGGGATACCATGTCCAGTTGTGGTACCCTTACTGCAGGGTACTGTGGGAGCAACTAGGTGTTTGATGCTAAAGCTAGTGGAGTATATTTTCAGCATTAATCCACTGCTTTTCTAAGGAAGAATGTTTCCATAGTCAAGGCTGTAAGTTTTTTGTGGAAGTTCATTTGTATTTTTCAAATAAAACCCAATGCGAGTGTCTTAACATCAACACTGTTAGTCTGAATGACCAGTGCTCAGAGTCTTGGCCTATATTCTGTGCCAATTTTACTTCCTCAGGATGTCACTGGGGAGACTTAAGCAGCCTACAAAGTATTGTATGCGAAAGCATCTGACGTCAGCTAGTGCAGGGAGACAGCGTGGTTTCGTTGCTTACATTGGGGGCAGCCAGCCAGGAACTCCAGGGCTTGAACCCTGGCTCTGCTGCTGGGAGGGCTGCTGCAGTCTGACCAGATCAATGTGAGCAGAAGCAAAACTTTCAGCAGAGAGGTGGTGTCTAGTACAGGACTATTGAATACAATAAGGAGCTTCACAGACTTACATGCTACAGGAGGTGGACATGAAGAGAAAAATGTTGAAATAGTTACATTTCTCTAAATAAAAGGGCACTACCTAAACCCTTTCTCTCAGTTTCAATTTTGCATCTAGACTTCCTGCCTTTTGTTTTGTTTGTTGGTTTCTTTGTTTCAGTCATGTAAATCATGACATTGGATTTTCACTCTTTTTCCTTGCAACTGATTGACAACTTCAAAGATTCCCTTCTTTCTGCAAACTGTAGCTGCCATTGCACGACTGCAATAAATATATATGGAGAACATGAGCAAAAAGAGGATGCCCATGACTTTGGTGCAAGGGAAAGCCTGTGTCTTCACCTCCACCTTATCTTTATCTAAATCAGCCTACGTGTATGAGGCAAGATTTCTAGTGTTTAGTGGTACTTGCTACGGGACTGTACTGCAATTATTCACAAGCATGACCCAAGGCAAGCAGGTTTGTAAATACTCAGGCATTTCCACTCTTCTTTAGTCTGTTTGTTCCTCCTGATTGATGAAAACAAGTCCCACTAAAGGCCCTTGTGGACTTCATTAATTATGCTAGTGGTTGATTGGTTTGGCCCAGAATGCTTTAAAACAATAGACAGATTTAATCAGCAACAGCTCTGGTTGCAACAGCTTCACAATCTCCTGGGAGCATCGTGCACTGAGCTTCCTTTTGTGTTATTTTCAAGCCATCAAACAACCTTTAATCTTCCCAAATTAAAAAACAAAAAAACCAAAACAACAAACAAAGCATACAATGTATAATATGTGGAAAGAATAACAGAACTGTCTTCACATAAGCGATAATAGAAATGTTTCCTTATTAGGTGACTGAATGCCAACATTGCTGTTCCCTGTGATGCTCATTATTTGGAAAAGTTAAATATTTAGAATCTGTTTTATTTGAACAGTTCTGCCAAAAACAGTCCTTTAGATTTTCTCTGTTGGTCACAGAGAGCTTCAAAATAAATGAGGCCTGAGGTAGGTGTGCATGTGTGTGTGGGCAGACAGGATGGGAGCAGGTCTGAAAGGGTTGAAAATATTTGTGGGAAGCAGGCTAAGCAAACACTTTGAAAACTAACACTTTCTGAAACCTGTTCTTTACTCTCACACACAACAGATTGTGGGGAAGTATTTATGCAAGGCTTATTCCATTGATACAGGCCATTTGTGTGGTATGTTAAACACTTAAAACTAATAATCTTCTGAGCACTTAAAGTAACCATGGGTTGTAAAGGATTAAAGATCATTAGTCACACTTTAAAACTCTAATTTTACTGGTTCAAAAAGTCTTTGACTTTGCTACTATGCGTTGTCTATGAAGCCTTTAAAATTGTTCTGAATAAGTTAGGGACCAACTTTTCTGTTGGTGATTCCTACTGTGTACAGTGGAATGGTTCTAGTTTACAGGAACAGAAATTGTGGCCTGGGATTTTCAGCATGATAAGGGGGTCTTTCATTCTTCAAAAGCATAAGGATATTTCCCTATCACACCATATTTAGCATTATCTACACTTCAGAGAACTAATTCTTTTTGAAAACAGAGATGAAAGTGGGGTGGAGTCAGCATTTTTATTTTTAATTCAGATTGCCCTTGTTTTTCTCCAAAGGTTGAAGGTAACGCCAAGCCAAAGATTTGGCTTTGCTCTTGAAACCAAAGCACAAGCTGAGCTGTTTAACCATGGCCATATGAGAAAAGGAAAAAAAAAAAGAAAGAGCTACATAAAACTATATTAAAAACTTGTTGGAGCTGAAAGAAATAGTATTAGACTATTCTTATTGGCTTTTACTCTTCTTTGGCTCATCCTCTTTACTGCACACAAAACTTGGCTGAAATCAGTAAACGGTCTTCTATCTGAATCCTGTACCTCTCCTGTTATGAATACTGACTTCCTATGTGCTATATAAATAGTGTGGTTTGGATGTGATGTGCTGGGGGGGAAAGACCTGTATAACATTTAATCTAAGATGAGCCTTTGGATTTGTGCAGGGTTAAAGCAGTGCAGTTACCTTTTGACCAGGCTTCATGCTATTTGTCGAATCTCATACTGAGGACTAGAGTTAATGCGTTCTGGGAGCAGTGTGACTCACCAGATGATAGTACTTCACAGAATTTGCTTCTTGCTCTGTTAAAAGACTTTTCATTGCACAACACAGTTCTTGTAATTAGAGACATGAGCAATATTATGCACGCTCTTTTTCTACCTGCTTCTTGCCTTCTCTTTGACAAGATGAAGAAGAGCAAGTCAGTATAAAAGTGACCAGGTATTGATTCATCTGTCATTAATTAGCTTGGGATTTTCTAAATCAAGTAGGTTTGAAGGGTACAGATCTGAGAGCCCTGGAGGTGGAATTGTTCTGCTTAGGCACGGAAGAGGCAGTGGGAATGATGGTAGCATAAACTTTCGCATTATGGCTGTCAAAGTAACACTCCCTGAAACACTGAGAAAGAAAGGAGAATTACTGTTTCAGCAGCCTGTTTAATCTCTGTATTTCTGCTCAGTGTCAGAGGGCCAAATCCTTACCATTCTGAAATGCCCATCCAGTCTTCTGTGAACTAGATAGAGGTGCACATTATATTGACCGTTTTGTAAGATACTCTGAGACATGTAAAGGAGCACTACCTAAATGCAAAATAATACTCTCTTATTTTTTGAATATATCTGCGTATTTTTTAACTGTGCACCTCAGATCACATTCCCATAAAACAGCCAGAATCCTCCTGGCTCCTGCTGGATTCTGCGACAGTAGTCAAGATTCTGTCTGTAAGGTGGTTGGAAATGAGTTCATACTTAGAAAACAAAGTGTAGGTGGAGCACAGCCACCTCAGGCAGGAGTTAAGCAATAAGGCTGGAAAACACTGCACCCTGCCAACAGCGTTAGCAATGTGGACCAATAGCAGACACATGGCACAAACTGCAGCCAGAGATGCCACTGTACACCTCTGAAATTAAAATTACTCAGGTGCCTAAGTTCAAGGATCCAAAGTCATACACAGGCACTGATGTAAGTACCTCAGTTTCCCAAATGGTGAACAGGAACAACTCCTGTTTCACTGAGAGGAGGGAAGCACTGGGTTGATACACATTCCTGTAAGCTGGCTGGTGTATTTAAGTGCCAAAATATGAACTTAGGCACCCCATTTTGCACATTTTGTTTTGTAATTTTTAGTAGAGCTATTCAAACAAATACTTACCCTCAGCTCACCTGGCAAAGACTTTCATTTTCACAGCTCTGTGGAAAAAGTGAACCAGCTTTATTTTCACTTCAAATATTTCTTTAAAAATGAGAGATTTTTCCACTGGCAGAAAACTAACATTTGCTGGTCAATATACTCATAAAGCAAGAATGGTAGTTTTGCGCAATTTTGTTTAATGAATGAGCCTTTAGATTGCTATAGCAAACTGGCCAGCTAGCCACTGTGTTTGGGAAAAGTCAGTGATTTTCATTTGCTGTAATTTTGGGTGGTGGCTTTTTTGTTTGGTTGGTTTTCCAATTTGAACGCTATGGTGCTGCTCTGCTTTGGCAGGGTGAGGCAGCCATAACCAGCAATAATAGGAACCGATGTTCCTCTTATGTAGGAAAACCAGTTTTCATCCCATTTGGCAAATAACTGCTTTCAGATGTATCCTTGCAGGATGGGGCAGTCTTTTGCACAGTACCCTCTCTCATTTTAGGGGAGCCAAGTTAACAAAGTCAAGCAAGAGCACCTGGAGATGATAATCCATCCTCTCTCCAGCTTTGTAATTGAGTGAATGTCCTCAACTCATTGAGCAAAAGGGGATGAGGAACCTCATCTCCTCAGAAGACCGGAAGATTTTTCACTCTCCTTGTGAAGCCTGATGCCATGTGATTGACCAGCTGGCTTAAAAGGATTTTTGATTTGTGTTAAGGTTGCATTCAAAGATCCATTGTAGAGGGTAGGGTGTAAACAGCCCTTGGATCAAGTCTGGCTACGCAATCCACTCTGCAAAGGCTCGCTATCACTTTCACACACTGCTGTTAAAGATTTAACAAAAATGTGCTGCTCTTGGTTCAGTGCTCTCTCATATGTCATAAATGCTATAATAAATGTTTGTCTCAAGATGTTCAGGATATACATTTTGGCTCTAATGCAATATGCATCTTTGAAATAACTCAGATTTATAATCTAATGTATACTAACTTCATGTTTCTCTGACCTTTATCTACAGCAGGAGTAAATGCTAATACTTAAACATTTAAAGCCAGATTCTGTCACGCTTGTAAATGAAGACTGGCTTCTCTGTGAGTTTTCATCAAGTCAATGTACAGATCTCACACTACTCTTATTCAATTTAAATAAGAATGGCAAAATATGGAATTACATTTTGTTGAAAAACGGGTAGCTAGTTTGACCCCTTATAATCTGTACAATGGCAGTGTGAGAACTCAGTGAAGGAGAAAAAGGATTATAAATGACTGAGTAATTTAGTTTTAATTCTGTGAGAGAAGAAAATTGAATACTTACATAATATTTCTCATCTCTTTAACCAAGAATTTGGGTTAAAAATTAAACAAACAAACAAGCAAACAAAGAAACAAACAAACAAAATGTGAAAATAGCAGGCTTTTGTGGCAAAACAGTTCTTTTTCTTTTACAGTGTTGTGGTTACAGTCTTTCTCACAGTACTCCTAGTATTTCAAATTCTAAGAAAAATAAAGAATTGCAGAGCTATGTGCAAAACATTCCCTAAACCAGAAACTCTTTCAAAAATTCCAGAAGACAAGTGGGTTTGGATTTTGGTTAAAGAGCAAGTAATCCTATTTTCATCTGAGATCTTTGTCTTATGGACCCCTAAACTTTCACCTATTGGTAGAACCACAATTTGTGTATTGCAGAAATCTTGATTTGACATAGTGCTACTTGGCTACTCAAACCCAGGATACAAGTTGAGAAAATCCTGGTGTGTACAGGTAGATTAGATTGGGTGTGATCATGTTCTTTTCAGGTAAAGCTAAATGGGAGCTGGTGGTCTCTGTGTTTTCGATCTTTGTTTCGATGGGCTCAGTGCATTTCCAGACGATCCTCCTTGTGTATTGCAGTGTCTTTGTATACGAAACCACATAGATAAATGAGAGCATCTGTCTGTGATTTATCCTGCTTTGTTCAGTGGAGTAAAGTAAATAAATTAATCTTTAGGGCTATGTTGAAGCCATGAGCTTTGTGTTTAGCCACAATCATCTACCCAAGTTCCAAAAGTGCAAAATAGTGATCAGCTGTACACTGAGAGCACTCTGCAAATGCACACATGGGACCTGAAATATTTGGTTCCCACAAGTTTTCACAAACAAGAAAAAATATGGGTAGGAATGTTGCCAGCTTTCTCCAGGCCTTGAGAACCCTCATGCTGATGTGTATCTGAACCTAATGTAAATCAAAACATGTGGCTCCAGATGAGTATTAATACTGTAATTTAGTCTTAGGTTTTGGTTGCCATCTAGATGTCGGGACTAAGGTTGAGTATTTATTAATGTTACCTATTCCTTACAATCAGTACTTGGTCCATGAGCAAGTATTAGGCTTAACTGGAAACATACGTGCATGTGAATATATTCAGCTGAGGCCTGATATATTGTCCATTGAATTTAGTGGGTATTTTTCCAAGGATTTCTACTGGGGGAAGGTTGGGCCACATAAATACTCTTTCTTTGATTTAGGCTAGTGAATAGTCTTTATAAGAAGCTAGTACCATGAGCAAATTAATTCCTGCATTTTTTTGCAGCACTGAGTTGCACTTGATTTCTGTTAGTCGAGTTTACGTGAAACCATCAAGAGAGGGCAGGTAGACAAATTCTTGTAAGAACAAGTCTTCTTAATAAAGATTGGTGTGAGATGCCCGTACCCTAGCCTTGAGGGATGAGGAAATAACTTTGTGTGCATAAAGGGTATGAAGCTGGCATCTTAAACCACATTGTACCACTTCATCTACCTCTTCAGAGAAGGAATCTGTCATGCTAGAGAAGGTCTAAACAAAAGCTGGAAACCCTGAAAGAATATGAAGCCATGGAGTTACACCTCTCCTTCACTAGAATGCAATAATTTAGAGAATTTTTGTCATTTGTATTAGCTGTGTTTATAGTGGGAACAGACATGATGGATTCTGGGTGATGAAACTGGTCAGTGACAGGTAAAGAACCTGCTAGTTTACCTTGAAGATGCATGTTTGCTGGAGTTAGGAATTACTGCTGTAATGGATCATTTTACCATCCAGTCAACGTAAATTCCTCTGTAGGAGAGCATAGCTTGAATAGAAATTATCCCACCTACCACTGCCTTTCTAAAACGAACATTTTGGTCATACGTGGAAATACGATTTGGTGTAGTGTAAGTGGAAATCCATTCAATGAAATTTGAAGACTATGAAAACTAGTTGAAAATACAAAACCACATTGTAATCAGTTTCCTTGGGGCCTATTAACTTCCCTGGTTCAAGGAGGGTTCATCCTAAGCAAATGGATCAGATTCTTATCCCCATGAGATGTGAATTTGTTGGAGGTTTGCATGGGTGTCAATGACTATTTATGCATCATAATTATTATGGTTTTGAAATAAACTAGCACAAAAGTTGTGTAAATCAGTATTTGAAGTGTTCTAAAGGTGTGCCTAAATTAGGCTTAATTAACTAGGACAGAGAGGTGATTTGCATAACATTTTGATTAGCAGAAAATGTCATACAGTTTTAGTCTCTGTATACTGAAATTTCGACATGAATATATTCTGTCTGTGTATCCTCTCAGAAACATGGGATAACTGCAATATTAACTGTCTCTAATCTTACACTGTGCTCCTCCAGAGCTTGTGTATCACTTTTCAGAGTATTTTTGTTCACAAGTTTCTTGTTACCTGCTTTCTATAGAGGACATTGAGTTTCAAGCCCTAATAAAAGATCCCTTTACCCTGGAAACCAGGCTGTCTAAATTGTCTTTTCATGGCCCATTATGGTAATAAGAAAAGGAGGGAGAAGGAACCAACAGAAAACAGAATTTCTTGGAATGGGTTCTGTTTGTCATATACACATTGTGGGGTTAAGGAAATTGGAAGGAAATGTTTGTATAGTGGCAGGAAATGTTAAAGTAGCATACAGACGCCTTTGTAATTTTCTGCACATTTGGCAACTTGTTTCTGCAGAACACAGTGAAATTTAGACATAACTAGAGTGACTTACATTTAAACAACAAAACATTCAGAATTATTTGTAATCATGGAATTCCACATGTTGGGAGAAGCTGTGATAAGACATAGCACAGCAACTGCTAGAATTTCTGAAACAAGAAGCTAAAACATCTCTTGTTACAAGACTAACAAGATGGTTATCATAACTTACATAATACGGTGCTCGGTGTTTTAAATGTGCTACAGACAAATGCACAGTTACATAGTTTGTTCAGGATGCTTCTTCCAGAAAAGCTACCTCTTTTCTCCTCTAGGACATCCCCTAGTAAACATTAATTACAGTTTATGTAACCCATCAGAGATGATAAACAGAGTCTTTCATAAATAAGGATTTACAGTGTTATACCCTACTACTATTGAGGTATTTTTCTGTTCATGTAAGTTAACTTGATTCACTGAAATTCAGACTGTTTTCTTAGGGATAATTGGCAACAAGAGTTGACTGAAGATTTTATACAAAACATGAAGCTTATCCACAGAGTTTGACATTAGCTGGAGTATCTTTCTCACTGAGACAAGATGCAGCATTTCAGCTGGTTGTTTGCAATGGACTATGAAGGCGTCTTGAATGAGAACAGGAAAAGTACATTTAGTAACTAACATTTAAAGTAAAAAGGGAAGAAATGGAATAGCCATATGACATGGGAAGAGCAACAGACATTACATTTAAAGCAGGTTTTTAAACTCATTCTTAGTGGTTTTACTTCATCATTCAAAAATTCATTTTTCAGAGTAGGTAGATAGTCATTGAGTCGTACAAAGGCTCTTGGTGTAAAACTGGGTAGAAAGGTGTATTTCCTTACTTGATTGAAATTTGTGTGTTGAATCACTAATGCTTATGAACCTAGAATAAAATAGAGCTTTGGGTAGAAAATGCAGGAAGGTTTATCAACCTGAAATTAAGGTTCCAAACTGAACTACAGTGTGGCTGGCTAACATGGTAGACTATGTGGAAGGGATTTTTTCAGCTATTTCTAACTATTTTATTGAACTAAGATGCTTGGAAAAGCATCCCTTTTTTTCCAGCAAGACAAAACTAAAGGAACTAAGTGAAATAACAACAGTGTAAGCATATTGACTGAAAAGATGAAGCTGGAGTGTCAGTGCTTTTCTCTTGCCAGAAGGAATGTTATTGTAGTAACACATTCCATAGAAAGTTTGATGCATTTTAATGATTAAGGTATTTATCCTACTTTTATTGTGGCATAGATCTTTTTCCATACTGTTTGCTTTATGAACTTCCGGTATCCATCTGTTATGGTTCCACATCATAGTTGTTGTCAGATTGTTTGGACAAACTGTCAAGCATTTTCTAAGTTAATGACATTTATCACTGCTTCTCCTGGCAAATGAATGTTTGTTGACCATGACTCTTCTGACATTACAAAGGCAATTATTTGCAGCAGTATGGTAGCTCTGTGATAAGAGCTCTTAGTCATCACAGGGCTACAATTGCATCAGTCCAGTACTTCTGTTCTAAATAATTGAAAGAAAAGTTTGAACAGGAATGAACAGTTCCCTCGGAGAGGAAATTACACAGAGGACTAATATTCTGGTTCTGGGAAAAGCAGGCAGGATTATAGGTAAGTACTTTAGAGCAGTTTTCCTTCCTTTAGGTAGGAACAGTGCTCTAGCGGGCAAAACAAGCAGGGAAGTAGTAATGGTGGCACAAATGGTCATGTCAAAAGCATACAAAAGTATTGGACTCTGCAGAAATGACTGTCTTGGGCAGTCACTAAGCAGATTGCCTGATAGGTGACCTGAAGCTCATTAGCCATAGTGTAACAGAGGAAAATAACGAACTATACTGCACTTTTGGTGAATAAAATGAATGAACTGGGTTCAGCAGTTTTGTGATAAGGCTCAGTCATTTGACACGTATAGAACTGACAGACATAGTGTCCACCACACTAATTTATATTTTTTCCAATTTGTTGAAAATAATCTACGTTTTGTCTGACAACTAATTTAGGACTAATGGTAAATTCCTCTTCTTGTTACAATTTCCCATCCATAGGGAAAGAGTAAGAAATTAAAAATTCCAGGAAGGGGAAAGTCCTTCCTGAAAATACTATAGTTTCTTTTTTATATGTTTTTTTGTCTTGAATGCCTGTGCTGATGCTGCGCTTCAAAGGCAGACTTCATCACTAGAGTCCTCCCAGTTACAGGACTTCTACCTTGGTGTTTGGTGTGAATCCTGCTTTTTTGTCTATTTTTCATAGACTTCTACTACTAGGAACTCTCCTTTTTATCTTTAAACTTTCCTTTGATTATTGTCACTGGCTGGCCCGTTTGGTCCCAGTCTCACCTGCAATGTTAAGTTTCACTAGTCTTCTGACTGTCCCTCCTAAGCCATAAGCCACATTTGCAACCCTCCTTTGACATCTCTCCCATAATACTGCTTTTCTGTACCTCTGAGACGTAAAACCAGATGTAAGGCAGAAAAAGAACCAGGACAAACCTGACCTAGTGCAAAAGAGACAAATTTCTAGCTTGGGCAGCAGCTTGTAGGAAACCTTGCCTCAGCAAGTCCATCAGGAGACTAAAGACCATTTATCTAGGTCTGTAACACCAGCTCCTGAGCCATCACGATGCAGGTGACTGTGCTGGTCCCTGACTCCAGTGGTTTTGAGTCAGCAGGGCAGTCCTTTGCTGGTTGTTTCAATCAGTGGAAACTAGAGCTTCCCAGAAATTAGGTGGTGTAGCTTATGCTCACAGCTGAAATGGTCCGTATCTGCTTCTGCACTGGGAATTCTCCATCCTACCCTCTCCGTGCTGTTACAGTTTGTCTATCTGGATGACCCGACTATGCAGTCTCTATACACCAATGTATTTTCTAAACAAAGCTGAGAGCATGAAAATGTATCGCTCCTCTGGGTTTGCAAGAGATAATAATACCTGCACATCTGCCAGATTGTGTTGCTAGTTACAAGAATGTAAAACAAGAGAAGGTCACAGTAGCTAATGGAACGGTCCCAAGGTTTATCAGTATGAAAGAGAAAAGAATTTAGTGGAGTTTAAAGAGGAGTAATGATTTCCTCCCTCTCACTGCAGCTGCTTCACCCCGTTTGCTCTTTTTTGCTTGATTATATACAAAACATAAAAAGTGAACAACTAAGCTAAGTGATGTGTTTTCCAGGATTGCCATACCTTGTAACTTAATAATCATCATAATCCAGATTCACTGAGGGAAAGATTTATTTTGGCTGCTCTAAGAGGATGTTGGTGATGGATTTCTAATTTGTGAAGCCATAGGTATTTCTGTGAAGGTTTTAACATGCAAATAATTAGCTCTTTCCCTTTTTTAAAGAAGCCTTTCTGTCTTCACTACACTGATTCTCTAAGTACAGTTTATTATCTAAACACTGGTGCTTTGAGAGCTATTCAACGTCTGATTATGCCAGTGGGTAGACCAAGACAAAAACATGCAAAATCAATCAATTTATCTAGCTGCCCTGCTCAAATACCATATGAAACAAAAGAGGCAAAAAACCCCCAAACCAACAACCAAAGAACTGAAAAAACACTCCATCTCTGCCTTGTAATCAAGTTAGCAAGTGATATGCTTGTTTTTTAAACCTTTTGCATGGACTGGAACAAAACACACTGTTTTGGAAACCAGGCCATTGTATAGATGGAATTGTGTGCCATTTAAAGTATGAAGGTGTTTAACTTTCTGCCACCTTTTCCCCTGCAACAGAAGTCTTACTGATTTTGGTCATCTGCATTTGCAAGAAGCTGGCAAGGAGCAGTAGCATTCCGGACATAACTAGCCACTTTCTGTCAGTTTTTGCCAACAATTTGCAAAGCGTTTTCTGAACCCTGTGGGTTCAGAGCAAATGAGATTAGACTGAAGCTGAAACTCATTACACAGACTAGAAAATCCAGTCAGGATTCAACTTGTTCTGCTGTGGGTTGAACTGTGAAAAATCAAGAAGTAAATCCTGCTAGAGATTCAGAGAATAAGTGTGTCACCAGTCTTTAACTGACTTGAAAGAAGAGGAAATATTACCCATAGATTTTTTTTTGTAACATTAAAATGACTTTTCTTTAACTGAAGAGAATCTTTTATTGATTGAAATTCTAGAAACTTGAAATTTTCCTATCAGTAATTTGTAGAGTGCTTAACATTCTTGTTTTCAAATTTTAATTTTTGTTCACTGGATTATTTTGGGAATTACACACAACCTGTTTTATTTACCATCTAAATTTCACATGATAAGAGACTGACTTTAAAGTTTCTGGAGAAACAATGGCTTGAACAAATTGTCTCATTTATTATCTCTGCAGTGCCACATATACCAGTTTAGTAGTGATCAAAAATCCTCAGCAGAGATGGTTTTCTACTGATTGGTGTGGACTGACTGTCATTCTCAGGCCCTGGGGTTTCTGCTCTTTGCTCCCTGGTTCATAGTTTCACGTAAAGGCTAGGAATGTGTAGACATGTAAGCTTTTCTCACATCCAGAAGAGATCTAGGACGTATTTGTAATGCAGAGGTAAAAATATATTACTTTTTCTTGTGGGTCTTTGGTCTCCAGAGCAAATGGTACATCACCAATACTAAAATCACCAGAAAAGTAGGTGGAAGAATTTTCACTGTACCAAGAGGTTGTTCCAAAGCTGGAAAGGAAGAGCAGAATATAAACATCTAAATTAATATCTAGATGAATAACTCATATAAGAAATACTAAGTAGTTGGATTTTTACTGTTCCCTCTGAAAAGAATCAGTAGTTTAGGGGCTGTGGAGTCAGTAAGGATTTTTTAAGGTGGCAGAGAAAGTATATGGTTATCCATAGATTATATCTAGTATAGGAAAGGGGGGGGGGGGGTCAAGATATTATTAGGACCACATTATGAAGTAGCTGCACGAAAAGGAAACTAAAGTTCCTAGCAGTATACAGCATGAATCAATATAGCTGGTATTTGAGCTCTAGCAAACCTCTTCAAATACAATCCTTATATGCAATCAAAGAAAGATGTAAAACCTGTTTGATAAATCTAGTAGGCCCTTTCCATATAGCTTTTTGAGTATTTTTTCTTTCTTTTCCTTTCAAAAGCATCGTCATGTGATCAAGAACTTCAGTCAGCCCTGGAGGAAGCTAAACAGCCCCAGAAAGACAATGTGTTCATTCCAGAGTGTGCTCAGGGTGGCCTCTACAAGCCAGTGCAGTGCCATCCTTCCACAGGCTACTGCTGGTGTGTTCTGGTGGATACAGGACGTCCCATCCCTGGTACATCAACCAGGTAAGGGAATACATGTTCAGTGCTCAAAAGTTGTATAGAGAAGATGCCTTAGTGTGCATGTACTAGCATGTAGATTTCTGTTGCTCGTGGAATTACATCATAGATCCAAAGAATCATAAAATGGTTTGGGTTGGAAGGGACCCTAAAGACAACCTAGTTCCAACCCCCCTGCCATGGGCAGGGACACCTTCCACTACATCAGGTTGCTCAAAGCCCCATCCAACCTGGCCTTGAACACTGCCAGGGATGGGGCAGCCATAGCCTCTCTGGGCAACCTGTTCCAGTGTCTCACCACCTTCACAGGGAAGAACTTTTTCCTTACATCTAATCTAAATCTACCCTCTTTCAGTTTAACACCATTGCCCCTTGTCCTATCACTACATGCCCTTGTAAAAAGTCCCCCTCTGGCTTTTTTGTAGGCCTCCTTTAGGTACTGGAAGGCTGCTCTAAGGTCTGCCTGGAGCCTTCTCCTCTCCAGGCTGAACAACCCCAACTCTCTCAGCCTGTATTCATAGGAGAGGTGCTCCAGCCCCCGATCATCTTCATGGCCCTCGTCTGGACTCGCTCCAACAGGTCCATGTCTTTCCTGTGCTGAGGACCCCAGAGCTGGGTGCAGTACTGCAGGTGGGGTCTCACCAGAGTGGAGTAGAAGGGGAGAATCCCCTCACTCAACCTGCTGGCCACGCTGCTTTTGATGCAGCCCAGGATACGGTTGGCTTTCTGGGCTGCAAACACACGTTGCCGGGTCATGTTGAGCTTCTCATCAACCAACACCCCCAAGTCCTTCTCCTCAGGGCCGCTCTCAATCCATTCTCTGCCCAGCCTGTATTTGTTCTTGGGATTGCCCCAACCTGTGTGCAGGACCTTGCACTTGGTCTTGTTGAACTTCATGAGGTTTGCACTGGCCCATCTCTTAAGCCTGTCAAGGTCCCTCTGGATGACATCCCTTCCCTCTAGCACATCAGCCGCACCACACAGCTTGGTGTCATTGGCAAACTTGCTGAAGATGCGCTCAATCCCACTGGCGATGTTGCTGACAAAGATGTTAAACAGTGCTGGTCCTAATACCGATGCCTGAGGAATGTGACTTGTTGCTGCTCTCCACTTGGACGGTGAGCCATTGATCACACATTGATCTTTCAGTGTGACCATCCAGCCAATTCCTTATCCATCAACTGGTCCATCCATCAAATCCATGTCTCTCCAATTTAGAGACATGGATGTCGTGTGGGACAGTGTCAAATGCTTTGCACAAATCCAAGTAGATGACATCACTTGCTTTTCCCTTATCCATCAATGCTGTAACCCCGTCATAGAAGGCCACCAAATTTGTCAGGCATGATTTGCCCTTGGTGAAGCCATGTTGGCTGTCACCAATCACCTCCATATTTTCCATGTGCCCTAGCACAGTTTCCAGGAGGATCTGCTCCATGATCTTGCCGGGAAACAGAGTTCTCACAGAGGTGAGACTGACTGTCATATAGGTTTTTTCCACTATGAAGTGAAATATTTCTAAGAGACATCAAAAGTTAAGGCCAGATGGTCACAGACTCCTTCACTGCAATGTCACAGGCAGTTTGCTTCCCTAGTCCTCTTTTTTACTTCCATTTTGTGCTGGGAAGCCAAGGCTTGGAGCAGGTAATGAATAAGCCCCGAGGAAACCTCATACTCCTTAGCCTGAATATAGAAGAACCAAGTAAGATGGTCTATACAGAAACCACATCCAACCTCAGAAATGTTCAGTTATTTTTCCAGCAACCTCCTCAACTATTTCATGTGACTGGCTTTGATGGAACAACTGCTTGGGAACCCATAGAGAGGAAATATCATTTTAGTGTGTTATTAATAGAAGCTTGGAGTTCAGTCATCTCATCCGAGCCTGATATATGGTAAAATGTTGTGAGCCACATAGAGCAGATGTAGGCAAGGCAAGTATCAGATTCCAAAGGATGTTATTTAGGCTGGTTATTGAGGTTTGGCCCTTGTAAGTATGCTATAGAAGCTCATATAAAGCTGACGGGCAGTATGGATATCTTGATGCAAACATAAATCTTCTGAAGCTTAAGCAAAAAGAATTTTTTATCATTTGCACAAGGTTTATGAAAAAACATTATAAGCTACTTGCTGTAAAGTATTATATTTTGGGGGAGTGTTTTTCACATATTCTTCAAGTGCTAATTTACTTATAGCTGTTTACACTGTAGTCTAGACTGTGCCAATTACAGTAACAGCTGAAGTGAGCATGACTTAAAGTTACTGTTGATCTGCTGTTTCTGGCAAGTTGAGATCCATAAACTGTCAAAAGCAAAATAATCCAATTTGGTCCTGAAACTGTAGGATCAGTACACATATTGTGTGAGGACCTAGAGATGTCCTCTAGAAATTTCAGAGGCTCCCTTTTCTGCTCTTCTTCTGTTACTGTTTCTTGGTTTTAGTGCTAATCCTTCTTTGAATTATAGTTTAAATAATTTTATGGAGTCTTAGTTCCTATTCTCTAATTTGAGTCCAAATCATCTTCTTGTGCTCATCAAGCAGTGGGGCTTCTGCTGATGTTTTTGTAGTTCTTCTTTATGAGTATCATTATAGAATCATAGAATAGTTGAGACTGGCAGGGACCTCTGGAGATTCTCTAGTCCAACCCCTCTACTCAGAGCAAGGTCAGCTAGAGTAGCTTGCTCAGGACCATGTCCAGTCGGGCTTTGAATATCTCCAAGGATGGATAGTCCGCAGCCTCTCTGGGCAGCCTGTTCTAGTGTTTGATCACCATCACAGTTAAAAAAATAAAAGTTTTTTCTTACATTTAAATGAAATTTCCTCTATTTAATTTTATACCCATTGCCTCTTTTCCTGTCACTGGACATCACTGAGAAGAGTCTGACTTAGTTTTGTTATTTCCCCACCTTTGGATTTTTATAGACACCAATAAGATCTCCCCTGAGCCTTTTCTTCCACAGGCTGAACAGTCCCAGTTCTCTCACACTTTCCTTATTATGTCAAATGCTCCAGTCCCTTAATCATATTCATGGCCCTTTGCTAGACCCACTCCAGTATGTCCATGTCCATCTGGTTTGGGGAGCCCAGAGCTGGACCCAGCACTCCAGATATGGTCTTGCCAGTGCGAATGAGAAGGGAAGGATCACCTCCCTCGACCTGCTGGCAATACTCTTCCTAATGCAGCTCTGGAGGCTGTTGGTCTTCTTTGCTTCAAGGGCACATTGTTGCCTCATACTCAGCCTCCATCAGAAATCCCAGGCCCTTGCCGCAATGTTGCTTTCCAGCTGGTTGGCCCCTATCCTGTGCTGGTTAATCTTCTCCAGGTGCAAGAATTTTGCATTTGCCTTTTTTTGAACTTCATGAGATTCCTTCCAGCCCATTTCTCTAGCTTGTTGATGTCCCTGCGAATGGCAGCACAAGCCCCTGGTGTATCAGCCACTCCTCCCAATTTTGTATCATGTGCAAACTTGCTGAAGTTGTTCTCTGTCCCAGCATCCTGGTCATTAATGAAGAGGTTAAACAATATTGGCTCTGGTATTGAACTCTGGGGCACTCCACTGGTGACTGGCTTCCAGCTGAAATTTCTGCTGCTGATCCTAACTCTGAGACTGGCAGTTCAGCCAGTTTTCAACACACCTCACTGTTAGTTTATCTAGCACATACTTCATCAGTTTGTCTATGAGAATGTAATCAGAGACAGTGTCAAAAGCCCTGCTAAAATTAAGATAAACAACATCTGCTCTTCTCTTTTCATCTGAAGAGGCTGCAGTGTTGGCCAAGCATGATTTCCTCTTCATAAATCCACGCTGACTACTCTCAATCACCTTCTTGTCCTTCATATGTTTTGAAATAGCTTCTAGGAGGATTTGCTTTCATCACCTTCCCAGGAATTGAGGTAAGGCTAACTGGCTTGTTATTCAGCTCCTCCTTGCCCTTCTTCAAGACAGAAGTGACATTTGCTTTCTTCCAGTGCCCAGGAACCATCCCCAGTCACTACAACCTTCCAAATATAGTTGAGAGTGGCCTCACAATGACATCAGCCAGATCCCTCAGCACTTGTCCGTGCATTCCATCAGGTCCCATGGATTTCTCTATGTCCAGTTTGTTCAAACAATACCTGACTTGATCCTTCTCCACCAAGGGTAAGTCTTCCTTGCTCTAGACTTTACTACCGGTCTCAGGGACCTGGGGTTCCTGAAGACTGTTCTTACAAGGAAAGACCAAGGAGAAGGTGGCATTGAGTACTTCTGCCTTCTCTATGTCCTTTGTCACAAGGTCCCCTGTCCCACCCAGCAGCAGGCCAACATTTTCCCTAGTCTTCTTTTTGCTGCTGATAGGTGCATAAGAAGTTCTTCTTGTTGCCCTTCATGCCCCCTACGAGATTTAGCTCCAGGGGGCTTTGGCTTTCCTAACCCCATCCCTGCACACTTGGACAGTGTCTGTATATTCCTCCTGTATCACCTGACCCTGTTTCCACCCTTTGTATACTTCCTTTTTAAATCTGAATTTTGCTAGGTACTCCTTGTTCATCCTGCACATCGAGATTTATGAAAATGGAGTTGGTAATCCTTGAAAGTCAACCAACTCACTTTTCTATTCATATGTATAGTGTGCATGCAATGGGTGTGATTTTGGCTTCTACTGTCATATAGACTGGAATTCTAATTCTTCCCAACCCCTTGATGAATCATCTATGGATCTAGAATCAGTCTTGGTCTTCTTTTTTTCCTGTTTGGTCTGCTGGCCTCTTGTGCTTGGCAACTACAGTCACTCAGCTGTGGGAGAAGAGGTGGCAGGGAGGTCTTTCACTGTGCTGTATGTCTCCAGAGTTGGAAGTCTGGCAAATTGAATTCAATCATTTCATGCGTATGGTTCAGACACAAATCTTCCTTTTGTTCACTGAGTGCTCTGTCTGTTGACTGATACTCAGAAGACCAATTGCTGTGGCTTTGGCCATTTCTAATTTGTTCAGCTTTGCTGGACTCAAGGGCAGTTCTCAGTGAAGCTCTGAGGAAGTAATATTTAGTAATATCCCTGGAGAGGACATTTCTGAGCACAGATGGGTAAGTAGAGTGCTCAGTTTTAGGAGTTTCATACTAAATAAAGAATGACTGGTGTATTTAGGAATCTACAGTCTTGGTAAACAAGCAGGTGGGATTACTGCCTGGAGTTTAAGAGGAATGTCTAGACCTCATTTCTGAGAAAGATTTAGCTGGGCTGGAATCCCATGAATTATTTCTTGGGTTTTTTTTTCTTTTCTCTATATTGATGAAATTAAATTTTTTTCCCTGGCAGAGGGGAGTAAAGGGGGATCAGAATATGATGATGAATATGCAGTTGTCTTTTTGTAATTCTTTCTTATAGAATGGGAAGAATGAACATGTGACTCTTCCCTAGTTTAAAGAACCAGAGGCTAATGCAAAATGGTGTGTGCTATCTTCCAGCTTTCCACTGCAAAATACAAACTGGAAGAGTAGCTGTTAAAACTCTACTGCAGAAACTGATAGCATTAGTACTCCTGGTAGCAAGAAGGATGCATAGCATCCTGGAATCTCTGTTCTGCAAATCTGGATCAAATCACTAGGGGACAACAGTGAAAGGATAGACAGATCTGGGAAGCTGTTGCCAGAACAGCTTAGTGTTTTGCATGTTGTTTGTTTAGAATACATTCATGAGGATGAAATTTGTCAAATCATCAGGCTCTGAATACCACAATAAATAGTAGTCACATTAAATTAGACCCCCAAAATGAAGGGAAGTTATTAATACTCATTCACCTTCTAATGTCCTGTCATCTGAAAAAAAGATGATTTGTCATTGAAGGCATTCCAGAAAAAAAAAAAAATAGAGTTAAACTAAAGACATGTGAATGAAGAACCACTCTAGGATATTTAAGATAGTAAAACTCCCAAGAAATATGTGAATTTGTGGTATCAAGCTGGCTTTTATGAAAGCCTAGAGGAAACATCCATTTGACTAAAAGATGATAATGCATTTAAAAGGTACAAACAACCTTTCCCCCCAAAGTCTGTCAGTATGGTCCTCAGCAGTGGGCTCCCAATGCCTCTTGGACATCACAGCGTGACCCTCAGCCTTTTTGCTCAGCAGGGCCATGAGTCTGTGTTCTCACAGGCGACTTTTTAGCAGCTAGGATCATGGGCAAAGTAATCCCCAGTCCACTTGCGCAAGACTCTCTAAACTTAAAAAAGAACATAAATCAGCTGCTTCGTGAGGCTGCCCACACTGTAGAATCCCTGTGAAAGCCTCCATCCTCTACTGCTTTGTACACCTCACTAAATCTCAGTGCTTCCCAGCAGACTGCTCAGAGGTATAAAGCAGCCTTCATAAGTCCTTGCCGACTCTAGATACACATCCACTGCTAAGGATTCTTTCTCCTTTAAAATTCAAAAGAGTAACTTGGCGTGTCTTTTGACCACATTATTTTTAACCAGACAGTGCTCCATTCTGACATGCTATCCCTTTCCCACTCTTTCCCCATGAAAACTGAGGCAAGTGTGTTTTTCTTATCAGTTCTTAGCATGGCTGTTCCTTTATGGTAAATTTCTAATGATTCATTTTCTTTCTCCAGTTGCTTTAAAGAGTTAAATGTAGACTTTTCGCATTGTAGCATTTTAACACTTATTGGGCTTTAATAGATTTAGTTTGTATATGATGAACTACATGTGTATTTAACAAAAATATAAGCCCAAAGGGTAGAAGAGTAGAGGCCATAAAAGACAGTGTAGGCACAGAGCAGTAACGGAAGAGGACAAGAGGAATGCAGAGTCAGGTATCAGATTAATCGGGGACCAGGCTGGTTGCCAGGTACTGCATTAGTGAGTGTTGCTCAGAGATTTCCCTTTCACTCTTTCCTTGGCTGATTGAAGTGGTCACCCATCAGGTATCTGAATCCAACCTATGCTATCAAAGCAGCTTCTATTCCTGCTGTTCTTTAGGGAAAAAAAGTGCCTCTAGCTCTCCCATGTCCATGAAAACAACACTGTACCTGCTTGCAGGAGCCAAAGTTTGATGGGCCAGTGGGCAGTTTCATCAGATGATACGGAAATAAATTAAGCACTCAAAGGAAAAATAATATTGGGTTTTTTTTCATTCTGCCTGACAATTAAGATCAGAATACTCAGGTATTGGTCTTAGGGGCAGTCTGGCCTAGATCCAGGACATAGCCACCGTTTAATGCTTTTAAAAAGAATATTTTGTTCCAAAAATTTGGATTAGTATATTTTAATTAGACATTTTAGTATGCCTCTCAGTAAATGTCATTTTGGAGAACGTAGAATAGGAGAATTTCAAAGGAAGATGAGCAGTTGTATAAAATATGAAAGAACCCAGATGCAGTGAACAGGTATGTATGTGCACACACATGTATGTGGACACAAGTCATATTACTAAGCGTGTTTAACTGAGAATTGAAACTTTCTCTGAAATGCTACACACTGAATTCTGCAGCTTCAAACTACTTTAGGAGAATGAAAAAGTAAAATTTCTCAGAAGGAGATTTTGTCAAGCTGAGTGAAAAACCACCATGCATCGATAGTGGGACAGAAACAAAAAGGAGAGACTCAGCAGCAGATGCTTCCATGCCTCCCAGTCTTGCATGAAAGATATTGCGTAAGTCAATGTTAGTTGGAAATACAAATAGCAGAGTTTCTTGTTACCAGCTGGACTAACAAAGTGACTTTAAGTAAACTAAGAAAGCATAGAGGAACCAGAATATTCAAGTAGCAGGTGGAGATTCAGTCTTTTCCACAATCCATTGCAAGCAGCTCCAGACCAATTCCCTTCCTTCTGGAAACCCTATCAGTTCTTCACTCTTGTTCAAAATGTTAGCTGTTCATGGTTAGCCCTTCTTATGCGAACTAACATTTTTTTTGGAAAGGATACAGTAGCACATGGCTTTAGAGCTGCAGTGGTAGCTAACTACAGTACCTGGCTTGCTGGGATTTTGAAATTGCTTTTCTGGTGTTTCCCAACAGGAATACTGTGTCAGATGTCAGAATTTGTCACATTGGTCATGCCTTTTTGATTTGGTAGGTGGGAGGAGAGCCTGACTTTGGTTTTGATTTTGTGGTTTGTTTTTGGTTTTTGTTTTTTTTTTTCAAAATTATTTTTTATTATGTATTACTTTATAGCAGTTCCCCACAGTTTTCTCCTTCCTCAGTTTTCCTCCCTGTAGAATGGGCTTTGGAACAGATAATATTTGTTTAGTTTGGTATCAACCCCAGGAGAATAAAGTTGTGCTGGCTTCTTTGAGGTAAGTGGAAAATAGGCAGATGAATTTGCATTGCACCTTCTGAATGAAAAACAAGCTTATTCCCTGAATAAAAGAAGGTACAAGTTTAATTTGGACTACAAAATTGGAAGTAGTTCTAAATCAAATTAACCTTGGCTGGTTTTATTCTCTCCCCGTTTGTTCTTTAGGTATGAACAACCTAAGTGTGATAACGGTGCCAGAGCCCACCCAACCAAAACAAAGGACTTGTACAAAGGACGCCAGCTTCAAGGTCAGTGAAACAGATAAAGCAATTTCTTACTCTATGTCAAAACAATGTATCTTTTAGATATCGCTATTTAGATTTGCCACTGACTGAAGTCTTTGGAACAATGTATGTAAACATGGGTCTTGGGATGTTGTCAGAGAAAGTAAGGCTCATTTTTCTCAGTAGTTTAAAGGCAGTCACATTTACCTGCTGGGATTATTCCTTGCTGCTGTCATACTAGAGAAGTTGGCACATATGTCCAGAACAACTTGGCGAGTACTTCATAATCCTTTTTCTAGCAAAATTCATGGGAAATTGGCCTCTGTCTTCAAATCAGTCTTAAAAATGTATCATCACTTACTTTTTTCCAAGAGTACTCTTGTCAGTTTACCTCAGAATAATTTTATTCTTCTCTGTTGTAGAAACAAACCTTGGTGTTAATTAGATTTTTCATTTTTTCACACTTTTTATAAGTGTGTGAGAGATCTTATCTCTGGATAGTTGAGCTACACAGATGTCAGTAGACTTGCTTCATTTTTGAAATGACCTTTTAATATGTTTGAATAACTTGAGGTGTAGCAGGTTTAATGATATTGCACACGTTATGAGGAAATTCTGAATTACTGTCAGCTATTGTAAAGAACCAGAAACAAACAAATTATGTGGGCAGATTTTTTGTGGCATGAAAAGTATTTCAGTTTAGCAACCCAGAGAAACATTTAGACAATAATTCTGAACTAAACATGCCCATCAGTTGTGAAATGCATATTGAATGAAGCACACATTAATACCCTCTGTCATGAAATAAATTTAATTACAAGGTATAATAAAAAAGAAGAAATATGAATATGTTGTTATACCATATATAATTATATGTTGTGTTCTACATAGAAAGAAGTCGATCATAGGATTAAATGTAAGCCGTCCAATTACTGTGGCTGTAAAAATGGCAAGTGTGACCCAAAACCATATCTAGCTAGGTATGATGGGACAGACAGACAGACAGGAATAAGACAGACAAGGCAGACAAGGAAATGTACAAGCCATTTTAGATAACCCTACTATTTTTTCTGGATTTTATCTAGAACCGTAGGTACAATTCTGGTCATCTGTGTTCAGGGAAATGGATACACAGGAGAAGTTAGCTAGCACTAATGTATCAGGGAAAGCACCTACTTTCCAAGAGAAGGCAGCTAGCATTTGCTTCATTTTGACAAACAAGACAAGGTCTGGAGGCAATATTGGGAGAGAAACTGTTTTCCTCTGTGATGATTTGGGCACAAGAAAAATAGGTATGAACTACCCCGAATGAATTTCACCTGGGAGCTGTAAAGTGGTTTCCAACTATTAAAGCAGTGAGGCAACAGCCTTCTAAAGGACTAGTAATGAGGCAGAAAATCTGGTTAGTTTTTTAGGTAGATCTTGATTACTTTATGAAAGAGACAGTGGGAGATAGGGTTGAATGAGTGAGGTACTCATTCTGCATTATGGCTTATCACTTAAGATACTGAACATGTATATATACTAAGAGATGAAAAGCTAATTTGCACTAAAAATTCACCTTGGGACATGAATTTCACAGCTCTTACCAAATTGTCTCCATTTCTCTTCCTTCACAAAAAAAGGGATGGAGCATGCCTTACTTGCAGTTTTGCTGTTTAGCTGCTCACAGAGTTCAGCAAGAACCATATGTGCCACATAAATTCTCAGATATGTGAAACTTTGTGGCAAACACGCCTCTGTTGACAATCAGATTGATGATGTGTATCCATCATTTCATCAGTCAGTACTTGCTTACTGAAGTTACTGCTGTTGTAACTTCAGGGAAGTTGGCAGGTATGTCAGGGATCATTTGGGAAATGTTTTGGACCTAACTGAGGCCTTTCAATACTTAAAGGGGGCCTATAAAAAAGATGGGGACAGACTTTTAGTAGTGCTTGTAGCAATAGGACAAGGGTAATGGTTTTAAACTAAAAGAGGGTAGATTCAGACTAGATATAAGGAGGAAATTGTTTTTGATGAGGGTGGTGAAACTCTGGGACAGGTTGCCCAGAGAGGTAGTCAATGCCCCATCCCTGGAAACATTCAAGGTCAGGTTGGATGGGGCTCTGAGCAACCTGATCTAGTTGAAGATGTCCCTGCTCATTGCAGGGGGGGTTGGACTAGATGACCTTTAAAGGTCCCTTCCAACCCAAACTTTTCTATCACATTTTACAGTCCTTACTCTATGGAAACCAATGGAAAGTTGGTCATCTTCAACAATTTATTTCAAACAGTACTTGCATAGTTACAGACTTGGGTAATTGATTTCATGTATGTTTTTTCTGAGTGTAAAGAACTTGCACTGAGAACAGAGTATAGCAGAGCAGAAGCTGAAGAAACAAGTTTTGCACTAAAAGATATCACTTGCTGGTCACACCTGCCTTTTGCTAAAAATGTTGAAGAAGCATTTGCTAGCTGAAATCTTAGAGGCACGATGGGCAAGTGAAGGGTTTTAAGCTTTCACACATCGATTTCTTATCCAAACTGGTAGTGCTTTTATACAGTACAGTAACAAAGATTTATCCAAAGTCAAGATAATTTTCCAGTGAAACAATTAACAAGAACTTTCCATGCTGTAATCCCCTACCTGATAAATTCATTTTCATTAAGTTAGGCAATGGTCTTTTGATTTTCTTTTTCTACTTTATGGTATTTTGCATTATGTGAGCTTTAGTCCAACAAACTACTGCAGCAATGTGAGTTCATAATTATCATAAATTATTATGTATGACATGGATTTGCTCTCTCATATCTTCCATTGCTTAATCTTTGACTTCCAAATGCTTTATATTATTTTAAAGTAAGGCAAATACCAAAATTTCCTAACATTTCTTAAATACTTAGGGCTTAGCTAGAAGAACCTCCCTCTTCTACTCTGCAGCAGCATGGAGTAAGTACATGCCTATAGAAGTAACAGGGGGAAGAGGTTACTTTACAGTTGCAGTTGTGTTAAGGTGTTTATTTTTCTTTCACTGTCTTAAGGCTTTCTCTTTTCTCTCTCTCAACTAGTCTATTAAATGCCCAAGTCCTCAACTGGCAAGTTTCTCTCTTATCATACAAACACTACATTAAGTAATAATGAATTGAGTTTATTTTAGATTTTTTTTTGTAAAAAGGAGGTTGAAATAGGATCTTGCACAGGTGTGGGTAGTTGTTAACGAGTAACATGTAAAATTGCACAAATGGCTAACACAAATAAACTTTTTAGTAGAAATGAACCACTGTTACTCAAAGGTTCTCTATTGTAAGCAGTGTTGCAAAGGCATGTTTGCATTTGTGTTGACTAAATTTAAATACAGCCTCTGATTGCTGAGTGGTGCCAGGACTGAATAAAAAATATAGGTTAATTGTGTACTTACTTTCAAGGAATAATACATTTTTGAAAGGACGGGTTTGCTTGATTTGCAGCTTATACCCACAAAAATGCAGTAGCCCTGGGTGAAACCACTGTGACTGCCTGCTGTGTAAAACCAGGAAGATTTTAAAACAATTACTTTATTACTATGAATGATCTTAAATAGGATAAAACCCACTGGTACATCCTCAGGTGGATTAAACTGGCACAGTTCTGCAGCTACGCTGATTTATCCCACCTGAAAATTTGAACCCATTACATGTTAAGCCAAATATTTTTAGCAATAATTTTCAAATAAATCAAGATGCAGGTTTTGGCAAACACTGATATCTTGTTAAGGCAAAATTGTAGAAGGTAAGGGTCCCTTGGAGTCTGTGGCAAAATTCCCACTGATTTAAACCGAGCTAAGAATATATCCTCACATCCTAAGGGTAACTTAATATAAAGCATCTGAAATTGAAGGCTAATCTAATGTTTGTAAGAACGATCCAAGCCACCTGTATCTGCTAGATTGGGCTGGAAGTTATATAATAATAAATCTTCCCATTAGATTTCTAGTCCTTTTTTTAAAGCCAAAGCATTTTTCTGAGGTTACCTGTGGTTTTGATCCTTCTCAGAAACTAGTTATTCCAAGATAATGAAAATGAACCCAAAATGGAGTCTAGAGAATGTCACATACTGGGGAAACAGAAGGATTTTTTACTCTTCTCATGGTCAGAGTTTTCAAACTTTTGTAGTTTGACCTTTTGTTCTCCCCTGTGTTATATAGTAAAATGGAAGCCCTGTGATGAACCAACATATTCTGTGAAGAGTCTTGAATGGTTTATTTCAGACTTTTGGATAACTGGTGTGTTAAACAGAAATTCAGTTTTCTACACAAGCTGGTCAAGAGCATGTAAACGGGTATAGCATGAAGGCTGGTTAAGCTAAACCTGTAACATGATGGAATGAGGTGTAGGTGCCCCTGTATTTTCCTAAAATCATGAGTGGTAATAGGTCAAATTCAGCCAAGCTGAAGAAATATTGGTTCCTGTGACTGTATTTTTTCAGGCTGGATCTATGGGTGAAGGTATTTTCAAGCACTATATGTATTCATTATTTTTTAATAATCAGTAAGATGTTTTTCAGCATGCACCCTCAATAGATGCATATTTATTTATAAATTATATAGATGTACTACTGTACTAATATATTGAGTACATTGTAGAACATACCCAAATATAGAAATGAAAAAAAGATGAAATAAAGATGAAATAACCACAATTTTAATTTTTTAAATTTTTATTTATTACTAGTAAAAAAATATTTTCTTCCTGCACTCCAATTGATTGTCTTGTATCCCTGCTGGGGTACATGCACTCCGCTTCAGAGACCAATGCCTTAGAAAATGGATATACTACTTGTTCATAAAGCTAGTCTTGCCTCTGCTCTAAGCAACCTGGAAGAAAGGGGCTTGGATATGTAAAAGAGCAAGACATGATAGCATATTGAGACACTGCCAGACCACTTGGCTAATTTTCCTCAAGGGCAAATCTTTTTCTTATTTAAAAAGTATGCATCGAATGCAAGTAGGCTCTGTTTTAGGCTCCGCTGTGTGTGTGAGGGCTGGATAAACTTTGGATAATCCTTTATATAGTTGAAGATTTTTGTATTCTTACTTGACCTGGGAATTTGTCTGGGTTTTTCTGTAATACAATTTTCATTACCAGGACCTGAAATTTGGAAAAATTTGAAAAGTGTTATGGGAAATGTGATTTTGCTCACACAAAATTCTTTAATTAGAGGTACCCTTATCTTTTGTGCAGGAAAAAAAAAAAAAGAAATCCGAATGAGTAAAAGGCACACAAGCTTGAGAGAGGGCCACAATGTCAAGCTGGATTTTCAGACATTACTGGGTTTCTATGGTTTTGTGGCTTTAAGTCAGACCATTAATTTTATTTACATTTAGTTTTGGTTTGTTTGAGTTTCTTCTTTTCTTTAACATAGTACGTTTTTTGAAGTTCCTATAGCTGTGATACTACCTCTCATACAAAAGGATAATTTGGGAGGGGAAACTGTAGTTTGGAAATGACAGTGCCTTATAAACTGTAACAGTAATTCAATCTACTGACTTGGGTGAATGTGCAGATTCAGTAAGTCCATCTACTAAAAGTCCTGAAAGTCTACCTTTTCTATTTTCTCAAAATAGCATAGTTCTTCATTGCTGAATATTTCCTTTTCCTGAGATGCTGATCTCAGTTAACCCAGCTGGAATCCAGTAGAATGCATCAATTGCATTGAAGTTACTGTAGATTTCTACTGGTGAAATAAGATCAGCATTTCATTCTTATTTTTGTCCTTCCTGGTAATCCTGCAGCTTTCTGAAAAGCCTCACTTCAGATGCTTTTCTTTACAATTTTCGATCCTAGAGCATTTCTCCAAAAGGTTGAGTGTTTTGGGGTTTTGATAGCACTGAGTTAATTAGCATTTGAAAGGTTTCCATTTTTAATGTCTAGGGTTTATTCAGTGACAGAAGAAGGATCCAAATTAGAAAAATTGGCATCTTTGCTTAGCCTCTATAAGACAGATTTTGAATTCTCAGTTTGGTCTTAGCGCATGTCCCTTGTATAGTCAATCAACTTAATAACAAAAGTATTCCCTTAAAACTCTTCCTTAACTGTGGTTGTGTTGAACTACAGGTACAGCCTACTAGTGATTCTGTTCTCTGCTATTGTTTTGTCCTATGGATCTTCAGAAGCTTAGTTTAACCTTGGCCATCAAGCAGTTAATATTTTCTCCCCAAAATCATGCATGAGAGCTGTTTAACTGATTTGTTTATTTCACATTTGCGTTACTCAAGAGAAACAGAAGTATTCTAACTGTCCAATTTTCTTCCTACTGTAATGGTTTTATTTACTGTGTTTCTGGTGGGATAATCCAGGACTGACCCTGAACAGTTTATATTTTGTGGAGCAAAACTTATGATTTATGTTAGGGGGGAATTATGTGTGGATAAGTACAGTTTTCTTTTGGTTGTTGGCAGTGCATCTTCTTTTTCCAAAGTTAAAGAGAAATAATCAGAAACGCTCAAACCATGATGATGCAAGGCCCACAGCCAAACATCTATCATATAAAGTGTCTTACTTCAAAGGCACCTTTGAAAAAAACAAAGTGATAGAGGCTTAACTGCTTTTCCTTTTGAGGTATGTTCCATTACACTTTTACAGTTACTCCGCTGTCGACCGTGAGCACTTCAGCTTTCATAAGGTACCAGACTATTTCTCAGCTAAAACTCTGAGGTATCACCACTGGTCTGCCTCACCCCGCTTACTGTCGTTTCACACCGTTCTTCATTTCCTCTGTGTAGTCCCATGCTGGCACCGAGTAGAAAGTAATCTTACCTTACTACACATTCTTAAACATTTGAATAACTAAAACTTTGCTTCTTTTTAAGGGTATTGGTTAAGTAATTGAGTATTTCTGATCACAATGCAGATTATATACATATGCCTGACTTCCCATGAGCTTCAAATTGTTAGGTCAATTGGCCTGTAACTTTCTCCACTGAGCTGTGATTTAAAAGGATTATATTTTTATGATGTAACCAGCTTTTTGGCTGCATGAGCTAATATTTAAAATATCCCTTTCTGCTATTGAATCTTAAAGCTCTGAGTTGTCAAACAACCATTTGAAGTTGCTGGCTGTTTTGAATGAGCCTGTAACTATCGTCCTGAGCCCTATACTGCTTTATTTACTGAGAGATACTTGGCAAGAGGGCTCTGTATGGAGCAGAACTGCCTAGTTAAGTGTTTGAACTGTGACCAGGAGATGTTGGGGCAAAGCCGGCGTGAACCTCCATGGCAGCGATGGCAGAACAGAATAGCTGCACGGCAGGGATAAAGGAGGGGGCCTGCCCGGAGCCTGGCAGGTCTTGCAGGGCGGACGGGAGCCGTGAGACTCGACAGCGAGGTGCAGAAGGGTGCTGGCAGGTCAGGCTTGCTCCTCCTCAGCCCTGTAGTGCTGGGGGGGGCAGGGGAATGGCTGCTTCCCCTTCCAAAGCCGTAGTTTAGCCAGGAGGAAGCCTGGCTTTCCAGCCCTCTGCTATCTTGAGTGGCAGAGTGCCCACATGGTAACACAAAAGCTTATTTGAGTACTGAGTACTTATTTGAGTACTTATTTGGTGGCCTAGGGAGGACGTTGGCCTACGGCGGTAATTCTCATGACTGCCTAGGTCTACTGGTCAACCCCCCCATAAAGAGGGGGGGTCTGCAGCAGTAAGTCCTGAGGCCACTGCTGTGGCTTCGGAGCAGCTGACCCTCCAGGGAGGACTCTGTCTCTTTAACCTACAACAGTTTGCTTGGGATTTTGGATTGAGTAGCTTCAATATTATTACCCTATTGTCTGGCTACATGATTATATTGTAGTCTCCCAGCGGGCAGTTTTGCTCCAGAGGAAGGCAGGCCTGCAAGTTATTTTTCAAGGCTCTGCAGATCACGTTTATTTCCTGCACACCCTCTTCTGTCCATCTCCCCATCCTGTCTTTAATTACTAATGGTCTGGCCACAGTTCTTCATATTGCTTTATTTTTGCCTCAATTTGTAGTCATTTCTTAACAAAAGAGTATCTTCCCCCCAACCTAAAGCAGGAATATTAATATCTGAAACAAAAAAAATGCTCAAGCACATGACTTAAGAGCTGCTCTAGCTTCCAGTTATGTGTGAATTTGTCTAAAAAAATTACAGTGAAAGCGTTTGAGCTACTAGTAAACAGCCAGTGAAAGACACAGCTGTATCACAGCTAGCGAAAGAGAAAAGCTGGCTAATTAAAGGTGATGCTACTGGCGCAGCAATAGCATTTCATTCATTGCTCTACTTAATATTAACCTATAATTTTATGTTTATTTTAAAGGGCTATATTAGGACTAATAAACACTGACTTCATTTGCTTCTCAGCATTAAAAAAAATGCTGGAGGCTACGCCAAAGAATATAAATTCTGTTTCTCACCTCACTTGTTGCTGTACTCCCCTTCCAGACAAATCCGTTGTTACACAGAGCAGCCTTGCCGGCTGTGCTGCTCTGTGCCCTTGGGTTCTGCTCGCAATGGGACATGTGCCCAGAAAGGGAGGACGTTCTCCTGTGCCTGGCTGGCTTCAGGGAGGTTGTCACCCCCCAGCTGTACAGTCACCCTCTCTGCACCAGCACCCTCCAAACGGGTTTCCGATTGTGGTTTTTGCCTTCTGGGCCAAAGAGTGATTAAGTGAGAAAATGCTTGCCCCTAGAAACGCCTTTTTTAAGGCTGAGTGGACATCAGAAAAGTTCCACTGACCCTCATGAAGCTGTGTTGGTTTACCCATCGGTGATGTAAATATGTAGACAAGTGCTGCCCCCTGCACTTGATGATTTTGCCATTGATTCTGATAAAGATGGACCCTTCCATCTTTACTAGGAGTGAATGTGTATATACATATATAAATACACACGCATAAAAAAATACTTGTTTTCCCCTCAGTGAGATGTAATAAACTAAGTGAAACCCATTCTGCCATAAAACTTCAGTAAAGCTGAAAAAAGACATTTCAGAAAGGTATTTTAATTCCTAACTTAAATTTATCTATACATTTTAATCCATAATTTAATACCTATGGTGTTCTAAATCCAGCAATGAAAAAGCTTTGGTTGAACACATTTGTTTTTCTTTTAAAAAACAGAACAGCATCATGGATAACAATCTCATTATCATAAGTATTATTAACTCATGGAGCTGATTTAGAGAGGTTTAATTTTTTCTTTTGTCTTTTACTGAAAATTTTCTAGCCGCTTTATAAATCTGTGCTTATGTTTAGCAGTTCCCTACCTCCACATGGTGTAATTTTGCTTGGATATCTCTGAACTGCTTATAGGAAGGAGTACATCCATTAACAATGATTGAAACAGTAAACTTCCTACCTAAAAGCAAATGCGGTCTTGCAAGACAGTGAAAGTTTGGACAGACTTTGTCATGCCATGGCAGATTAACCTGTAATGAGAAGATGTAATACACAGCCCTCCTGGATGAAACTTAGAGTGCATTTCTAGTCAAACCACACTCAGCAGAGTAGGAAAATCTACAATAGGCTTGTAGTCATCACACCAAAGGCGGGGGGGAATATCCACAAGGCATTCGTTCTTACCCATCCAAGCAAATGGTCATTTTCCTAATATCTAAAGGTAGAATAGAGATTTTGATATAGACATATTCAAAGAGTTCAGATCCCTATGCTAGAATTATGTCTGTGTGTTGCTTTAGTATGTGTTTTAGGTTGAATCTCTTTCTGGAAGTGCCTGTCTCCATTGACTGTAGAGGGAGCAAGTACGATTAACATCAGTAGCTGAATATATTTTGATAGCTCAAGTTAAATGACGTAATTGCCACCTTACCTGAACAGATCATGAAAATGAACAGCTGTGGTATTTCATAAGCAGTGAGATACAGCCTGGTTTTGTCTCTGCTGTGGTCGATGGTATTCAGCTGAAATTGGATCACACAGCAACATTTTTTCTTGCACTGTTCCACTCCGAAGTGCTTTTAGCAGGGAAATAAGTCTCACAATAGTAATAGGGTATGCGAGCTCCTGTTTGAAAAATGGCATTTTTTCAGATACTCCTTTATCTCACTTAAGTATTTGGAACATTACCTACACTCTGGATATCAGGTCAGGGGGACGGGGAGAGGAATGACTAATGGCTCCCTGAAACCAGTTTAGTTTAATGAAATCTTAAATTTCATTCTTTTTAAACTAGCACTCCATGTAGACTGCTCAGCCCTGCTTACTGATGACAAACCCCAAGCCTCTGTACCTGGACTAATAACACTCTGTACTTCAAGAGATTTCTGTGGTCAGCATTCAGCTGCTCAAAAGCCCGTAGCATTGAGCCCTCCTGGGAGATAAATAGAGAAACTCTAGAATTGAGAGCTGAGCCCTTCCTTTTTATCTTTATTCTTTTTTTCTAATACCAAAAAGATGAAGAAGGAAATGAATTTATGTGAAATGTTTTGATGCAGAGATTAGCCTAATCGAGAAATCCACAAGACAGTGCAAAACAGTGCATGTTAAACAGCTTTGTTTCTTTTAGCAAGGGCTCTGAGGAAAATACATGTGAGTATTAAGAAAATCACTATACTTATTGTCTTTTAAAAGAAATCTGAAGTTTACAGTGAAAATACTCAGTGCCTTTTAAAACAGCTGCTTGTAAGTAAATGACTATAGATACTGAGGTATCGTCTGTGCCAAGTATAAAATCCTAGCATAAGCAGAGTGAAACTTTGATCACATTGGAACCTGAAAGGGATTAAAATATTTGCCCTCATTGAACAAACTTTGATGCTGTATTCCTAAAGCTACTAAGCTTCAAGAAATGCATTTAAAAAACCTTGAAATAATTTCTGGTACAGTGAAGACATGGGAGAGGTATCTTATAATAACTTGGGGTAACTGGTTTGCAGTTCTTGGGTGAGGAATAGAAAAAACAACACAAGAAGAGGGAAAGATTGATGTAGCATAAGCTCAGTGTTTTCTGCCAGAGTACCTGCAATCATTATCATCTCACCATCTGAAAGATGGCAAGAAAAACCCATATAACTGGATGGAAAAGGTGAAAACCTTTTAGTCTGCCAGGGCTGTAATCACAATGAAAAATAACACCTGAACCTTATCATGACAGTGAGTGGGAGTCACATAATAAGACATTATTTCCTCTAAGACGCATGGTATGGGGCTTCTCCTTTTTCATCTGATAGAGATAAAAACATGCCATTTATTTGTAAGGCTGTTCCCTGCAAAATGGATAGCGTGCTTTGTTGTGTTTTCATACCTGGATACAAGTTCTCCTTGATTATCCAGCAGAAACAGCTCTCATGTTTAATCTGTGGACAGGGAAAAACAAATATTTTCATTTTTCAATGAATGTATATCTGCAGCTGTATTTTCAAGAGGGAACAACAATGGTTAGGCATTTATTCTTTGCATTTAGTCACTTGGAGAAGTGTTCCAGTGTTCAAATAAAATGAGCACTTAGTTCCCGTTGAGTTCAGTGGGATTTTCAGTTACCAGCAACTTTGAAAAATACCCTGTACTGATAATAAACCACCCTAGTAATTTTGTGGCTTGTATCAAACAGTGACTTTTTGAAATCAAGGCAGAGTTATGAGGTTAGGGCTTGTGTAAAATTAAGCTAGTGAAAGACTTCCCACTTCCCAACATTTTGAGTAAGTTAATGTATAATACAGAAATAACATCAGTTTTGGCTGATGAGTAATGACTGAAAGCGTCAAGCAATGAGTATAGCTCACTTGTCAAGGAAAATGAACAAGATCTAGTCAAAATTGTTGATACTCTCATCTTACATCAGTAGGTATATTTTTCTGAAGAAAATATTTTGATTTTAGCCTGCTGCATTAATCTTTCTGTTAACTTACTTTTCAGAAAAAGGCTGTCTCTGACAATCAGAGAGTATATTCGATGCTCACACTTTCTAGACTTTTCACGTTTTTTCATGGCTTACCTGAAAAGACCAGCGGAACTGGTCACCAGTGTAAGAGGCAAAATCAGTGTTGCATGCTTTCAGTGACGTTGGTTTTATTTTAGAAAGTAAAATATCAGTATTAAGCAGAGTTTCCAGCTGAGGCTCAAAGGTAATGCCAGGTTAAGTCCTCCCAGACATGCAGGATCAAAGACGTGATTGACTATACACGCTATGTCTTGGTAGAAAAGTGCTACACTTGGTAAGGACCCAGCGCACTTCCTTGGCAAGGACGTGCACACTGTGGTGCAGCCACAGATGGAGGATACCTGCTACTATTAATATGGAGAACCTGGGACCAGACATGAGCTGGGGAAGTTTCCGTGCTTCGTGTAGTTAATTGTTTGTATCACAGTAGTTTATAGCTGTGTAGTCTGGGATCCCAGTGTTCTGGGCACTGTGCAAATACAGAATAACAAAATGATGCCTGGAAAATTTGCAGTCTAGCTGGACTGCAAAGCCACTTGGACAATGGGTGGACACATGCCATCAACTGAAGAGGCAGTGAAAGTTCCTGCCAGTTCCTCAAAGTGCTTCAGTCTGCCAACATGTGTCACCTCCGTTTCACACTTGCTAAGCTTAAGCCAGCTGGCTTTCCTCCAGGTCCCTTTTTGCATCAGGTATTTAGAGAGCGGAGAAGGCATTTCTTTGGGCTCAGTGAAGAGGTGTAGAATAAATATTCTCTTTCACAAAGATGACAGAGTGTACAAGACTATCTCAGAGGTTTTCAAATACATGATGTTATTCCTTGGGTTCAATACAACTTGTAGGCCTCCACAACTGAGAGCCCTCGAGGAGGAAATGAAATTACTCCATACAAACATCTGGGAATTCTTTCAAAGGATTCAGAATGCTTCACAAGATTCAGAAATTTGCTTCTCTATAGCTCAGCAGGAGTGCTACTGTTCATAGATTCCTGATGTTAGCATATGGCAAAAATCCATGAATAATTTTGGGAAATAAATTATTCACAAATTTTGCCTTTTATGCTTGTGAAGTTCTTGAATTTGTTTGCTATCTAGAAATGTCTTCTGGTAAAGCCTCTTGCTCTGTAAGTCATCCACAAGTAATTCATTGTAAATATTCCTAAAATACAATTCATGACCCACTGAACCCTGATCCTGCAAACACTTACCCACATTCTTCTTGTGATTAGTTCCTTTAAAATCAAAGGAACCTTTACGTGTGGTTGTAAAGTTCAGCCCAGGCAGAAGTGTTTGTAGGACGAAGGTTTAGGTTGGTTCCATAACCCTTGATATTCTACGTGCTATGTAGTCTCTGATTGCTAAATGAGAAGCAGTCACTCAGAACCTGTGGAAAGTCAGAGTTTTTCAGCCCCAGGGTACTACTCCCATTCCCTAACTGGAGAGTTACAGAATCCATCCTTACAATGAATTTTGGCTTCTTTGAGTACATAATCCATATTTGCTGGTAGTGATCCAACTTGAATTTAGCTTTGGAACACAGTTAAATGCAAAGCAAAGGTTATTGAATCAAATTAATTTAAGAATCAGAGTGAATATTCCTTGGCTTTTTTAATGACTTATTCATCACTACAGACCCTTCTGTGCTGTGAACTGTGTAATGGGGAAAAGTACTGATAACAAAGAGTTTGAGTTCCTACGTTTTGTAGCCATCCACAGTTATAACAGAAAATGTTTACTAGAGCTGGGCAGATTTGTTCACAGAAAATAAACCTGGAGTTTGAAAAATTTAGCTAGCGCTATGAAGAGAAAAGCAAAATCTAGGCATAGCTATTGACTGGCATATACAACTATGTAGTTAGCAGTATTACAGCTACTATATATCTGGAGGTGAAAAGAATATGCTGCATTTTGGATTTAACATATAAATTGCATTTGGCATTGAGTTCTACAGTCTCACTTGCCGTTATTCCTATATATCTCAATTTCAACACTTCAAGCAGGAAGGCATCGTAAAAAACTCCATTAGTAGTGTATGTACATGTATATGAGTGCATCTAAATAATCACCAGGGACTAAAAAGGGTTACTTCTTCATATATGCTGGAGAATTCCATCCCTTTAATTTCAGTTCAGAGAGGTAATATTTAAATGGTCATGAAACAAGATCTCTGAACCACAGAAAAGAGAAGATTCCTGGTTTTCCATTAAGATATGTAGCACATATTTCCACCACTGGAAATTTTTCAATATATCTGGTACTTGATCCATTAGGCTTTGAATGCAGAAAGTCAATTTTAAGTTATTTAGAGAAGTATTTTATTAGTTAGAATTTTTATCTCCCTCTGAGATCTGTATAGCTGAATTCACAGTATCAAAGAAAGAGCTGGAAGGATACAAAAAATATTCCCAATAAAATGTTTTAAAACTCTCTAAAATATTTATACAAGAGAATTTTGGATTCTTCTTTCCCTAAATAACATGTGCTTGTACAGGGTTTGTGAAGGTGCATTGGGGTATAGTTTCTACTGGTGTTTGTTTGGGGTGATGTGTTCTTGTAATTTCACCACGCAGGAATAATGTGTTTCTGATTTATGCAGATTAAAAGCTTTTATATGATAGCTTACGTAGCCCTAAATTTACATCTGTGCTTATACTAACATGCACATATGTACACACAGAGATCCTTTTATGCCTCTCAACTCACCCTCCTATGAAAGGGTCTTAATCAGGTTCTACTTATCAATATATTGAAGCCAGCTCAATAAAGAGTTTTCTCATGTATTGAATTGAACCGAACCCATTCTGTGAACTGTATCCTATTTCTGCTGTTTGTAACGAACTCTGGTGACATATTTTAAAGAAACAAATTACATTTTTCCTTAGCCTCATTCAAGCTGACTGTACTATTCAAATTTAAGAAAACAGTGGGTTTGCTATCAGAATTTTAAAATTCTTTAAAAGCTATTTTATTAAGAATAAGAAAAATAAGTAAATACCTACTATGTCAGTACTTCCTCTAACATTAGTTCATATCATCCAGATGATTATATAGGTAACTGCTTGAAAGTATCTTTGTAATTGACTTGGTAAATAATAGTGTATTTGTATGGTTGGCAGTTACTTGCTTTAAAGAAGATTTTTATTTTATTTAATCGATAAAACTATGGTTCAAATTCTGCTTCTAGTTCATTGCTTTGAATTGAAAATAATCTTACTGTAACCGGTTCTGTTAGGGTTTAAAGTGGTACAAATGACACTGATAACCATGACAGTATACCTACCATTCCCTACAGAGAGCTTAGTATAAAGTAGACAACTCTCACCTTTTCATTAGTATTTTTATTGCTTTTTGTTTCAGAGAAGGGAAGAAATAAGTAAGGTTCAGCAGCAGGGCTTGTCAGAAGGTTTCAAGAAGTGTCAGTGTTACGGTCCAGGTATCTCTCACAAACACTAACTTTTCCTGGAGAGTGATGCTGCGACCCAGAGTGTTGATGTTGTGTCTTCTGCTCTCCAAACAGCTGAGCAGGGGTTCGTCCCTCTCTCCCGCTCCGGAACGAGCCAGCCCAGACGCCGGTCTCTGGAGGGGCTGTGGGAGGTGAGGCTGGGGTGACACCAGCTGTGTGCACCCCTGTGCTGAGACGAGCTGCGACAATCAATTCTTTCCACGTGTGACAGAGGCCAGCTCGCTCAGGCGTGAGGCTGGGCTGGGGGCGAGATGTGATGAATGAGCTCTTTGCATCTTTCCTTGTCAGTGGGACCCAGCAGGGATTTTGAACTATTCTCCCACCAGAAGTGGAATGAAGTGCTCTGGCCAGCCCACCTTTCCTGTAGGCACATGTATGTGCCTGGAGGTTGTTGTGTGACACATTCCGCTGGGGTAGAAGAGTTCCTCGGTGCCGTGTCGGTGAGCTCAGCAGCCTCAGGCGATGTCGGGTTCACTGCACATGCAATATGACTCCTTAAGCATATCCACACTCTCCGTTTATCAATGATTTCCATGCATCTTAAAGCTACTGAGTGGTGGGTTACCATGTGCAGCATTAGAAATGGCCCCATTTTTCACCCCTTTGTATCTGCTCTGCGTACTTGTCTTTCAGATTTCCCATGAAGACCTATTAACAAATTGGAGTCTACTTAAGCATGAGAGAAAATTTAACTTTCCAGCCCTTACAACTGTGTCTCAACATCTTTTCTCTTAGAAGAGCAGGAAAATTGCTTCTGAAAAAATATGATTGATGCATCTTACACTGTATATATATCAAAGGACTGCTTTCTGTATACAGTATGAGGTTTTTTTCCCCTGGCAAGCCAGGACAATTAGTTAATTAAGAACTTTTGGTAAATATCTCTCTTCCTTCTTAATCATTTATTGGAATCCAAGTTTTCCTTCCTTATCTGCTTGTGCAAAGCATACTTCAGTGTAATTAGAACACCAGCTGGGCTGTAGAGGTTGGGATTATCTAAACTACATAAACAGCACCTACAGAGAGTTCATGCTCTAGATGTCATTGACACTGCCATATTGATTTGAACCAAACTCATGGATAAAAATAATTAATATTAGATATACAATCCCAGTGTCAGATTTTGAAAGCAAGTATGTTTCTCTGACTGAACTTAGTTTGGTTCCTACTGAATCAAAGGAAGCTGGTCTCTTTTATAAAAAAAAAAAGATTACTTTTATCCTGAATTACTTTAATTTTTACTATTTTTTTCATGAAACTCTAATGCTTTCCTATTGCAAGCTGAGCTAAGTTTATTTTTTTGCAAACACTAAAATGCCAATCTTTTATGAGCTGTTTGAAATCATGTTCGCTGTTTTGACTGTCCACTTTCTTTGACACAATGCTGATTTCATCCTTTGTCTGCTGTGTTTCTTTGTCCCTTGTTCTTGCTTCTTGATTAAAAACATCAAGGCAAACAGAGCCACAACATCTGTGTCTCACGTGTTTACAAGCCCATTTCATTGATTCTATGAGCTGTGCAGCATTTATACATAGCATTTTGTTCCCTAGAAGTGTTTGTCAATAGGAAAATTTTAATCTAATAGGGATTACAAAAAATGACTCATTTGAAGTTCCTATAAAAACTGGATTTCTTAAGACAGGTATTTTGACCCCTGTATTAACAGGGTGCACAGTTCTCTTGGAGCCAAGCTCATGGTTCAAGGCATGCATCACACAACCTTATTGCAAACTTGGCAGCTGAATCAAGGAAAGAGATTAATGTGCTGTGCAGTGGCTGGACACGTAAGGTCCAGGAATCAGGCTTTAATTTACAGCTCCCTGTATGGCTTGGTAAAAAAGAAGGCACACTGCTGTGGTGCTGGCATTTCCGATGTTTAGAAAAACAGGGCTCACTGTTCATCACGAGTTGTTTTTACTTTTGAAGTTCATTAATTTCCCTGACATAGGCAGGTGGCTTGGTGAAACTAGGGTTATTTGGGAAAGCAGGACTCTTCTGGGAGAGTAGGAACTGTATGGTTTATTCTACAGTGAAACCTTGTTTTGCCAAATTCCTCAGCTGCTTGAGCTTTAAGCTTGGAGACCTAGCTAAGCGTTCGGGTGAATGCTTTGTTGTTGCTAGCTCTCGTTCATATCTGGCTGTGGGGTATCTTGCGGGCAGGCTTCCCTTGATAGTCGCTTCGTTTGGAAGGCTGGGGGGGGGGAAGAAGGAATGCGAACAGATACACACTGCTCTGATTCTTTACAATCCACCAAAGGAAAGTTAGCCTGGCAAGCAGGTCAGAAAACTCTGGTTTATGTGAGAGGAGAGGCATGCATTTCTTACGACAAAACTATTACCTGAATGAGTCTATTAAACCTGGACTCCTCATTCCAAATCAAACCTGGTCTCCTGGAGAGAGGATGAAAAAACCACCACATTAGACCCACTGGATCTTAATCTAACTGTAATGTTATGCCATTTTCTTAATTCAGGAAGATATGGCTGATATACAGAAAGTAAGCTCATTATGGGATACAGTGAATGTCTCGATGCTGAAGTTTTCTCTTTGTACAATGAATTTAAAAAATTGTTCAATTGTGCAGAAAAAGAGTGGTACCTTGTATGCCCTGTATCTCAGATGGCACTCATAAGTGGGCCTGTTTTCAGTCCTAATGGAGAAATACTTTTTTTTTTTGAAGTATTTATTTACAAATATATTTTATATTAAAGTAAGGTTTAATACCCTGTATATAGGCTCAAGTCAGGTTTCCCCTCACAGATTTTTTTTTTCTTTCAGATGTTTAGCTTCAGCACTTGCCCTTAGTAACATTTGTAATTTGGAGACAAGTAGGAATTAATTTGGTTAATTTGTTTGTAACCAAACCAAAATTTGAATTCCTTTCTTCAACAGCAAAAGATTCATTCCCCAACCCCTCTACCCCCCAGTTGCCTTCTTTGTGATTTATCTCTGTTTACAGATAAAGCAGAACACTGTAACACAGCACAGATAAAGTGAGGACATTCTATACTCATTATATTTTCAGCGGAGACTACAGATAAATGCCTGTCATAAAAGTAGAGGAATTTATTCTTAAAACATGCTTTGATAGCTAGGCAGTTATATTCTTTTGCAGTGTTTCCTGGTAACCATTTCAAAACACATCAGCAGCATTAATGGAATCTCTCAAATGCTTGAGAGATGAAAAGTGATCCTTTTCATGCAGGAAAAACAGAAAACAGAAAAACTAAAGGTGTCTGCAAAATTGTTGTAAAACTTGAATTTGGAACTCCCATCCTCTCCTCTTTTCTGGATACATGTTTCTATCTTTATACATCCATGAAATTCATAGATCATATTGATTCTGCTTCAGCAGATCACAGGCATCAAAACAACCCGATACACTTAATATTACAGACAATGCTAGGTGCTTTACTAAGTCATGTCATCAAGCATAAAGTTTGGTGATATTTTTGAAGGTACTGTGTGAGAACCCCAAGTTGCCTTTCCATTTAGAATTTAGACAATTGAACAAAACCTTTTACATTAAAAGAAAAAAGGCAACTGAAATGAAGCTTGTACTCTGTGTTGTGAATGGAACTATAACTATCAAATTGAGATAGAACCAGTGAAGTACCCTATGCCTTTTGTTGCCCCTATGAATGATCTTTCCTTTTTTTTGCTCTTTCCCATGATGTCTGAATGTTTGAGTCCCTCCAGCTCCCCTATTTTTTCCACTGTGCTCTGAATTCAACTTTATCCCACTGGAAGTTGTATTGTCTACCCTCTTTATGTCTGCTGAGTGAAACATCTATTTGGAATAATAGACAAGTTAAATACTCAATTTTAAATAGAATGCATTTAAAGTTAGAAAATAGATTCTAACAGCCTTAATGAGTTCCTATATCAAACAACAGGCTTCTCTTGTGTACATGCACTGCTGAAAAAAAATTTAAACAGTGGCTTATAGTATGGCAGAATGATAAAGTACTGCTTAAGCATCAGTTCCCACAAGTCTGTTGTTTGGTAAGGCAGAAAGCCTTTAGTCCCACACATGCAAGGCAAAAGACTTATTTACTGGGAATTCAACTCTGGTGTGCAAAGTGCAGTGGCCTTGATCCAGCAAAGCACTGAAGCCCATGCTTTTCTTGAAGCTCATGAATTCATTTTATCTAGAGAGAGCACTCTGTTGACCTGCTTGCCAGCCTTTTTGGAAGATGTTGGTTGCATTTCCCTGCGCCGGGGATTCAGCCCTAACTTAAAGAACATGCTGTCCAGTCTGACGCTATTGTTATTTTTCTGAAGAAAATGTTTTAATGTAGCAATAGAAGTGGTTTCTGACACTCTCTTTGTTCTGAAGAGTTTGCTCACAACAAAAGGAACCCTTCTGTGGACACACAATAGCTCGATGATTAGAGCACTCACTTGAAGAGGAAAGGACCTAGGTTCAACTCCCTGATCCAAACCAGACAGAGCAGGGAATTGAACCTGACTCTTTAGTGTCAGAGATTAGGGTACTCCACTGGGATAACAGCAAGCCAGGTTTCAACTCCCTGCTCTGTCTGGTTTGGATCAGGGAGTTGAACCTCAGTCTCCCCCATCTCAGCTGCGTGCCCTCATCACCAAGCTATTTGGCCAAGATGGAATGGGGTGTTTTGTTCTTAAAAAAAAAGGGGGGGGAAAAAAGCTCATTCTGCACCAGAGTAAAATCTAAATTACCCAATCCTGACACTTTCCACATGATGGAATTGTTGTTTCCTGGCCAGGCCTAGAGAGAACTACTTCGTGGTCACATACCGAGAGCGCCAGAAGCAATAGGAAGATATAAAAACCCTCTGTCTCTGCAAATGCAGCTAAAGATGCAGAGATTCAGCCATGTTATCCACATGGCTTTGGCAGAAGCAGAGCAAACAAAACCACCAGAAGCCTACTCATATGAACGCCAGAGCTATCTCAGTGAACTACAGTTTTGTTTGGAGGAGAATGGGGGAGGAAGACTAATATTCTGTCAGTGTCAGTGCTGTCAGAGGTGTCTGTGTCAGAGCACAGGCGGTCCATGTGAGTTTGCTTGAAACTTCAAGGAGCTTTTTCCCCCCCTGGTTTCCACGCCTGTCTTCTCTCCCCTGGCTTTCTACATGGTTCTCTCTAATTTCCATGCTTGTCTCCTCCTTTCACTACCCTTACCATATATTCATGTCCTCCTTCTTCCCACAAAGAAATTGTTCTGGCTTAAGGTTTGGTCCTTGTGATGGCACACATGAACCCTGCTGCAAAACCCTCTGTGAATGTGCTTATATCGATTGACAGAAATGGATGGGTTTTAACTGTTTATCTTGTCCTTGTAATCCACACACACATATTGAATTTCTTAATCTAATCCCAGGCATTTTTAAAGGTTTAAGGATCTTTTTTCTCATTACCTTCTCTTCTGCCTTCTGATTTTATCCAGCAGTAGACTACCTATTGATTTTTGACAATCTAGCATGTGAACCCTTTTATAGCCATCCGCAGAGGGCTTGGTTTACTCCAGTCATATAAAGTTTGTGGACTGAAAGTCTGTGTCTGTTGGAACTTGCAGTGTTGGGTATCTCCAGGTATGGAGCATGGACCTCTAATTTTGAATTAGTGCTTTACATTCATTCATTTGAGATGGAAAATGACTGCTGTTTACTAAATCAACATTAAAGTATGCATATTTATACCAAAGAAGTATTCACAGGAGAGTTAGAATGGAAATGTGGGGTGTAGAAATTATAATCAGAGTCATTATTTCAGTTCCATTCACCAAGAGGCAAGCAAAATGCATGGCTGGAAATCAGGTTGTTATACATGCACAGGAGGGACTCAGTTTTCCTGGGTATGAGCATTTGGGATGCTGCTGTTGTACATTCAGATTGTATTTTCCCCTATCCCCTGCAATGCCCAGGGCACAAAGATATAACGTGATGATTTGTTTCCATCTCCATTTATGCAACAGCAGACAATTTCATGGCCTGCTTCAGAAACAGGACACACGTGCTCCTGTAGTTGTGTACGCATGCTCAGTCTTGCAGCAGTCCATGTCACATCAACCCGGGTATAAAACGGGGTCATGGGTTTTTTGCAGACCAAGCCTGATTGCTGGAGGGGTATGACAGGGTATTTCTCTCTCTCTGTTTCCTCTCAAGTCCCATGGTCAAGAAGCCTGAGATGGCTTTCACTTTTCAATAGCCTCTCTCCTCAGCCCTATCAGATATTACCTGTTAATACCAAGTGACTGACTCTGAGCAACTCAATTAGCATTAACCTCCACAACCTCTGCAGAGTTGACAGGATGGGCTTCTGCACAAATACAAGGAAATCCAGGCCTTGGCATGGCTGCAGGATATTCCTAGCTGGGTTCCTGACCTAATGCAGGACGTGCAACACACGAGGGAATCAGATCATGCTGTACGTGATGAAACTAGCATGCAGCGTAGTGGTCCGGTGAGGAAACCGTCCTCGCAATCCATAATGGAGTGCTATCATGGAATTGGATCACCCCTCTCTAAAATGACCCAAGGCAATTTGTAATCAAACCACACGCTGTAAACTGTTTTACGTGAAGTCAGCTGCATTGCATCCTTGCTGACAGACACTTTAGAACCATAATTGCGTTCATTTCCATCTTTAATTTACTCCATTGTGCTGCTGTCATTGCAGGATCTTTGCTACCAAGCACTGTGTGTTCATTTCCTCAGTGCTTACTGTAAGTTGCAAATTAAGGGTGGCATGATTAACTCTGAATTGCCCTGGTTTTTTTGGATGAAGTCAAGCTCATCATTACTTGAACATTAGTTTATTATGATTTAATGAAGTACACAGTGTTATATTTGGCTTGGGAGATCCGTTCCAAATAGAGGACAATTTGCAAAGAATCTTGGTTTGAAACCTGCTGTAGCTACAGAGATCTCTCTCTGTCAACCCTGGAGAATTGAGCTGGGTAATGCTGAATTAGAAACGGACCTTCATTTTTTAATTAAATGAATAGTGTCTAATTATTAAGGCATGAGTCTTCAGACAGTCATAGTATGCCCACTTACTTCAGCAGGAACTAAGGGCGTTTCATTCTTGCATAACATCATATCTTGTAAAAGTTTCATACTGAGCAATTGTAAGGCTTTATTTATGCTTTTGTATTAGTAATTTTGCAGCTTTTTTATTTAGCAAAGGATTACCCAGTGAGATTTGAAATGGTATTTGCAGAGGAAATCTGTCATGTTTAATGGAAAGTGTCCAGGAAGGTAACACAACTGCCAATCCCAAATTAAATACTACATATATATATAGAGGGAGATTTTTGTGATGCCAGGTTTCCAAGGACTGGTTCATTCCATAGTGTTCAAGTAATGCTTTCGTGGTTCTTGCTGACTCTTGTTTCAGTTCACTTGCTTCCAGGATTTCCATTTTATAAACCTCTTTTAATCACTGCTGTAAAAACTAATTCTGAGTTAAAATTCAGTATATAGTTAATGTTCCAAGAAATAGCCATGCCTGCCTTCCCTCTTCCCAGCTCTTCCCTGTGCTGGAAATCCAATTTCTAAATCTTTCGTTTGCCAGTTATGGGAGGGAGGGAGAAAAAATAATCAGATAACATTGATGAAAATTTGTCTCCCAATTCAAATTCAGTACTTGTAGGTATCTGTATAAGCAAAATAAAGCAAGGGTAAAGATTCTGATACTTCACCTGACTGCTTGCAATATAGCTAGATCTTCTGCCTCCTTTCTGCTCCTGCCTTCCATCACCTTTTCCAGCTCATCCTACACCATCCAACAATATGCTTTGTGCCCTTGTAGCAGTGACTTAGGTTCGTAATTGGTGGTTCTGCCACTGCTTTCATTTCCAGGAGAGAGAGACACCAAGTCACTGCATTTGTGGGACTCCCCATTTGTGAGCCACAGGTCGGGGTTGCTCTGTACCATCTACACTTGGATTTAAAAAAAAAAAGGCGCAGCGTTTCAAAGGTGCATTTGAAAAAATCCATCATGTATCACTCTTTGAGGGACTGAAAGGTATCTTTAGGAGTGCTGGCCTTACACCTCCGTCCATCCCATGTTATGGCAGAGTAAGAACGACAGACCGGCATGAAGGTTCTGCTCTTCTTTCTGAAAACCTGGTACCACTCTGTGGGCAGATCCTCTTTGAAAATAGCCCTTATATAATGTGTGCTGCTGGGCTGGCCGTTTCTAACTCAGCTCTGAATTTCCCTCATCTTTTTGCTTTAATGACCGCTGGTTCTTAGTATCTGGATAGAGAGCTTTTTTGTGGCTTTAGCTGAGAGCGGATGCTTTTGGGATTTTCAGCTGTTGTCTCCAATGGTAAAAGTCTCAGTAAGACATATCCAGAAAGGTTAAAATCAACATCAGTTTGTAGAAAAGACTGTTTTTCATGCACGTTTCCAAGAAGCGGGCTGCTTAGATTAATTAAGTAATGTAAAAAACATCCCCACTAAGTAATTCCCCCTAGTTCAATTTTTCCAGCAGGAGACCAGAATTATGCACCTTATTTCTGAGGTCACTTCCATAATTGTAACAACATACATTTTTTGTAATAGCTTTTCCTTTTTAATGGATATTTAAATGGAGGTAATTAAATATGGTTATTTCATACCCATCTCCTGAGAGGAAACATAACAGCATGATGAAAATACAAGTGAATTGGAAGTAATAAATGTCTACTAAAAAGGACTGCATTTTGACTCCCTAAGTAATATTGGTTGTTAATTGTTAAGACTCTCAGAGTGATAATGTGGAGATTCAGATGCCTGCCATACTATACAAAACTGGATTCCAGAATATTTCAATTTAATAAGCTATTGTTGAAAGTGTTACTGCAGTTAGAAGTACCAGCTGTATATCTCAGGGACAGGCAGTCATGAAATATAGTATGTAAAGCAGAACTATAACCTTCTGAAAATTGGATCCAGTTGCTTTTCTCTTCTGGACCTTTTTTGGGCCCCTTTCTAATCCTGAAACTCTTCTCTCTGTGTCCTAATCAGTGGGCTGATTGACTTGTGTTCCTGTTACACTTCAGTCAAATACATTGTGTTTCTTACACTGGAGCTGGACCCACATGGCTGTACTGCAGGTCACATTAAACAGAAGGCGACAAGCCTCTGAAGGTTAGGAGTTTGCATTGGCACAGGCTGAACCTAAAAGCTCAGAATTTCAGATTCTTCTCAACATACTGAAATGTCTTTGGCCTCCAAAACTGGGGTAGATGTTGTGTAAGCAGTGGCTACCTAATAAAAACATCAGCTGCCTTGTGTCCAGTTAGACAGCAAAGGAGCAAGACCCCCTTGTCATCTGAGTTTCAGACCTTTTTCCTGTTCCCAGTCAAAACTAGGGAGGTAAGAGTCTACAAGAGAATGTTTTAAAAAGGCAAATAAGGTCCACAGACCTTCTCAAGTTCTGCTTTGAGTTTTGGATGGCATCTGAGAGGATTACAGTGCCTGCTCATACAGTGACATCTCTGACCTGTTAGCAGCAAGAAACTCGCTTCTCAAAAGCCTTTCAAACTCTCATGGAGGAAAAACCAAATGAAAAAGTGACAATCAAAAGTTAGTCATTTTGCATTGTCTGTGCTATGCTGTGATGTTCTGATTCTCCTTTTCTTGTTTAACAATAATATTGCAAGAACTGAAATAAATGTAATGAACTGCTTTTCCTATCAACAAATGCCCCAGCCTTTGCTGCTCAGTTGCCTGAGAAAACTGTTTATAAGATCATATGTGTTTCTGCTATGAACATTATCCCTTCTTTCCATCACATTTACCCGAAGAATAACAGAGTAGTCTAAGCCTAAATGAACTTACAAAACAGATACATACAGAATTCATCACAAGCATTTTTACACTACCTGGGAATGTAAGTTCGCTGTCTGGGCTTCCTCAGCAGTTAATGAGGAAGAAGAGATACATTTTAAGGGAGATCCTAGCCTATTCTAAGAAAAAGTCTAAGGTAGTTGGGATGAATGCCTTTTGAATGGGTTTCTTTATACTGAGCTTAAATAACTGTTATGGGTGAGACCCCTCATTTCAGCAGGCTCAAGTTCAACAAATCCCCCTCAATGCACTTTGGTATGATATGAATGCCTGGGATTGAAGGGTAGGGCCTTCAGAGAGCATCCTTTGTTAACTCTTTTGTTTTTCCCCCTGAAATGAGAACAGAAAGGTCATTTTAAAATAGTAACAAAAATAAAGTTAAATATATGTGGAGAACTGAAATCTGCTTCGTGCCCTTCTCCAGAAATAATACTTCTTCCCTGTAAGACATAGAGATCTGGAGCTACAAAGCAATGGATCTGTAGCTCCCCTCCAGCTAACATCTATTCTGTTCTACTTTATTATTTCTGAAATTTGGGTAAGCACAGATAAAAGAGAATTTGGCTCCAAGTTTAACTTAATTCTTTTAATTGGTAAGAATATTTGAGAGAAAAAAGAAAAAAAAAGGGTAATACCTGAGGGATGTTAACAAGGAGACATGATAATGTCCTCAATACCTCTAGGATACAGACTAAGAGGTAGATAATTACTGTTTGTGAGAGGTTACCGGGAGGTGCGGTAAGGGAAAAACTGCAATGAGCCATAAAACCACTGACTCCGTTGAAGCCATGATTTTTAGGCTCCAGCAGAGTTACAAATTTCAGTTCCCATCTTTTGAAGGGCTTTTTTGCTGTAACAGGGCTTAGGAAGAGCTCAAGATGTCCTCCAAAAAATGAGGAGGGCCCTCAGTACATCTAGACAAACACAAACTTGTGATTTATATGGATCAACAGAAATAAACTCATGAACTGGACATATATGTGTGTATAGAATAAAAGTCCAAGAAAAAATACTTTACTTGTATTGTCTGCTCTCCCAGGATAACCAGTAGCACCAACAAACTTTGTTAAATCGTTTTCTTCTGTATCCCACTATATTTCTGTGAAGTTAAAGCTGCAAAAGAAACATGAATAGTTCTGATCATTCTGATCTTTGGCAGATCAAAACTTATTTATAATCTTCAGAGGTATTTCAGTGGTCATTGTATTTGAGTGCACTGCTAGGGTTGATATTCATGCTACCAAACAGGGAATGAAAAAGAAGCTTTAGATTTGCTAGTTGGAAGTTGTCATGCCTTTAATTACTTGAGTGACTGACTCAAGACAGTTCCCTCTCTTGCAGGAAGATTAATGTAAACTCCCTTTTAAAGTGATTAATCTTATCTATTGTATTCACATTTTTACAGAAATGAGCAAAATACTTTTCTAGCCATGACTTCAGATGTACTATAAAAGGTAATCTTCCAAGATTGACAGTGGTAGATTAGTATCAACCAAGGAGGGAGCTCCAAGGCACTTGGATGCATGTTTTAGAAGGTTTATAGACAACTGCCCCACAGATTTAACTCCAAAAATCCCTCCTCAGCACTAAAGGTAGATGCATTTATAGAGAGACATGTGTACGTATGAGATATATAATGTATAATGACGATTCTTTGATTACCTTTATATTATAGCTGAAATGAGGTGTTTGTATATTCCCGTCATTTGTGGTATGTATTTGTTGGTCTAAGGTTTACTCTGGGTAAAACTATCCTTAAAGCAAACACTCAACTCCATGTTACGTCTCTGAACTTGTAGGTTAACTCCATGTGGTTTCAACTTCAACCCTTTAACAACAAATTATTATTTATGTAAGCTGTCAAATCCACACAGGACAAGCAGCTGCAGAAGAAGAAACCGAAGCACATAAACCATAGTGAGAAGCATAAGGCTCCCATAAGAGACTAGTCTTTCCCTTTCTGTATTTAGTCCTGTAAGAGTGAATTATTCATTACAATCAAGCTAAAGCTCCCCCAGTCTTGCCATTTCACCCACAAGTTTGTTGCAAATTAAAGCTCAGCGTGAAGCCTCCAGAGAATTATTTTGAGTTAATAACACCTGCAAAGAACAGAGATTTCACTGTAAGGTAAATTGCTGTGTGATTGCCTACACATCAGCAAAAATTATAATTGGGAGAAACTGAATATTTTCTCTGTATTTAACTGGTGAGGATTTTGTGGGGTGTCATTTTACATTAAGTAGTAGAGTTATAATTTAGAATGTTTCACAGCAGCCGATTGTATTTGTCTTAACAGCGAGATTTCATTTCTATGAGAAGATTTCTGTTGCTCTTAGCTGCTATTGGAACTTTATGCAATACACATTTAGAAACCTTTCTGAATCTTAGGGAAAATTGTTAGAGACAGGCTTTAAACTATGGAATTTTTTCCCCATGATTTCTTGTGAATTTAGAAGTTGATACTTTCCCCTACCTAGCTGTATCTCATAAATAGCAAGCTAAGTCATGATTTTGATGTCTACATCTGTAGCGCATGTACACTCAGCAGCTCCCTGGACAGCAGTGGAAACTACCTAAAACATACATTTTTGTTTCTTCCAGATGTTTCAGGAATACACTCATAACTAACATGAAAAATTCAGGTGGAGCTCCTAAATAAAATTGAATATTAACATTATTATATATCCAAAAAAGGACAGAGAAAGAAGCAAAGTCAAATTGCCTTGTCTCCATATTGCATTGCGTTGTTATATGCTGAGACATTATTGTCTGCATTTTCCACGAGCCCTGTATCAATTCACAACTCATGTTTGGAGCAGGATTCAGGCTTCTGCCTGATGACAGTAACACAACCCCAGCATGAAATAGATAAAGCTTGTATCATTCAAGACAGGTCTACATGGAGAGCCTCGGACAGACCTCTTTTTGCCTGTCCTTTGAAGAGAACCAGCTCTGGTCCACAGGCCAAGTACCCTTGCTAGCAAGATGTAGTGCTGAGCTCAGTAGGTTGCTCAGAGACTTTGCTGTGGGATTCAGGCAGGCTGCCACGCTAACACAGCTGGATATGCCTTCTGCATGGGAACTGCTTGGGCTCTGCCTGCCCATCTCTGGGCAAAGGTGCTTTTGTGACTCGCAAAGTTCCGTGGGTTCATTTAAATCTCGATGCACCATTTACGTACACAGTCCCAGTGTCTGAGCCTTACTTACCAGCAAGCTCTGTGCTCTAGAGAATATACTTTTAAATTATGCATGGAATGCTGCCAGGAACCTGTCGGTATTGTATTGTGTCCCTCCCTGTTAATCTCTTGCCACCCTTCTCATTTCTGTGCCTTACAGGGAAAGCTCAAGTGCTTGTCTCACGGAACTCGAATTTAGGATTATAGCCATAGCTGTTGGGATGGTTTTTTTTTTTTCTTTCTTTTTTCTTTTTTTTCCCAGTTGTAGCAGGAAAAAACAACTGGTTAAAGGCTAAGGGAAGAGGAACATATCTTGGAGAGTGACAACTGGTTTCAGATGTGTGCTTTTAGTGCAGTGAAACTTGCTTCAGTGAATTCCTGTTATACTCCTTTTACAGTTACTGAAATAAAATGTCCCTGGTGCCGAAGGCAAGCACATAAGAGACAGGGAACTCATAACTACATGAATGTGTTAGACAATAATATGTAGTGGGTGCTGCGGCTATACATAATAGCTGAGCTATTCTTACTGCAACACAGCTAAGGGCTAATATAACACAGGTTCATTTCCTTGGATCAACATGGGATGTATTAAAAAATAATTTGCTGGGCAAGATGAGGCTTTTCAGGCTCAGATAATCCTACTGCCTGCTCCAGAGGTCACTAAGAAGTGTAATGAAATAACGAATCCCCACTGATTGACTAATCTTCCTTTTTTCACAACACTTCAAAGCGTTTCCCTTTTTCACTTACGGACAGAACTGCGGGTAAGCAGGCCTCCAGCACAGAATTGTCTGTGTAAGTCCTGCTGCGGGCTCCGGCTTCAAGCTTATCATCTCATGTCACTGCTCATGGATCATCCTAGAGTTGAACTCCACTATTACAGGGCTAGGGGAGGACCTGGTGTTTGGCTCAGGGCTCTAGGGAAGAGGAGAGGAAGCAGGTGTATTGTATAAGCAAACCTCCATGTGTCAACATCCATGCGCTTGTCAGATGAATTTATCTGTTCCAGCTGCACTGGTCTAGGAGTCAATCTTTCAGTATATATTTATCTGATGTATTATGGGTCTGAAACGTGCTGTCAGTTTCTTTCAGAGAAGAACTCCGTGGCATAGGGAATGTAACTATGAGGATGATCTAGCATCACCATAGGATCCCACAGTATGAACCAAAGTACCGACTAACATCATCCCATTCGGTTAGGTGCTGTATAGCGGGAGTTAGCCCCTGTCCAAGAGAAAAGTGAAAAAGGCAAGGAGCTGACTGTTACTTTACAGAGAGGAAAACCACTGCACTGGGAGAATGTGTGTTGAGAAAGCCAATGGTAGTTCAGAGGAGCAAAAGTGGAAATCTGAAAGAAGTGGTGTGCTATGGGCTTCTAGTCCGTGTTTCACATGGTCTGTGTCATGTACAAACATCTGTTGTTTCAAAGCTGTTCTTTTCAAATGTGACACCCATGGAAAAAATATCTTAAAGAGGGAAAAACAATGGCCAAAACTGAAAGAAGGGGACCCATGGTATGCAAAACAGATTCCCACTTGCTTGAGTTCAGAAGGATCATTTTCTATTCCTGCTTTATGTTCCAGATACGTACCTGAATTTAGACGTTTGTCTTTGAATTATGTTATGAGCTTGTCCACAATTGATGGGAATTTGTGTACAGGGAGTCACATCGATCTCTAAGTTTGAACTATCATTGGAATTTAGATGTTGTGAAAAAAGGAAACAAGAAAAGAAAAAATCTGGTTTTCTAGGTTGTCCTGGGGCCAAGAAGAATGAGTTCCTGACTAGTGTTTTGGATGCATTGTCCACGGATATGGTGCACGCAGTCTCTGATCCATCATTGTCTTCTAGCCGGTGGGTTTCAGATCCGTTTTGTGTGTCTTTGTGTGTCTGGCAGTGATGAATGAATGATTGAGGGTTTTGAGAAGTAATTCTTCTTCTGCCTTTACAAAGGGTAAATTTCCAAGAATCTATCTAGGAGAGTTTACTTCAAAGTTTCCACAGTGGACTATGTCCACTAAACAGAGAGGCATTGATAGTGGAATTCTCAGCAACAGCACAGCTTAGAGTTTATCTGTAGCTGCTGGTGCAACTGTGTCTCAGTCTTTGTTCTCCTTTCGGGTTTTACTTGATGAATGTGTGCTACCTTCCTGATTCATATTTTTCCTAGTTGCTTGTAAAACAAACCAATGCTATCAACAGTCACAGGTAGAATTAAAAACGCCTAAAGTGCTGTCAAACTTTGGGTGTCTTCAGATCAGGTGCTTACCTTCTGAAGAGGAGGTGACATTTATTGTTATAACCTACCCTGTAATTCAATACATTTAGGTGTTTTATCTCTAAGAGCTTCCATCATGGGTTGTAATTGGAGCCTAGGTATTTGGCGATGCTGACTGTTGACCTACTTGGGTTGGCTATATTACATGTTTTAATGTGTCTGCCATCTATGAAACTGTCTTTTTCTCTTTTATTTGTCTCCTCACTTTTCTCTGTTTCAGGAAATGAAAGGGGAAAGCACTGTTTTCTGAGTATGGTGCTGACCTCACTAGAGTTTTGGAGAGTTAACTAAGAGCAGATTCCAGCCCTTAGTGTAAAGTTAGGATACAGTTGGCCAAAGTGAAAAAAGAGGGATTCACTACAAGAAGCTAGTGTCCAAAAGCAGGGAGGTTTATGTAACAAAGCATCTGACAGTGATTTAACTATTCTGAAATAAAGGTATAAACTGAGGTTTATGTATCAGAATTAAGACTAAACTCTTGTTTTCTGTTTCAGGGTTTCAGAGCCTGATCCAAATCATACTCTAGAAGAGAGAGTGGTCCACTGGTATTTCAAACAGCTAGATAAAAATTCCAGTGGTGACATTGGCAAGAAAGAAATCAAGCCATTTAAGAGATTCCTAAGAAAGAAATCAAAACCCAAAAAATGTGTGAAGAAGTTTGTGGAATACTGTGATGTGAACAACGATAAGTCCTTGTCAGTTCAAGAATTAATGGGCTGCTTGGGAGTGACAAAAGAAGAAGGTAAAGCAGAAACAAAGAAACGCCATAGTAAGAATCTTTTCTAAGTATCTTTTTCACCAGATTCTTCAAATCTGATGAAGTCTGATATTTGTATATGCCAGAAGTATAGAAAATAAAAGAATACACCTGTCCGTAGCTAATGCAGCCGCAGCTTAGGGCAGACGGCAGGAAAGCTGCTTCTGTGTAGGCAAATCATCACTTTGCTCCAACAGAATCAAAAATTTCCCATTGATTCTGACCATTACATGTGTTACAGTAGGAAACCTAGGAGGATACGATAACATAAACAGTCATCAAAAAGCCAGTTTAATGTTATTACAGTCCTATGTCCTGAATGAGTGGAAGTATCACACCTGTGCTTTTTGGATTCCTGCTGGGAAGGAAGTACATTGTTGAGCTTTCTAGTGACCTCTCATTTCTCAAATGAGGTTTAGAGATACAGTGAGGAATGTAGTCATCTGCCAAACAGGTGGAACAACTGCTGGTACACAGCCACCTTACCTTGCTGCCAAACTGGTAGAAAGGGGAACAACTAACTGCAGTGTGTAACGGTCTCTACAGAGTTCAACCACACAATTCCTGAAAATGAGGAAGAATTAAAAAAAAAAAAATTTTTAAACAACAGTAGATCCCCATGCTGTAAGAAGTTGTAGAATATGAACATAGGCAAATTGTTCTGTTTGTCTGTGACCTTAAAATGAAGCCAAGGCAGTAAAACAAAGGTGTCATAGGAAATGAAAAGCAAGTCAAGTGGGAAATCGAGTCAGAAATAAAATGTTTTCCACAAAATTGGTTGTATTCAAGTCTAGAAAGGGAATACTGCAGAAAGACAGAATAACTGTACATTGTACTAATAAAGTAAATTGTCTGTGGCTCACAGAAACAGACCTCTCAAAACAAATATATGAAATCTGGGATTTTTTTCCTGTGGTTTTTTTTGTGGGCCTAATAATAATACCTTGCAATTTTCACTTAGGTGATGGAGGTAAAAAAAGAGTATATGAAGGTGGATGACTGTTGTTATCTTTATGCCATAAATGCAGAAACTGAAAAGTAACAGCTTCTTTTTCATCTACACCATTCAGCAGCCTAGTGTTTTAAAGTGGAGGCCATTATGGTCACTTCATATGTTAACATCTGTTTCAAGACACTTCTGTCCTGCTGCAGCTGGCACTCCTTGGTCTCTTATTGTAGATTAAATTTGGGTCCAAAATCATTGCCCCGGGTGTAAAGGAAAGCTATAGCAAGACTCAAAGCAAAACCAAGTTTTTCCTGTGGCTATTCCAGTGAAAAAACAAAGATTAGGATAAACTGCCTGTTTTGGAAGAAGAAGTTGTAAGATGCATGAAATTATAGGAAGATCACACACAGCTTTAGCTAAAGTAAAAATTATGTTCACCATAACTGGAGATTTTTAACAGAGCTTCTCCAAAAAAAATGTAGTCAATAATGAGAACATTAATTTTTGGAAGGAGAACATACCTCAGAACTTTTGCATTGAAAAAGTAATGGCATCCAGTTGGAAAAAAATTCTAAACCAAATAATTTGGTTGCTTTCCTAGAAATACATACTTTTAAAGAGAAGACAGTAAAAATTGCTTTTGTTGGAATATCAGCATTCTGTTTTGTTTCTCCTGCTTGATAATTAAAATTTCCTTTCCGACAATCCTTTCACTTGCAGAAAAGAAATCAATCACCACTTCACTACAGCTAGAGTTGTATTTCTAGGAATAGGTGAGACACCCTCACCTGAGGTAGGAGCTGAGATAAGGCGGCAGCAGCTCTGTATCATTCTGTGGGAGTTCCAGGTGTCTTGTGAGAACCATTTGAAGCAATATAAAAGCCAGAGAGCTGCAAAACGTCCTTTCTCAGGGGCATACTAGTAGCTGCAGTATTCTTCAAGGTCCAGTTTTGTTCCCCTTTGTCCCAGTATAGCTGAACAGCCTAGCAAATTGACATAGAAAACCAAGAGAGCGAGTTCCTCCCTAGCATCCCAGGTTTGCTCATGAGGTTGAGTGGGCCAGCAGAGTCATGTAGCTGGGGTTTTTTTCCCCATGTAGAGCACTGTCTTGGACTTTACCATGAAGAAACTTAAAAACCAGCAATAATCTTGTTGTTTTACAGTTTAAATGTGAACAATGTCTTTGGCTCATAGAGCTGTTCCCGTGCAATATCCTTAAGCAAAGTGAATGCTTTCCAGGCAGTCTTCTTGTCCATGCTTCTTTCCCACCAGGATAATAGGCTATATTTGTTACTAAAGATTTAATAAGTTTGAAATGCTCGATACTGACTAGATGCAATCTGTCCTAAGCAAATGTCACATAATAACTGGCAAGAAATGCTGTCATCCAACTTTCATATAACTCCATGAAAGAAGCCACACCTTTATTGAGGAAAGAAAAAAGTGGATGTTTCGGTGAAAGATCTGAAATATTTTATCTCATTTATTGAAAGCTGTGCAGTTACCATGCTCTACAAAATACCTTTTCAGAATGAGGGCTTCAGTTCCTGGGGATCCTAGGTATAACTTGCAACCATATTTATAATATTTTCTTTTCCTTCCTTTAGCGGCTCCTAAAACCAACACTGAGAGCACTTCATCCAGCAGGCAGGTGAGTACTGAGGAGAGCAAGATCTCCATTCCTGCCTTGCCCAGCTGAACTTCAGGGGGTTTTAGCAGTTACCACTGCAGCTTCAAACTGCATTCATCTGCCATTCTGCAGACTTGTGGGGAAAATGTAGAGCAGCACCCCGATGAACAAATTTTGACTTAAGTTCTTTCTAAGGAAAGCTGAATCAGTCAGCTACAGGCGCAGAGTAAATGTGCATAAACGCAAAGTGGATTAGGCCTGCATGTGGGTGTTCCTGGTAAAGTGTGAATTGGCATATAGGTTAGTGATAATTAGATGAGTGCAACCGAGCCCTCATACGAGTCTTCTGCTTTCCTGAATGACAGCATTCCCATACACTTTTAAATGTGCACTGCTTTATCTTCATTTACCTTTTGCTTTAACTGAATTCCATTAACTTTCCTGTGTGTCACACTACAGACACAAACTTACATGGATTGAAATGACTCTTTGTGAACAAAGCCGTGCATTTTCCATGCCCTATGAAAATCTACACATTTCACAAACCCCACTGAATTATTATGTGGTGACTTTAAACACCTTTCAAAATCTTAGTGTAGAGAAAAGACCTGTCACTTTCAAAAGCCTTTGCTGGCTGAGCAAAATTATGCTGGAGAACTAGGATTTGCATCAGTCTGCTGATGTATGTTAAAACTAAAATTGGTTGAGTCTGCAAAATGATTGTAGCAAATAAAATGTCAAGTGCTCTGACAACATAATCTGTGATTTGTTTTTGCATCCATTTTCTGCAAAGACTTGATTTTGTTTTTCCGAATAACACTAGCGTATGTCATTCATGGAGTTTTGGCTACTCAGGGCATTCAGAGCTACAAAAAGCACAAAAGCAGAGTTTTTACATCAAGGAAAGGTACACATTGAAAAGGAGGGACTTAAGTGGAAGCTCAGGAAAAAAAGGTTAAAAAAGGGTTTCTCATTTGTGTGTGTCTACTTTTATGATCATTAATCCTAAAGATTCAGTTTCCTGGACAACATGGGCACAACTTCCTAGCACTTTTGCATGGGTCTGAAGAAGGACTTGGGAGGCTGCCAGTTATTTGGATGGTCTAGTAAAGAATTCTCTTTATACCATTCTTGCCTCAGTTTTGTATTAGTTAGAGGAATTAAATGATTAATGCCCACAAAAGCATCAGTCAATGACGAACTGTTTTTAAAAATATTCATATAAACATATTATAAGAACAGCTCAGGTAACCCTGCAGCTGGGCAAACAGAAATTTGGCTAAAATCATCCCAAAACCGTAGTCATGGATAATGTCTTCCCATCTATCAGAAAGTTAGATTAATTTGTTAAAAACTGAACCCAGGGTGAACCTCCCCACAAGCCAAGAGAAATCTTCCTCTCATTGTTGCTAGTCAATTTGTTAATTGCTTTATCTCTGATTTGTTTGATGTTAGGTTCACACTTCCTAAGGCAAGCTCAACATTGGTTGTGGGTTCTACCAGAGACCTCCTACATACCTTTGATGGAATATAAAATATTCTCACAGCTAGAGGGATGTGATAAGTTTCTGTTTGTTTAAACAAATGTTTGTGGTCTTAACTTTTCAAGTTCCCCCCACAAATCACTTATGCTTTAAACAAGGCAGCCTGAAAACAATTATCCTGTCGGAACTCAAAAACATTCAAAGGGGTTATTTTAATTATATAATGGCAATTACTGGCACACGTGCACTACACTTGAAGCATGACAAGCCCTCTCCCCTTTCTTGTAATCTGATCCTGACTTGCAGAATCTGTAATAAAAGTGTCCTAGAGTGTCTATGGTTTTTAATTTTGTCCAATACTTCTGCTGACTCAGCACCAATTATTTTAAAAGCTGTTGCTGACAAATGATAACCTCGAATTAAGGCTGGCTCAGCATACCATCTGTTGCCAGTTTCATACTTGAACAATACAAGGCTGCAAATGCAGAAGGTGGCTTTCCTCACAAAAGTTTTCACTTGAAAGGAAGTTATTGAAAAGCAACTGGGCTGGGTAGGAGCCACTCAAGTTATACCACCCACCTAAGAAGGAGTGATCAGATTTGCACTGCTCAGGAGATGGACGCTCAAGAGCTCATTTTCTACTAGTTTATTGCAGCAGTTCAGTTATATATATGTTTACGTGTGCTTAGGGCTGTATTTCTGAAGGTTTTTTTTACATATGTGCACATCTGTGCGTGTACGCGCACGTACAAGCTTACTGAAAGACAGCAGATATAGATACATACACTAATATGCTAATTGAGTCTCAGCTGCGGTTGTGCTAAGAGGTCAAATACGTGATGGATCAGACAGAACTGGGGGAGTAGCCAGGTATATTTCCCTTGCTCAGCTCCACCCTGTCCAACACACATACATATACGTGCACACACGCTGTCAATGAGACCCAGAGGGTCTTTCGCAGCCTAGCAAAAAGTTTACAAGGAAACTATAGATCGTTCATAAGACTTTGGCCAGCAGCCTGTTCCTTATACATCACATGCCATAGAAAGGTATATTGCACCAGGGACTTGCCCAGGCAGTTGCTAGTACTGTGTGTTTGACAGGTATAGATTTAAAGAGGCTATAGGTAAGAAATAATAAAGATGTTGCTCATACCCTTGTTCGTAGATGCCATGAAGGACTACAGGGCAGGGCTTTTTTTATTCCCAATCTATATTTGTGCAGAACTCTTGTTCTGATAGTGGCATGTGGACACTGTGGAAAAATAGAGATAAATGTTTATAATTGATTACTTGAAAACATCATTAATAATGCAAAGTTTTCCAACTTTCTTTCAGCAAGTTTCTAAGAAGCAAGGGTGAACAGCTTACTGATCCAAGGCAGATCTCTTTGACATGTGGGAGATTTCCTCACCAAAAGGCAATAAAAACAACTGTAGTATTTGCACTTTGTACTTAAAAATGTAAATTCACTTTGTAGAAATGAAATATTTAAACAGACTTTTTTTTAATCTGTGAAAATGTAATGGCTAGTTTTGAAAAATTATCACATACAATGTATGTGTATTCTTTTGTTGTCTGAAATATGTAAAACGTGTTGGAGATGTAAAAGTTTGCATTTAAACCATTTTTTTAAAAATAGCTTTTTGGCGAACAGTAGCATAGAAACCTGATTCTATGTATTTTGGTTTCAATAGTATGCCTTGTTTTTCTTAATCAATACTGTCATTTAAGTAGAGTTATGCTGAAAAGTCTACTGTATTCTTAATTGTGTCCAAGCAGTGTTGGATGTTTCAGGTTTGCAGGACTGAGGGAAGTGTGTAAATTGCTGTTGACATGGTTTTGCAGTTTTTAACTGAAGAGATTTTTCATTGGTGGCAATATTTTATTTCATTTTGGTTTTATTGTTATTATTATGCTTTCCAAAGGTCATGCAATGAGAATGCAACCACTAATGGATTGAAAACAGTTATTTTGCAGTTGGGATACTTGTAGAAAAATGTATCCTTTTATCCATTTTTGAGGTGCCTTCCATTATAAATTTTGGTAGGATTTTTTCCCCTGTTTGTTTTCACTTGGGTTATTAATACAGCAAACCAACAAGGAGTAAGGTGGATTGTAACGTCACCCCAGTTTGGTTCAGCCTGGGCCTGAAAGCATGTTGCTGTGGTCAGTGCAAAGCAGGAGCAGAGTTTGTATGGGTCAGAACTGCAAATCTAACTACAAAGAGACAGGGGAGGCTAAACGCCTTGTTGAGCTTTTGCCTCCCCTCCCCCTGGCTGCCCCCATCACCTCTTTGGTTTGCCACAGGCTCTGCTGGAGGTAAAGCTGAACAAATTATGAACAGTTGCCGTCAGGAGGGGCTGCTCGCATCGGCCCTGCCTGAGGCTTTTTCCTTGCTGTCTGAAAGAAGTTCTCACAAGTTTTCATACCTTCTCTGTCATTTTTGCCCCCAGTGCTTTTTCGTATGTGTGCATGAAGGGAATAAGAACTTGCGGATGTGAATTTAGAGGAGGGGACCCAAGTAAAAGAGGTTCAGCTCTTGAACAACTGTGAGTTACAAGCAGCTGGGTTGATCGATGCAGTGGTAGAGGGACTGCTGGCATCTAGGAGCTGACAGGGAAAGGCAGGAATGTTGCAACAAGCAGTGATTTCATTCTGGTTTGTTTAAATAACGTGTGGGAACTGACATGTGACTAGCTAATCATAGTAGCACCCTGGCTTGAGCTTGTACCTGGAAAAGCTTTTTTGCAAATAAAAATGTTTCATTTCGATTTCAACATATGCTGAAGTGATAGGAAACACTGTATGCAGTGGAGTTGTACCGCAGAAATTGCGTACTCTAAGCTTTGGCAGCAGGAGGAACCAAGATGCAGCTGTGTGTTATCTTGTATTTTTGTTTTAAAAATTAATTGTTATTCTTTTATACTGTTAAACTTTGAATTTAATCTTCTTTATTAAAGATTAAAGATCAGTATGTTATCAAACTATGCTGGTGGTTTCTCTTCTGCAACACAGACAGCCATGTTTGGAAATGGGTACACACAGCGGTGACTTCACTACTGCGTTGAGTTTACAAGAAGCCTGATGACCTCACATTGTGTCCATCTTCTTTTCTTCCCTTGCTCCTTTATGAATTCTCTTCTGAGGTTGTTCATGCCCTATTCATACCACTGCTTTCTTAAAGTAGTGATTTTGAGGCCAGATCCTTTGTTGCTACTAACTCCATATAGCTTCAGCTTGGTCTCTTGCCTCTTCTCAGCAAAGTGCAATGTGGCATAGGTAGAGGTCACACCTTTTCCCCTCGGTGTGACTGTGAGCTGCTGGGCAACTTTCAACCTGACTGGAAACAGTGGGGAGAGAGAGGCAAACCCTGAGAATACTCAGCACCTGCTTAGGTAGGCACAATAAGGTTAGTAGCAACATTTTGTAAGAAGCATCTAATTCCATCACTGTGACCTTTGTCAACAATATAAATGTAGGCAATCAAATATTTTGCCATGTCCATGGTTTGAAATGGCAGCCCATTTAAACTGGGAGGGTATGTGGGGAGGCAAATTTGGACTAGTCACTTGATTATGTAATGAGGAGCCTTAAACACTTACCAAAACACAAATAAATGCTATGGGCATTCTCTCAGGTATCCAAAGACTTCTACAACATAGAGTCATTTAATGACTCTGCAATGACTGAAACATGAGGTATTTCATCTTTGTACGTATTTCTGTGTTGTCACATTTACAGTTCATTTCAATATCCAGCCATTACACCACTTGGTTATAAGCAGTACTGAGTTCTCATAGTTCCAGTTAGAGTCCAGATCCCTGACTGGAACACACCTGAAAGCCTGCTAAATTCACCTTGGGTTCCTGTATCTCCCATATAGCCACAGGTTACTTAAACTCAGATAAATCTTGGCCCTTCCAGCTGTAACCAAGCATGGCCTTGATACCAAGAAGGAATCCATGTAGATAGGCCCTTAGGCTCACAATACGGCACCAGTGTTTATTTAGTTCCATACTAATTAATTAGTTGCAGTTTTTATCCTATCCCATGTGCAACAATTTAGTTTCAATTTTAATTCTGTTCTTATTGAAAGCACAACTTATATTCTGCTTCTCATTGACCAATATTTGTTCTAGTTCCAGCTATTGCTGAACAGATTTATTTAGAGCTTTTATAAAGTTGTAAGTAGAAGACTATTAAGTTTTAAAAATGTGTATGTGTTCAATGATTTGTCCAGCCTGTTGCAACGTCCATTAGTCAGCAAGCCACACAGTGAGAAATGTTCCATGTTTTGTCAACACTTTGGTTAACTTTCTCATCTTGTTCTCAGCCCTAGAAGTAAGCCAACTTCATAGTTCCAGTTTTACCAAAATCACTTAATTCTCAGTCTTCTCCCAGTCTAACAAAATGCCTAGCTTTCAGAGACTCAGTTTACAGAACTGGGACCTAGGCGATTGCTCAGAATGACAATTTTTCTTGCTAATGTCTTATCAGATAATAAGAGAGCGAAAAAGCATCAGTTCATATAAGTGTAAGGGAGAAGACTTGAACTAAATACTAGCTACATATAAATCAAGGAATACACTGTACTTTTCTTATTTGGACCAGGCTTTTGCCTTTCGTAAGTGCCATAAGCCAATGGAGAAAGCAGGCATTCCTAGAAAGCTGGAAGGAGAAACAAAAATATAGATTGCATCACTAAAGATAAGTCTGTCCAAGATTTGATAGATTGAATTAATATTTTCCTTTTACAGTAGCAATAAAAGATGGATTAATAGAGGTTAAGAAATATTCCCTGGCAAAGATAATTTAGTTGTCCCTTTAAAATATTTACACTAGCGTGTTATATAACTAGGTTATAGAAACTAGTGTGAAAGAGTCTTTAATGCAGAAAGTGAAAGGTTTATTACTTTTGTTTTCTTTAGGATGGCAAATTGATGTCATTTTGGAGTAATTACTTTGACATTAAACAGCAACCAGCTACGTTTATTGATGTCTGAAACATTAGAATGATTATAGTAAATTACTGATACAAACTGTACTCTTTGTCCCATTTAATTGTTTCACGTCAAGTTTTATAAGTGAAAATATGCCCTTTGTTCAAAAAGCATAAATAATATACGTTATTTTTTTCTTTAAACAAAAGCTCATGTGGAAAGCATTCAGAACAACACATTTCACTAGAACATCCAATGAGGGGGGGTGACAGGGAGAGAAGTCTGTTTTTTATCTAGTTTAGCAATAGAAATATATGCAATATTTTGCCTTTCCTATGTTCACCTTCCCTATTTTGTCATACACTTTGTCTTCTGACTAATGTCACTGCTGGAATACAAAGCCTATTGGCAGGGAAGATGATAGTGAAATGAGAGTCCATTCTGTGCATGTGAACAATCTTTTCCATAAAATACAGTCATCTGAGGCATCCTTTCCCTAGAGACTCTTTTTACTCTTGACATCAATTCAGTGCATAGGATTGCTTGCTTCTTATCAAATACAGAATTCTTCCTTGCACAGGCATGGAATCCATTCTTGGCTAAACAGGTACTTTATGAAGAAAATCACTCATAAAAGATTAGCACAGTCTATGAGATTTTAGGGGGAAGGGAGGCTGCAATTTTGTATAACACCACAAATAAAAGTTTATAAAGATTTAGAAAGCCCACTCAGTAGCTGAAGAACATCCATGAGGATACCTATATCTGTTCTAAGTATTCAGAAGAAGAAAAAAAAAAAAAAGTAATGAATGAGGTTTCCATTGAGAAACATTGTTTTCACTAAACCATGACTAACCGATTTCATGTGATTGAGGGTTTCCATGAAATTTCACTTTTAAAAGTCTTTTTTGGTTTAGTGGTTGTTTTTATGTTGAAACTTCTTTTCCTTTATCTAAAAATCATGAATTGTCAACACTGAAAAGGGGCATTTTGACACCAGTTTTATCCCCAAATTAGATATTGTGGAAGGTAGCAGCATTTTTGCTCTTCCCCCAGCTTTTTAAAAAAAATCATATTTGTTTGAAAGAAGTCAGGTTTCCAAACATTAATATATGCTTCATTTGAGTCTGAATTTACAGTCTTTGAGTACCTTGCTATCCCCATATGAGGCAAAGAAATGCTACATTTTCATTTAGCAGGAATGGAGCTTGATGAACTGATGGATTTAGCACTGTATGCACACAGAAAATGAAGAAAACTGCAATATGGTTAAGGGTATTTATACTAGTTTATATCTATGCAGCACAGTTGAAGCAGTGTGAATTAGCGACCTGCAGACATAGAGAGAGCACTTTTCCAGCTTGCAAAAACAAGTCTGCCATGGGACTGAATGCAAACACCCTCAAACCTAAAATAATACCCTAGCATATCTCTACCTTTTACCAGTCATTTCACTCAAAGGCTGACGCGTGCCAAACCCTGCTTTGACCACTACCTGAGGAGCAGCTCTAGCTCGGTTGGCGCGTAGCTCCCCAGGCGGTCTTCCTCAACCCACAGCTTGGGTTCAGTCTTCTGAGACCCCAGGCTGGGATACCAGTGGGACCAAGACCCAGAACAAAGAACACAAGAGAAACATGATGACAGATACTGTAAATCACAGGATATTACTCCATAGCTCAGATTGTGTACCCTGGTGGGCTGTGATCCACTGAAAACTCCTGCCCTGTATCACCCGCGACAAACCCTAACTTCTTGCTTCTTAATCTATCAGATCCGTACTTAGAGCGACAGAACGTCTGAATGTCGTGCTTCAACCGAGCGGGAGTCAATGCAAGTCTCAGCTAAGGAGTATTTGAGAAATACTGTCACCCGTCAACAGATGCATGTGCTGAGTGAACTTCCACCTAACAATTCCTCTTTCTGCTCAGCACCGTATGACGGAGCAGTGTCTGCACACACCAGCTCTTTAGGGCTCTGCAGATGGGAGGTGTTCTTCTCTCAGTCTGTACTGTATTTCTCTGTGTCGAACGCTCAGCACTGAGGGAGGAAGCTTGTTCTCCAGCCCATTCTCTTGCTGTTATCCCAGGAGCCTGAACTGTATTGTTGCTGCTTTATATAGGTTTCAAGAAATATTTTGCAAGACAAAATATATGAAGGATGAGGTGCTGAAGTAGAAGAAAAAAGAATATGAAGTTTAAAGAAAACTAATAAAAAAAGAGAGAGAGAAGAAAAAATGAAGCAGAGAAAACAGAGGGAGGGGACAAATTAAAGGAGGATCATGGAGAGACCACAGGGGAACGGAGGAGGGTGGCCAGAGCTCCATGCTAAAGCCACACGTGGGAGTGAAGGAGGAGCAGACAAAGAGACAGAACAAGTAAGGAAGGAGAGCTAGAAAGGGGAGGAATGACAGAGGAAAGAGGAATGGAAACAAAGCAAGCACAGAAATTGTAAAGAGAAAGAAACAAAACTGCCCATAAGACTTCCATGAGGAGAAAGTCTGAGGGACCCAGGAGAGAAAAAGAACAGAAGGGACACAGGTGAAAAGGAGACCTCGAATTTCTTCTTCCTGGGCTCAGCATCTCTCTCCCATAGCATCACTTTCTGACCTATACAAGAGGTCCAGTCTGCCCTTGGATTGCTTCCCTGTCCATGTATAAGATCTGAATTTGGTCCTCAGTATCCCAGTGGCTCCATCGCTTTGTTCCAAGAGACATTTGTTTTCACGGCCAATCCCAAGGCTTCTTTAGATCCAGGAAGTCTAAGCAACATTTAATGAAAATGTGAAAGCAGAAACCAGCATATTTCTAAATTAAGAGCAGATTTGAGCAGGATGAGGAAATCTGAACCACAACAAAGATAAATTTCCTTTTGTATTTCTTATTCAGTAAAGATGCAAGCAAAGTGTAGTTAGGTTTGGGTTTTTTTTTTAGTTTTTTATTTCAATTCATTATACCAATAGATCCTCTACAGGCTTGGCTGATACCCTACAGTTTAACATTTCTTTAATCAACACATTGATGGCAAAGGATTACAAGAAAGTGCTGGCTTCCCATTGTCTTTTTTTGTGGTTGCCTTTATGTTCACTCTTGGGGTGGCTAAAAACTAATTATTTAAATACTTCTCAAAATATTTAATCTAAAGGTTTGTTTCTGCATGTGAGAGAGAACAAGGCAGAGAAAGGGAGTGCAAGTAATATGTTCAAGAAAGCTTTGGCACCTAGGGACAATATCATGGTTCAGACTAGAGCTATTTTCAAGGTAACAAATGTTGCGAAGTCCTGGTGACAAGAAGTTTGACTTCATTAGTCTTGAAGATTCATCCACAAAACGACTTTTAAGATAGCTAAAGACAAGAAATGCCTTACGCTTCAGATCTTCAGTGGGGCAGTAGAGAAGGTAAAGGAACAAGATCATCCCATGCTGTCCTAATGCAAACGGCAAACTGACACAGGCTGGGAAGGGGTTTCACTCAGGAGAGGCTGGGAAGGGGTTTCACTTGGGCACAGCTGGGACAGAGAGGCCAGGTCGCGTGGGCTACATGCCCACGCACAGCTTGGAGGAGGATGAGGGAGAGGGACCAGGTGAGGAGGAGGAGGCTGACCCTGAGCGTGGCCAGCCAACCTGTCTTACAACCAGTGCCTGCTGCACTGCTCGAAGCCCAGAGACTTTTAACTGTCCAGAACCCACTCCCTGGCAGTAAGCAGCGTCGCCAGTCCATATGGTGGCTCTCAGGACAATTTCTGCCCGGAAGGCTTTCACGTTAAGCCAGGCAGTACAGCTCTAAAAGGCAAGAAAATGACAACTGGCACAGATTTACTGGTTGCTTGCAGTGCACCTGCGGGTGTGGGTGCATGCGTGAGAAAAAGATTGTTTTAAAATCTGGAGCCTCTGCTCTGTTTTACCTTTTTAAAATAGAAAGAAAGCTTCGTTATCTCCTGAAATCTATGACATGCCACTTCCCAGGGCTCAGCATCCTTTTCACAGTAAGAAACAGGGATCAAGGCACCAGTATGAATCGGGCATCTGTGTGAAGAGATGGTCTAAATGCCACGGTTGTTTAGTCAGAAGCATTGATCGTTACTTTTAACTAGAAGCTAAACACATAAATACTGGAGCATAGAGACTCAATCATCACCCACCCTGCTCCTCCCCACCTCCCTTGTTTTAAATTTTAATTTTCAACATCACTTTTGATGGATTTTTCTTAAGAAATTGGTCACTATGGCCTGAGCCATAGAAATGAAACAGTAAGTTTCAGAGATGTTTTCCCTTATAGGTCTTGCTTTAGTTTGTATTGTTGTCACAGGGGAGAAGCCAGTAATGGGTATTTGAGCAGCCTTGGTTGATTGCAACTGTTAGTGTATCTTTTATTATTTTATGTTGTTTTGGTTTTTTTTTTTTCTTGTGGGCTTGAAACAGTCTTTCACACCATGAAACACCACACTTGTACCAATTGCTGTCTATATTGAATAGTGTTGCCAATCTTCTGGACAATAGAAAACACAGTTGACCTAACAGGACAGATCATGCAGCACAAGTATATTGGTGACAATGCTTTGCTGATGGTATTTTCACATTTTGCTCTTCATGCATTTAGATTATATCTAGCTTCCATCACAATTCTATTAATTGCTATTTTTAAAACAAGAAACAATGAAAGCAAAAAAATCCATCTATTTTAGGAAAATAAAAATTAAATTCTGCCAGAGAATTCATTGTATCACAAGGTTTATTAATGTTTATCATCTTTTACACACATTTCCATGAGCAAAATTCAGCTCGTGCGGATCTACTACATGGTTCTGTCATGCTACAGGATTTCACAAAAGAGTTTCCCATTGCTTGAGTGTCTGCCATAAATATAAGGGAGTTGACTATTTTCGTCCTAACCCCCATGTGGTTGTAGTATATCACAAAACTATGAGATAATTGGATGTGGCTGACAGCCTTTGTTTCAAAGATAGCAAGGAGTGGAATACAAATGATCCAGGTGGAAGTGCAAAGGCAAAACTACATGTGGAAACTTGTAAAATGCCTTCTTGTGCTAGTCTTAAGCTTGCCTTTTGGTGAACTTTCAACTCAGTTTTTTAAGAACAACATTTAATAGATAGTGAAGTATGATAAATTTGCTACAGGAAAATGCGTACAGATGTTTCTGCATATAAAGATAATGTCCGCTGTCTCATATCCTTTGTGAATTGCCTCCAATAAACACTCAATGCTGTGGTTAATAGCAAAACCTGTGTTTATTCAGACACCCTAACAGGCAGGCAGGTTTCTGTTCCCACAGAAAGATCCCTACCTTTCTCTAAAATGCTGTGCAGACCAGCTGTGTTCTGGTTCCCTGGGAACATTAAGCCAGTGTTCAAGCCCAGAGACGGGGACTTTAATGAGCACGGTGTTTTTTAAAGAGTAAGCCAGGTTTGAGAGGGGAATGGAAGCATCACTTTATCACATCTCATTTCTGTGAGAAGTCAACGTACAAACGCTCTCACAGGTAGCGAGTTAAGGTGCTCCGAAATACAAGTAAGCCCAGTTCCCTGGAACCCGGGGCTGGCAGCGCAATGAGTGGAGGTCGTGAGCGAACCTGTTTGCAAAGTGCTGCCATCATTCCCCCTTCCCCCTCAGCCGACGGCGCAGCGCGTGTTACTTCGTGAGAATCCATTCGCCGTGGAGTTGTTCCTTATGCTCTTTGCCTTAAAAACCTGTCAGGAGGGTGCTGCTAGACGGGCTAAATGCACATCTGGGGAGGTGCCAGGTTTAAATGTGGTGCTTGGGTCCATTTCAAAGCAGGGCTTCAGCGCCGTTGATTCAGATCATGGCTTTGTGGGCTCAGACGCTGAGCGAGGTTCCGGACAAGCCCCAGCACGAGCCATCCCCACAAACAGTGCCAGGCTCTGGGCAGCCTTTCCATCAGGCTTAATAAGTACGGGCATGAACAAACAGATGAAACAGATGGGACTTACTCGGTATTGTAGAAGTGCGCAAGGACTGGCTTCCATGAGCAGGGAGGAGAAATGGGCGTTTGCCAGCACTGCATTAGGGCAACCATTAGTTCAACTTTAATTCATATTAAGACCTCAGACAAGGGCATAGTTGGCCCCAGATGCAAAGGAATGTATCAGTGCTTATTGGCTGACTTTCTGAGTAATGAGGAGTATGTGAATCCAAGATAGGGATTTCATGAACAAGGCAATGCTGGTTTTATGGACCAGATATATTTTTTTAAGTTTAATTTTATTTTTTCTCATGGGTGAAGCTAGGATCAAAGTATCTAATGTGTAATCCAGACATCTGTACTGATGTAATGGTTTAGGCCATCATCAGAAGGAAAAAATGTTGATCCATGTATTGTGAAAAGTCAGCAAATTCTAAGATTTAAAATGAGGCATCTTAAGAAAGTTGAGTTAGGAGCAAGCACATGATCTAAAATTTAAGGGTCAATTGGCAAATTAGGTTTATCCACTGTTTCTAACAGTGGATAAAAACTGTCCTGCTGAATAGAGCCCCAGAAGTTATATGCAGTGCTTATATTCTAGTTGAGTTTCACCATCCTTGCACAAGTCTTCTAGTAACCAGTTTCCAGTAACAGAACAAGGTTGGCAGCCCAGGCTATACATACATCTGTTTCCAAGAGCATGGCAAATCTGCCATTTGCAACACAAACTGGGTTGCACATGTTCTAGAAAGCCTTGGGCACTGATTCTGAAGAAAAAAAAATATTAATATGGGTTGTTTTATAACGGTTTTCAGGTTTAATTTAGTTAATTACTCTGAAAACAGTTTTATACTGAAATTCTCAGCAAAAGTAGAGAGATTGAAGGCTTACCATAAAGCTTTTTGACTGTGTAGAGTTGTGGTGAAGTTTGTGGTCAATAGCAAACTTGTGCCCAAAAAGCTATGCACAAGTTCTGGTCAGGTTTGACAAAGAGTGTTGGCCACCAGAAGACAGAAAAAAATATTTCCAGAAAATAAAAATGAAGGGTCATTAACTCATGTCTCAGATGACTTGAAGCAAGTTTTATTTGTTTGTCTGCCTGACAAGTACATACATCACACGGGAGGTTTGTGTTTGGCTATATTTTCCTCTTGTGGTCTGGGAACAACTAAAATACAAGATGTATAGCAGCAAGTTCTAGGTAACTTTCCAGGTCATGAACTGGGGTGAAACCTGAGATGTTGTACGAAACACTAGAAATTATTTCAAACAGGATTATGAGTGTAAGCAACACATGGAAAAAGATAAGTGAAGCAGAGGCATAGAATCATAGAATGGCTTGGGTTAGAAGGGACCCTAAAGACGACCTAGTTCCAACCCCCTGCCATGGGCAGGGACACCTTCCACTAGACCAGGTTGCTCCAAGCCCCATCCAGCCTGGCCTTGAACACTGCCAGGGATGGGGCAGCCACAGCCTCTCTGGGCAACCTGTTCCAGTGTCTCACCACCTTCACAGGGAAGAACTTTTTCCTTACATCTAATCTAAATCTACCCTCTTTCAGTTTAACACCATTGCCCCTTGTCCTATCACTACATGCCCTTGTAAAAAGTCCCCCTCTGGCTTTTTTGTAGGCCTCCTTTAGGTACTGGAAGGCTGCTCTAAGGCCTGCCTGGAGCCTTCTCCTCTCCAGGCTGAACAACCCCAACTCTCTCAGCCTGTATTCATAGGAGAGGTGCTCCAGCCCCCGATCATCTTCATGGCCCTCGTCTGGACTCGCTCCAACAGGTCCATGTCTTTCCTGTGCTGAGGACCCCAGAGCTGGGTGCAGTACTGCAGGTGGGGTCTCACCAGAGTGGAGTAGAAGGGGAGAATCCCCTCGCTCAACCTGCTGGCCACGCTGCTTTTGATGCAGCCCAGGATACGGTTGGCTTTCTGGGCTGCAAACACACGTTGCCGGGTCATGTTGAGCTTCTCATCAACCAACACCCCCAAGTTCTTCTCCTCAGGGCTGCTCTCAATCCATTCTCTGCCCAGCCTGTACTGCAGTGAAAATGCATTTTATTTGCAGGTTTAGAAGTTACACCTGCCAATTCTATTGCTCTGGGCAACAGACTGACACCCTCTAGTGCTAATCTATTGTCCTCCTAATTTAAGGCTATAATCTACATTTCCAAACATAGAGAAACTCCCACCTACTATGGTCATTAGGGCCACCAAGTATGGGACATAGTATAGTTAAGTCCAACACTTCCAACACTACACAGGAGTTTCACTAGATTGGAGTCTAATGTCCTTGCACCAGCAGGTGTGAAAGCATGTTATACATTTGTGACTTTATAGTAAGCAATTCCGTATACTTCACTAGATTGGTAACTCAAATATGGATTCAGGCAGTACCATTCTTTGTGGAAAAACAGTGAATGAAATTTATTTTCATTGTAACATTCTTAGGACAAGTGCTATTTTTTCATAATACTTTTATGTGGGTATTTTTGAAGTTTCTTTTTTAGCCTACATCAATTTCTCTTCCATTTGTCTCAGCTTGTCTTCTCTTTCAGTGGTCAACTGTCCTATTAATTTGCTAATTCAGGGAACAGGACAACAGACTCCTAAAATATAAGTTCCTAACCTTTTTCAGCTTGTAAATCTCATTTTTTTTCAAAGGAGGTGCTTTCTCTGGTTGAGTCAATACAAGGTACTGACAGTGGATTTTCTTGACTGTGTTTCATGGATTTCTTAGAAACAGTCCATGGGCCATGAGCAGATACAGTTCACAGTTTGAGACTACCACTGTAGACAGAGAATACTGGTAGTATGTATAACACAACACATGAATCCACTACGACTCATTTTCATCTGCTAATGCTTATTTTTGCACCTTGGAAAAGAATCAGTTCTGCCATGAGGTCTATTGGAAAATCTGATTTCTCCCAGTTTGCAAATTAACTGATACTGCAGCCTGGTAAATTTTCTGGTTTGTGTTTTGGTATCTGTAGCAGCGTTGCTGATTGCTAGATTACAGTGTGTTTGTATGTCATTTTGAATCTATATCTGGTCACATGTAATGAAATGAAGAATTACTCAGAGCTCTAGAGACCAACCACTTCATCAAACAACATCACTGCAGATCCCAAACATGGAAATGTGCAAAGTAAATATTACTAGGTTCCTCTGTATTTCTTCATATTCGCTGAAAGTTTGCATAGCCAAATGTTTAGGTAGTAATTATACAGGCAGGATGTGGGGAAGACTTTCCATATGCTTCTGTGGGGACAGAATTTCACTTCTTAAATCAAGGTTGGTGTATCCCTGAAGATATTCACTGACTCAGCCAGAATGCTGAACCTGGAGCAGTAGTGACTAGTGAGGGTCTGTGTAGATCCCTATGGCAGGAAGTCATACTGTGGATTATGTGGTTCTTCTTGGCTTTCACAGCTTGTGAATTTCAAAATAGATGTGTAATACGGAGGAAGAAAGGTAAAGTACCTTTAATGCCACTCATTTAAAATGAAATCTTCAACATAACTTTTAATTAGAGTCGAGATTAACTTGTAGGACTTGGATCTCGCCTCTGTTTTCCAGAGGGAAATACTGGCTGCAACATTTAGTTTCAGGCATGCTACTTTAGATTTCATGTTTGTTTCATCCTCTCTTTAAAGTGAATAAAGATTAAAAGTTTGCACAATATTGTGCCTTTTGGTTGTTACCAAAGCCCAATGGCACTTTTTTTCTCGTTAGCTGAAAGCTAGAAGTGGGAAAAACAAATACTAGCCATTCTTGGTCTGACCGATACTGTGAATCTTAGGTTTGCTTCTCATTTTATTTGCCTTTGTGCAATGAGATGTAACTGCATTGGGATGAAAGCTTTGAGAGACTGTCCTGGGACCCAATGACCGACAGAGATGGAGCTGGCCAAAGAAACTTTGCTTGTTCCCCTGCTCCCTGTCCGTAAGCAGTCAAAGTAGCCCTGGACCCTACTGAGAGCTACTCATCACTGCGACTCACCAGACCAAACAGAAATTTACTGAAGCACTTGCTAAGTAAGACACTCTGGGAAAGGCTTGCAGATTTAGACAGTTGAGATCCTACATCTGGACTCACCCATGTGTGTCTAGCTGGGAATCTCACGCCACATCTTACATTAAATTGTTTATGCATTTCCCAGGAATGGAAAGAGGTCCTGGCATTTAATGGAGGAGTTTAAACAAGTTTCATGAAGCTAATTATATAAATAGACATAGAACCAGGTAAGTACTGGAAAGAGGCTTCTAAAAAAAAAAAGAGTATTTCTGTGAGCAGTGGATAGGGCCTGAGTTCTGATGGTTTGACATATGTTATTGAATTGCCTGGTATCTAATAAGGTACAACTTTAAAGACACTTGTGGAAACAATATCTTGAAGATCCTCACTCCTTTGCCCTGGAATTGTCTGAGGAGTTAAACATTTATTAGGAATACATATAAACACATCACACTTGCTTAGGAGACCTGCCTAACAATTCATAGGAAGGAACAAAATGTTTCAAACTTAGATGCTTTAAAACAACTATCTAAAGACATGCTGTGATGCTCAGGTTTTCTAGCCATTTCTACAAAAGGCATGACTGAGTATTCTTTAAAAAAATCAGGTCTTTTCTTGTGGTGCCTAGCACCACAAATATGAATTCTTTGTCTCAAAGCATAACTTGCATTCACTGATTGATTTCATAGCAAAATATCAAAGCTCAGCTAGCCAGAGAGTGCTGATAATAGCATCTTTCAAAGCTTTCCTCCAGATGAAGCATCTGTCACCCCGCTGCTGTCCCAGTGTCTATGAAATACACTATCACTAGCTCACAAAAGATTTTTATTGTGTAAAATGAAACCAGAAGTCTGTTGTGGTTTAGGTTATTGTTTCATTTATTAACATTAAGCATAATTTCCCAAACAGGACTAATAAATGAGAGCTGGCTGGTGCACTATATCCAAGCTTACTGTTGTTAGTGCTGTAGGGGGACAGTAACACAGCAGTTCTTCAGAATTCAGTCTGTTCAAGCTGCTTAGGATCTTATTGTTTTAAAACATCAGAATTGCAGAAGTGTTTGTACTGATTACTTAGGAACTCTGGAAGAAATGTGTTGTTCTAAAGAAAAACTTTATTATTGGTCTTTGTCTAGGAGCACTCATACAGCATTCAAGTAGTTACATATTTTTCCTGACCAATACTAACATACAATGTCTTGCCTCTCAACTAAAAAAGAAAAATCAAACAGTTTCTTTTCTGTTCTTCTCTTTTCCTTCTCCATGATCTGACATACAATGATCAGTTTAGGTTAGTAAAATGTTCCTTCCTGGGTTTGTTCAATGCAACATCTACAAACTTACTGCACAGTTATTTTGGAGCCTTTGTGTTTCTCTTTTTTACCCTTAAAAATAGAGAAACTGTCACTAGTATTTGTTTGTTCAGTGTTAAAACTCCAAAGATGAGTGCGTCCTAGATGTGTACTTTCTATATACATCACCTGAAGGGACATCCTTATATCCAGCCATTTGATGGAATACCCCCTTCCTCTCCCATGGCAGCAGTGGGGCCATGGCACAGGGTTTAGCCACCTTAGCAGCATTATGTTGTTACTGTCATACTGTGAAGAATTAGATGAGGAGCACGAGATGATACCTAACTTTCCTAACTTTCATGAAGCCATGTCTTCTGTTCACATCTACAAATTTATGCTGTGTTACACCCAAGAGAGTCAGAATGATTCTCTGTCTGAGGCCTAAGGATTTCAGGACTGACAGGAGGTAAATGAACGACTTTGATCTCATGAGAATCCATAAGGGTTTAATGAGGACTTAAACATAGCTTTTCCACCTGGCCCTGTAGAGAACCGAGTTTCAGCTTGTGTGCTAAGTGCCTTAATCTTGTGCTAATTGTCTTGCTCAGTAGAGAAAATGACCACTGGTTTCAGTAGGAGTGAGATCTAGTTTCTATTCCTGCCCATGTTAATTATGAAATGAACTCATCAGGGAGTTGACTGGATGTGGTGTTTTTGTGCTTCAGCTCCAGCATCTCACAAGCAGCTTCCATGTTTACTTCTGGTACATTAGTCTGTAAATAGTTCTAGATAACAATCTCTTCTAACATCTTGTTAGGCTTGTGGAAATGACTGTTTTCCTACCATCCCGCAGACCTGAAAAATCAATGAGCATTTAGACTGTAATAGCATTTCCAAAACATTGCAGCCACAGTTACCTTTCCTAGTAGCTGACAAGATGTTTGTCAAACCAGAGTGAAGGGAATCTGCTCAGCTAAGTTCTAAGAAACATTCACCCAATGCCACTATAGTTTTCGTTGAAGGTACTGAGCCAGTGACATGAGAAACTTCTTCACTTGAAATGGTCCCTTGTCTTCTACACACAGGAAGGCAGCAGAACTCAGCTGTTCAGCTAAGTCTTTACCATGATTTATCTCCTACTGAGCTAGGTTTTCTTTAGTTTTAATTGGAGTGCCTGATCACTCTTCTGTGTCTAATTCAATATGTGAAGAAGAAATCCCAACCCTCCATGAGTGCTAAAGATAGATCCTGTGCCTGGTATCCGTTCTATCCACACTCCCATTCCAGTGCAGAGAGAAGCCTCTCCATAGCAATTAGTCATTTCTCTTAAATGACAACATCTGCACTTTATGTTTGTCCCTTCAGCAAGGACAATCTGTGAACATACTTTGCTAGAGAAGGAAAGGAGGGTAGACAGAAGTAGCAATTTCAAGTCGATTCATGGCATGAGATTTGTCACCTGGACAAGGACATGTCAATTTGGGCTCTAAAGCTGAGCGTTTCATAACACTTTGGAATAAACTTACTTCAGTGCTTGAATTGCCTAATGATGGTTTTCTCGCTACAAATAAATCATGCTTTTGTCTCTCCTTTTCTTTTCCAAGCTTCATTCCATCATTGAGCACTAAGGACAATTTATCCCACAAAGCTGCCAGGTTTAAGAGTGGAAGGGCAACAACCTTGACCTAGAGGAAAGGGAGAACCAGGTGTAATTCATAGCGAGACCTGTTTATCTCTGTTAGGTGGGTCTGGCCAGATCTTGAACAAAATTTGATGGCATGGCTCAGCATCCCCCAAGATGGAAAGGGTGGGTCTGTTCTGCATTACACACAAGGTGCTGTTCTTATATTTTTGTAATATAATTAGCCAAGTGTACTGAAGGTGTCTGCATACAGTGGACCGAATTCAGACATGACATTAACTGCCACAATTTAACTGGAGTCTGCTAAGAGGTGAGTCCACATCACTCTCAAATTTTGCTCAGTCTTAAGGCAGTTGAATGCAGGTAAGCTGAGAGTATGTATTTATATGCACTTCCAAACCAAGTTTAATACACACCATTCTGCAATACCATAAGAAAATCTGAATGCATTTTAAAAGAAATTAAGCCCTGCAGCACCTCAGCAGAATTCAGTGAAAAGAATAGCTACATTCTGTACAGAAGCAGAGAATAAGTATGCATGGAATTTGCCCAAAGAATAAGTCTGACAACACGAATTGGGAGCCTGGCTTTCTTTTCTCCACTTTAACTTCCTCCCCACCTGCCTATGTTTATTACATTTCAATAATTAAGTGGAGCTAGAACATATCACCTTCATTCTTGGACAAATTCTAATTAATAGATTTTGTATGTGGGTCGCTTAATTCCTGTAAATAGATTTGCTTAGGGAGCAGTAGACACATGAAAATGAATTTGAAACCATAATCAGCCTATGGACAACACAGTACAATTATTCTTTCCCAGCCAAAATAAGCTTCAAGAAATTTCATGCTAGTTTTCTTCTGTTGGGACAGAAGGATGATGAACAAAATTATTTCCACGATCTCCATACTTTCTTTCCACACCTTATATTGAACAGTTGCCCTAATTCTTCTGTTGCTATTCTGTTTGTAATCTGGTAAGATAATTTTTTGGAAACACAATAAATTAACTGCTCAGGAGCTTGTTTGCATTTGTGCTGTGAAGAGCATAGCATTTTCTCAAAGAAAAGATGCCGGCTGCATTGGTATTATACTGATGGTTATCTTTTCCTGTTGTGTCCTTGCTCTTAACTACCAGATCTTCTCCCAGGACCCATTTAGAGAGGGATTCATGCACAGTGTGGTTTTTTTATTACTAGTCTGCCAACAATTGTTACGTTGTTATGGAGATACAATATACTTAGATGAGGAACAGAGTTCCAGTCTAATCTGAGACCTGTGACTCACATATAGCACAGAACCTGACATCTTTTAACTACAGTCAGACTCAGGTTTGATACAACAGCCACAGAAACCAAATCCGCAGGGAGTCGAATCCAGATTTTGAGTATGAGAGAAATATTGCTCCATGTCTGCTCTCAAAGGAGAAAAGCCAGTCACTTGCAAACACTGCTCTGCTGAAGTTATGGCAGGTTTAGTTTAATTGGGACGACATTGAACTCCAACTCCACAAACTTGTGTCAAAATAAGTAATTTCATACCTAAGCAGGAACAAAGCTCCATTGTATTATTAAGGTTCTTTAATTCTTTTCTTGTGTAACAATCGACACATATTATATTTTATTATAATCATTAGGACTAGAGAAATATGCTTTAGCCAAAAGAAAAGCCAATTAGGTGGTATTGTTATTAGTACTATCAGATTATGTGATCTGCAAAAATAATGGGTACATTCGAAACATCTTGGATGAAAATACTGAAACTAGAAGGCATAAAGTTAGCGTCTAAATTAAAGGCCTGATTTATTTTTTTGTAGAATGCCAAGCTGTTAAACAAAGCCAAACCCAGTGGCGTGCCACTAGGCTAACAATCTACCACCACGAGAACAATTTCAGATAGATTTATGGTCCCTCTGTCTGAACCTTTTCTCTTTGAAGATGCCTAACTGAACTCTGCACCATGGGTGGCAGGAGTGTGAGAGAGGGAAAAGGCTGGAGTTGCTTTCCTAGTCCCTCCTTCAAGGCAACTGCACAACAGCACCAGTAGCCTGTGAGAGCTCTCTACGTGTTTGGAAGAGTCAGACAATCTGGCTCCTCTTGTTCTAGCCAGAGCATTGCCTTCTTAGGGAGTTGGTTTTCTCCGCTTGAAATATTACAAATAATAAAATGGAGCATTATTTTCTAATCTGAATTTTTTGGGGAGCGGAGGTGATGTAAAAAGTCTTTCTGACTGGAAACTGAATTATTTTCCTTTTTGCTGTTTTAACTATTAGAACAAAAGACAGGCGGAATCCCACTGGAGAAAAAAAGAAAGTAAAGGATGGGGATTTAATACCTCAAATATTTTACTGGGTAAGAAAATAAGAAAAAAAAAAAAGTTTTACTTTTGGTGTCCTTGAGACCTAATTCGGTATTTTGTCTTTCTATTGGAAACCTCAAAACAAAATAACTAGACAATTTTTCATGATAACTGTTGGACAAAATCCCCTTTACTAGCAGAAAGATTACACTCAAGCTTTTTGACTAGTTCTGCTTCACATTTTGAAGGTATAGCCAAGCCCTCCTGCCTATATTTCATATTTGTCAGGAACACAGGCGCTCGAGGGAGAGATATTCTTGAGTATACTCTTTCCCTGGCAGTCATTCAAAACTGGTAAGAGGAAAACAGGCATCCTGCAGTGAGCCAGCATTGTCCTCTCTCTGCTTTCCACATCTGGCAGAAATCCCTGCTGCCACTCCCACCCCATCCTATTCTACCTCCCAGTGGAACCTATGCGGAGGGTTGGGGTTTTATCATTACTGTAATTAGTTATATGTACTTCTTCCTTCTGCCCAGATTTCTCCTCTGAATACCCGCCTAGTAGTCTGAAGGTGCCTTCTGTGCCCATCCTGATATGCCATCGGGATAACTGCATTTATACTGTGTCATGGAGCATCAGAAACATAATAAAGTCAGGACTGTACATTGCATTGAGACACTGAGAGAAAATTCAGTAATAAAAACATATTTTATTAGTGTGTTCATCATACTTTATAACATTCCTGAACAGCAAAATGACCTGAATGACCAAGAAATACTGTACTGAATCCATCTAAAGAGTGAAATTCTGGACTTTCTCATACTCAGAGTAATTTATTTCTTGCACAGCTGTTCTGTAGTGTTTAGAGATTTGTTTTAGTTAATTCAAACACAGAGCAGGCAGAATACCTACGGATCTGCTCTAATTCGTACCGCCTGCCTCGCTTCCCTTGTCTGTGCTTAACTCCCCATAAAGCTCTACAAGTCTGATGTCTGCAGGTTAGACTCTGGCTGATTGACTAGACAATCTCAGTTGTGTGGGATGTCTACACATCTGGAATCCGCACCCTGCCTCAGCACATTCAGGAAAGCTTTGGGGAACTATTTTTTGTCCCCGCTTTTAGGTAATCCATACAAGAAAATAGGTTTCCCGCCTGCTGTCACAGAGTGTGTATGATTTTCTCTGACTCTCCATCTCAAGCTATGGCCCTGGGAAATAATCTACACTAGTGCCAAAAGGGATTAATCAGCTGAGTAATCAACAATAGTGCTAGTAAAAAGAACAAAATGGTCACTTCAAATTCTGTACAAGCTGAAAGTCTTCCCTTTTCAGAATAATCAAAGAATTAAAAAATACCCAAATTAAAATAAAAACATGGAAGAAGACAAGCAGCATGGGAAATAATTTTCTTTTATAGGAAAAAAAATTGAGATTTTTTTTTAAACTCTGTGATCCTTATTTGGGCCAACTGGGGGAAACTTCACTGAAAAAGGAAAAGAGAAAAAATTATCAAGTCATTCAAGGCAGTTCTTTTTAATTTTTTTTTATTTTATTATTAAAAGACTTTATTAAGACTGAACTTCATTTCAGTGCAGAAGGAGACATCTACTCAGAAACACAAACTTTCTTTACAAAAGTTAGACTTTTTTGAGTTTCCACATTTTTTAAAGCAGAAAATTTGGCTTTTTAAAAAAATAATATGGCTTGCTTCTACTTACCTCCGGACAGCTCTTTTTTTTTTCATAAGATGCTGAACTATTTGCCACGTATTATAAATCCTTACTTTTACTCCACAATATTTCCCTGATTCTGTCTTCTGCTATCAGAAACTCATAATATCATGCCTAGCAAGGCTACCTCTTTCACACATTCCAGTGCCATAAGCTTAAGATAGTAGCATGTCCTAGACCTAATTCCCATGATTTCTGTCCTGATCTACACTCTTATTTAGCCAAACTTCCTTAAGAGACTTCATAGCCACTAAATTTTTTTCTATTAAGGGTAAACTACCTATGACATAAACTTCTCTGCCTTCTTGCTTTGTCAGATCATTTCTGCTTTCCAAGTCCTATAATTTAGGAGGAAACCAAAGATAAGTTAGGTCTGGGACCTGAATCTTTCAGATGTCAAAGCTGGCCAATAAAATCCTTTTAACTCAGACCATGTATATTTGTTATTCTAGAAAAGAATTAGGCACATAAAACTTATATGTATGTTATTCTGTAGCAGAGTTATATTTAACAGCATTTACATTTATACTACACAGTAATGTTGCAGAGGTTTCAGAATTATGGCTGATGTTTTATGTACAACCAGTAAAGTCAAACAGAAACAATGAATCATATTGGAATGGCAAAATTTATTATGATTTTATGGTCATGTTTAGACACCAGGGGAGGTTATAAGGGTTTCATGGCTGTAGGTAAGGCAATTAGATGAGTATAGTTTTAATGTTGCTGTATGTGGCAGCAGCCTGGAAAATATTGACCTTAAATAATGCTTTAGAATTTATCAGCTTTTAAATACACTTGACTTTCAATCAGGATATGGATTCAATCTGATACCATGATGCACTGATGCAAATGCTCCTATTTTCGGTTGTGTTTCTTCAGTTACTTGAGGTCATATAGGTGACCTTTATATCTTGGCAGGTATTGAGGCTGGCAAATGAATGCATCTTTTTTTACCACTTTCGGCTTAAAAATGAAAAAAAGTATTCCTGAGGACATCACCTCTCACCGTACTCTCCAGTTTCAAGTAAATGTTTTTTGTTTGGAGCTATTACGAGAACACTGCTCCTTCTCAGTCTTTCCAAATGAGAACCACATGCTGGTAACTTGGGATCTCTTGGAGAACAGCAATGCAGTTTCTGCTACATGATTTTGGCTGTTTGCATTGACAGCCATCTCAAGGGAAGTAATGAAAAACTCAGAATGACAACCGTTCTATTACAAGTATTATCATCTTGGGAAAGACATTGGAGGAGAGCATAATGAACAAGAGCAATATTACCTAGGCTTCTTTAAAGGACTCCTTTCATCATGAGCAACCAAGATATATTAAGCCAACATAAGCTGTGACAATAATTTATATTCCCAAGTAGACAGAGTATGCAGCTAGAGGTGAGACTTAGATTTGTTTCATAAATAGAAAAGGATGATTAAGATGCATGTGTTTTATTCCCATTCTGACCTGCAGTGGGACTCGGGGCTTCTCATTTTTACCTTCCTGAATTTGAGTTTGCACACCTATTGCCAAAATTCTGTCTCCTAATATTCCTCCCTCCTTCCCACCTTCCATAAAATCATGCAAAAATGCCATGCATTAGTACCATGTACAGACTGCAAAAAACAGGAAATACTGTGGTTGAGGTTGGTATGCAACCTGTTACTCTGACATCCTCAAATGCTGGCATTGTTATAGCCTTGCTGAACAGAACATTTATGGGAGTGCCAGAAAAAAACCCCAATTTCTCCAAGTCCCAGAGCAGTGCTTTAAAATATAAATATTTATATATTATGTATTATATAAAAATATCATTTACATATACATAGATGCTTTTAATAAATTCTTTTCTGCCCTGCTGTCTGTGCTGTGGATAAAACCAGATTCCTAAGAAGCAACATGTGGGTTGTTGTGTAAAATCATGTAATTGTGCATGTATGCACAGAAGGACATGGTTTGGTCCCATGGTCAAGACATGACAGTAATAATTCTGAGTGCACTGAGACTGACACTTGCAATATCCTTTGGGGACTTTTTTTTTTTTTCTCACATGGAACTCCTACCTTTTCTTTTTGTTCAGTAAGAGCAAGCTGAAAACAGCACTTCCACCTAGTAAAAATATGCTGAATCCAACCTGAACAATATGAGAAGGAAGAATGTAAGACCTTTCAATCTGTAGCGTAAATCTAAACCACTTGAACTATCAAGCAGTTGGTAGCAGTGGTGTGTTAATACTTACAGTGTGGACCAGTGCTGGACAGCACATCGTGGGGGTTTTGTTGAGCGACAGAAGATTGAGGAAAAAAGTAATAATAGTTTCTATTCTTGCCTCTTGAAAGGTCTTTTTAGCTCATTCTCTTTCGTTTTGTTTTCCATAAATGGGATTAATTTTTATTAAAATGAATTAAAACACATTTTAGTAGTAATAATTTAACTACCCAATATTTAAAATGACTGGCATAACTAATTTAGTTTTATAACCTCTTACGAGGCCCCCCATTGGAGCCATCTAATAGGTAGGAATGCAGAATAAAAAAAAATTAAAATTAAAATTTAAAGAAATGGCACATAAATTTTCACAGACAAAAAGGAATGGGGAAAAATTTCCCCAAAGTTTAGCTGTATTTGCCAGAAAAGAATAAACATAAGCATAATGGTTTTTGCAAAGTGTGGAGACTAGCTGAAAATGTTCTGTTTGAACTATTTTTGGGGGAAAAAAAAGTGATCTGGAGCAGATGAAGCAAAAGCATCTGTTCTGCATAGAAGAATGAACTTTCTATTAAAAAAAAACCCAAAAACCAGCAAGATCAGATTTGGAGTTGTTGCCACATAGCTGTTGTGGTTCAGGTACCATGGTCTTCTCTGGCCAACATGAGGGCTGCAGCACGAGGGATGGATCCCATATGATGTATACCACTTTATGCTCTGGGAGGCTTAATCTGGCCAGTAATGATGAAAACAAATGAAACATCAAAAAAACCCACATCAGGATGACACTTCCCAACAACAATATTCACGTTTACTATTGATTTTTGGCCCAAACTGAACATCACTACATCAAAGAGTAACACTTCTTTCCTCTCTTTCCATGTACAGGATAACACTTTTGTAGCTAAAAGGCCCTAGAAATGAGCATAGACTTGAGGGACTCTTTGGACACTTTCTCAGCAAAGGCAGTGTCAGTGCTTTCAAATCTCCATCAGAGACTGGAAGACTATGAATGGCATACTCAGGAATCTCCATACTAAACAAGAGCATGTTCTTGAAACAGTTCAGCTCTCCTTTACCTGATGGGAAGGTCAGGAGCAAGACAAAATGGCTCTGAGCATTTAAACAGTATCTACGATGGTTGGGACTGTCTATCTGTTTCTGGGCTACTTTAAACTGTTCCAGAAGCAAACTTCAGACAACTCTGTCTGCAAATAGAGCTGCAAGGTAAAGGCTTTGTTTTAATTGGCAATGTTGTCCTTGATACAGAAAAGACAATGTGAACAGGATAAGAAGATGCACCGGACCCACCACAGAGAACTTTACGGTTGCCTCGCATTCACTGCACTGGCTGCTAGTACCGCTGGCATTCCAGATATTTCCCCCAGTTTTTTCCCCTGCTCTTTTTTTGGAAAGACTCCTTTGCAAATATGAAATAGTTTGTGAATAGGGACACCCACAAATATTTACTAGGGCTGATAAACAATGGAAAAGTCAGTGAACGATCTCAGCTCATTTTTATGAAGATGAAAAGCTGGTCGTGTTTGCCAGGTTTAGGAGCCTCAGGCCATCACCATTAAAGTTAACACAGGCATCATGAGCATAAAAGGAACTTGAAAATGGAGGTCTGGACCTTGTCTCCACAGCAAAATGCACCTTTTTAAGTAACAATATGGCTTTCAAACCACATTACTCAAGCGTACGTGAACATCAGGGTGGGCATTTATTACATTGTTCTAACAGACAAATATGAATCTCTGGGTGAAGCCATTTCTAAAAAGACCTTTGGCTTCTTACCTGTGAAGGTGAACAGGGAGTTAATATAGATAGAGATAGAGATAGAGAGAGTTTGTAGGAAAGCAGGGGTGTGCTTGTGTACTGACAGCTTTGAAAAGGCTTTTACGAACTGGAGAAGGTGCAGAAAAAAGTTTGAGCTGAATGCTCCTAAAATTACCATGCAAGGAGAACAGTAAACAGTACAATATGCTTAGATAATCAAATAGGAAAGAAATTTAACTGGCAAGGGGTATCTTCCTGGGGAAAAAAACGCCCAGTACTACTCTCATGAATCTGCCAGTGTCAGGGCCCTGCAGGGCCGGGGGGGGCTGCCCATGGGGGTCCGTCAGGGCAGGGCCTGGCAGCCAGGGCCTGTCCCACTGCCCCAGCCAGGAGCTGGGCAGGTGGGGGTGGGCACTGGGGCAGCCCCAGCCCCAGGCATTGGGCCCGGGGATAGGCCAAGGCCTGGCCCAGCTCTGCAGGGCCCATGGCCGGGCAGGGCAGGCTGAGGGGAGCTGGAGACCGACCCTGCTGCGGAGTCGCTGGGACAGGGGCTGAGGGCCCTGGGGGGGTGACACGGGGTCCTGGGCTGAAGGCAGGGTGGGGGGAGTCCCAGGGGGTGGGCAAGGGCATGGAGGACTAAGGTCACAGCTCCTGAGGATTCTGACATGGAGAAATAAGTTTTAATAGAGAGAGTGATCCGTCCCAGTACAACCCAAGGAAGTAGAATATTCTCTGTTTTTGTAGTATTCAAATGAATCCTGGGTGACTTTTCCAGAAGATGTGATTTTTGCTGTTGAAAATGTGTAAGCCCTGTCAGACAACATGGTCTTTCGGTGTTCTAGGGTCTCACAGTCTGTGGATCTCCTGTCCTCCTGTCTCCAGTTTAAACTTGGTTTCCATTCAGCCTGAATAAGGCCTTCCCTGCATCAGAAACAAATAAAATTATTATGAAATATCTTGTCTTGGTAGCAAGTCTGCATGGACGGTTACCTCAGTTCAACTAAATCTAAGTAAATTTTCTTGCATCTATTGGCTTGTGTTTGGGCTTTAAGGCTGAACCTAGGATATGTTCAGATACGGTCCTAACTAGGGTATCATGTCATAAAACCCTAAATTAACACAAAAGATCTCCTAAGACTGTTTTTCCCTAGGTGTCAAATGAAGACATGGTCACCTCTGTTGTGTGCTTCATTGGAAGAGTCTAACCAAGTAAATCGTGCAACAGCAATTACCAACTGCCCGCAGGAGGTCTGGTGGAAGCTCGGACACAACAAGGGGCTGGGGAGATTAACAGAGGAACTTCCTCGCGACCACTCATTGCAAGGTGACCCTAGCCAGGGCACGGTACCGTTAGAAAGACTTTTTCCAAATGAAGCCCTCTCCTGTATGATGTAGGGCTCCGACCTGTCATGTGAGACGACGCAGTTTGCGTGCAAAGATGCATTTCTGCTCAAATTCAGATAGAGAAATTATAGGCATTTAGTGAAGCAGTTGTTTATAAAGCCAAGTATTTTTGAGAGCTGGTAAGCACAATTACTGTACTGTAGCAAAGGCGCTGGCATTTGCCAGAAGCTGTTCTTCAACTGACTGCTGTGTTAACAGACTGCCAACTGGGTTAATGGGACCAGGAGCTGGAGGACTTGAAAGCTTTTTGGCCAGTCTTTCCGCAGCCATCAGTAAAGTTGGAATTGTCGCTGTCTCTTGCACAGTGGTAGATAGTCATGTTACCACAGATTTTCTACTACCTGTTTAAAATATCACAAAGCCTTCAGAATTTGTTTTGGGAGTTTTTAGGATTTGCATAATCATTTGACAACTTGCAAAATGGCAGATAAATACCGGTAAATGGTAAAAGGAAGAATAGCACGTGGTGTTTAAAGGTTGGACCAGATGATCTTTTGAGGTTCATGCCAACCTGGGTTGTTCAATGTTTGTTTCTAAAGGGAAACAGAAAATTCATGGCAAAAGTAGCCTGTAAAGACCTGGGAATAAGGATGCTTGAAACAGAATCACAAAATAGTGTAAAAAGCCACACACATACTTGCTCTGCTGTGCTGGTTCATATGAACCCTGAGGGAGAAAGTAGGTTTTGAAAGGCCTGGAATGGAGATTTTAGTAATTCATATTGTACCGGAGTAACGTATGAGACCCAGACAGTTTAAATACCACAGTGGCAATATTGTTTTCTCATAGCCCAGAGACTCTACTCTGCTGCAAAGTTCAAAATTTCATGTTGCTGCCCCAGGTGTTTCTAGCTTGAACTGTCAAAGGGGCATGGAAGGACACCTCCATCGGCTGTGCTGACAGCGACCAGGCTGCCTATTGCAACACTGGCAGGCTTGGAGGCAACAGGGCTACAGCTGTCCAGGCTTGTGCATGGGGGACCTGGGAAGTCACTATCTGAAGTCCACTTGAAACAATAAAATGATGTAAAAGGCTTTTAAAGAGTTTTCCCTGGATTTCAACATCTCAACAGTACTTAATGAATCAGCTGAGCTGGGTTTTTTTTGTGAATAGTCGGTTAGTCATTTCTCTCTTTTGTTTGTGTGGGTCTTTCAAACTACAAGGAGAGGGGGGGTTGTTATTCTTGTAATATTTTTCAATAGGGAAAATGTGAATGTAAAACAATCAGAAAAAAACCTGGCATACCTCATCAGTATAGTAACTGAAATTACTTATAGCTTATTTAAATGAAAGTGATTAGATTGTAAATCGGCTGCAAGGTTGATAGTTATGTATATTTAGTATCTGTGAGACTAGAAAACACTGAAGGGAGACAGTCTAATGATGTTCACACACTTAAAATATTGCTGCAGGGGAAAACATTGTTCTTGTCTTCCACCAAGGAAAGGAACAGAAATTGTGAGTTTGAACTGTAGCAGGAAAGATTTAGGTTTGACACCACAAAAACCTCTCCAATAGTAGGGACAGTGAAGTGCTAATGATTGTAGTAGAGGTTAATATTTAGGGTCTTAAAGAGCAGACTGTGTATGTTGTAGACAGGAATCAAGCACGAGTGATTCTCACCTGGGCAAGGGGATGCAAGGGGAGCAAACATCATCTCATGTTCCCTTTTAGCCTCTTTTTCTACCATTCTATGAATCTTTTTCTTTTTTACTTTAATCTTTTAGACTGTTAGAGTTTAGGTTTTGGGGGCTGCTGAGATTCCCCCCACACACACACCTCCTGCACAAACATACCTGACTCCACTTCCAGTTTCCAGCTTCTGCAACTTGTTGCCTGTTGGTATATGGTCCAGTTCCAGAAGTGGCATTGCTGACTGTCTCTAGAACTACATCTAAATGTCATCATTGCAGAACTCTCCAAGGGTTTATGTAGACAAAGGGCTTTTTCTGCCAATAATTCCTTCTCTTTCCTATCATAGTGCTACCACTGGAGTGCTAGTGTAGATTCAGCACCAGCTGGGACTGGAGTTTTAACATCTTTTCTATTCTTGTTTCCTCCGAGTATACTGAGATAATGTTGCACATAGTGTAACCTGGCATTATATCTGTTACAGAGCTCCTATCAGAGAAGCTGAAACATCAGTAGTAGTGATGGAAAAAAATTCAAGAAAGACAGAATTTCCTACTTGATCCCAACAGCTGCTATAATTAGGGTCTTTTTACTTGCCACTTGAATTGTAGTTGGTCTTTTCTGGACAGATAAAATATTGCATTCTGCATCCCCCCCCCCCCCCAAAAAAAAAAAAAAAAAAAAAAACCCCC